>NC_143049.1:37147500-37475000 GCF_057628025.1 Oncorhynchus mykiss
TACTGTCAAGATTTACTACAAAGTGTAAATAGGATAATTTTGGTCATGAAGTCAGTCTCGTGCAAAACTGAGTTTTGCGAGACTTGTGGTCATGACTCCATCACAACGTAAATGAATGTTGGGTTTGTTTCAATCCTGCTGGCAGCCCACAAGCAATCATCAATTCCGAGAGCAGCTGCACATGACCCGATCTTAATGCCTGTGGTAAATCTGGGCTGACTTTGGATATTCCTATGGGGCTAGTTAGGGACCATGGTAAATGACACAATGTATATGGGACATTATGTTAAAATTCCAATAGTTCCACATTTCAATTACTTAAAAATCACAAACCAACTATAAATTGTAAAAATTCATATACAAATATTGAAAGCATTTAATGAGAAAACTAAAAGGTGTGCAACATGAAAATATTGTCTCATATACATTGTGTAATTTATTGACGGCCACTAACTAGCCCTGGAGATAGGCTTTCCAAAGTCAAACCAATTTTGTCACTGTCGCACACCAGCTAGCTGAAGCTAATTTGCTAAATAATGCTTCCTACCTGTGAACACACACACACACACACACACACACGAGACACCCACATCAGACCACACCCCAAAACCAACTTGAGGTTTAAATTCAGTCTTGGCAGCTAGAATTTCTTACGGAACCAAATGTAAAATGAGGCCAAATCAGGAAGTGCAGTCACCCTTTAAAAGCAGCCCTGAATACAGGCCTAGCACTACAGTAGCACTACAGTACCCTTGGTGTATATTTGGGATGGTACACGGCGGAAGTCTTCATTTGGCAATCTTTGCCTCAGGAAGTAAACGTGTCAAAATGTTTCCCCCTATCCTGTAGGACTGACAAACACTGTATATTTTTTGAAGAGCACATTACTGAAAATGACTTTCGACCGACCCTTTGCTGCTTAGATCTCACCACTGTGCTTTTTTCCCCCAAACGTGTTAAAGATGTTTGGTCCCATTACACAAATAATCCATCATACCTGAATACACTACATACCACTTTTAAAATGAGTCACTTGATTCTCACTGCCATGCACTCCTACCGTAGTCGTGTAGTCTTTGTTTGACTGTCTGAACAACATCTCCACCCATTTCTCTGGACATTTAACTGTAGTAAATGCCTATTGTGTATTTTGTATATGGGGCCTTGTCTTGTTCTAGAGTATGACTATGGCCTTCCATGCTTGATCTACATATGAGGACCAGCTATGTGGTTGTGCCTGAAAGAGTTAAAGCGACATCAATTGAAAGCACCAATGTGAAAATGCAATCAGTTTAGCCAACTGAGCTTTCCATCATCTTCGGGAGGGAAATCACATTACATTTCAATTGTGTACTACAGTTTGAGTATGATTATGGCTTTAATGTACAGTCACCAAAAAGTCGGGAGACATTCTATTCCATACAAATGAAGGCATTTGTAAGTATGTATGCTAATCTATTTACTTAGGGCCCAGTAGTTACTCATGTCTATAAACCCAATAAGGCTAGTCCATTCATAACTGCTGTTTCCATCTTAAAATGTCACTGAATGTGTTGTAACAACACATTCAGCCATAATCAAAGTTATTGATATTATGTTTACTTTCTACCACATTAAAGTTAAACCACATGCAATGCAGTTGTTTGCAAGTATTCCAAAAGTAATGCAGTAGGAATACTGTGTCTCGTTGAATCACTGCAAATGAAGAGCACTGGATTCCTTGAATGTGTTTGCTATCGTGTGGTCCCCCCCCCCCCCCCCAATTATATATTTTTTTGCCTCTGTTGCAGATTTGCTAGCATCCAGAAATATGCTAAAATATTAACTCATGTTCTCTCACATTGTATTACTCTCTTTTTTTAAACTGCAAATATTATAGCATTTTATATTTCAAATCTATTGTTGACATGCAGGGATGTAGAAATGAGAGTGAGAAATCAAGAAGAAATAAAACATATTATACAAACATATCCATATATTTTCTTAGGAACCAATCATGGTTCAAGTGCTTTCGGGCTTTAGCTACATTGCAATATGTTAAAATAGACAATCTTCCTTGCTCTAGCCATGCCAAGTTTGTAGAATTAGAGCTTTGGCTGATTTTAAATGTTATTTTTTTTATATATATATATGTACAAATAAATGAAGCTTAATGAACTGAAGCAGATGTGTGTAAAAGTTGTTTTTCTTTTCAATTTTCAAGGCAGGCAGCAGGTAGCCTAGTGGTTAGAGCGTAGGGCCAGTAACTGAAAGGTTGTTGGATTGAATCCCAAGGTAAATATCTGTTACTGATCCCTGATAGGCTGTCTTAACTGACTTGCCTAATAAAAATAATGAAGAAGACCTGTATAAAGGTAGATACCTGAAGATTTAAAGTGGAATATTTATTTATTTATATATTTCTAGGCAAGTCAGTTGAGAACAAACTCTTCATTTACAATGGGGACAGCCTACACTGGCCAAACCCGGACGACGCTGGGCCAATTGTGCGCTGCCCTATGGGACTCCCAATCACTGCCGGTTGTGATACAACCTGTATTTATAGGGTATACATGATGTATTGTACACATTCTTCTTGTCATAATCATACATGATGTATCACCTAAACTCCCATAAAGGAAATGTATTAGTCACTGTCTGCATGTGAAAGTTTTAAATAAAAAGTACAATGAGTGCATGGCAAATGAAACAGGATGAAAGAATAGGTTCATCATCTTTAATTATATTGCCTACTGCTGGGTACCGCTACATGTAAGGCCTATCTATACATTGCTCAACAGTCACAGCTCAGCTTTTTCACGTGACACACCACAGCCTATCCTGATAGGTCTACAGTTGTGCCGCGTTCATATTATGTCGGAAACTCGGAAATGTCTGAATTGCATACTCGTTGTATAAATACGATACAGGTACCTGCGTTTCCCACTTGGGAAGTATCAGAACCAACCAATTGGAAGCTCTGCGCTAATAACTGACTTTAATTTGAACTCGGAAGTCCGAGTTTCCAACAGGACGTGAACGCGGCCTTATTATTACATTCCAGTCTCAAATAGATGAGGGATTGCAGTGAAGGGCCGTCTCCTCCTTTCCCCGTCTATTGGCCAGTTTCACTTAATTCCACAGCAGTGAAATGTGCGGCTGTGTTAGCCCACATGAAAGGGAGACTGAGGAAAAAAGTAAAGTATGTCCGCGGCCTGTTGTCATTTCAGATTATGGATAGGCATTAGCAAACACAGAGTTGAGATATTTGCAGGACACATTGCTTGGTAGTGCTACACTACTTGAACGTTTAATTTATTTCCTCATGCCTTTCGATTCCGAGCCTTGGGATGAAACTGTAGTTATTGTCCATCCCTGGATCTCTCAAATCCCACTGTAGTTCGTTTTCTGAGGCCCTGTAATTCCTGGAAACCTGTGGATAGGGTAGGCTAATCGGTTTAGCACTTCATGGACACTGCTAAAATTAAGGGGGTGGCGGATAAATGTCTAGCTAGAATTAAGTATATTATTTAATCTCTATAAGAATGAAAGACTCATGAATTGTCTACAAATATCTAAATTATTTTAAATTGATAAAATGTGTAAACTAAATGCGCTCATTAAAGATAAATTACAGCATCACGATCAAGCTATTTCTTATGAAATACTGCCGTATGTTTTTAGCTTGAGCCTCCGCCTTTGTCTCCTTCTTTCTCGCATGTTTTTACTTGGGAGTTCCTCCCCCTGCGGCGCTGGGCGGAGTTTCATACCGAACAAGACGCTCCTTTTGTCGGATCCGTTCCGACCTGACTCCCCGGGGTTTACGGCTGAAAAAACGACACTTAAAACAGCCCTAAAATAATTAAACACGAATACCTTGATTTGTAGTAACAACGCTGGTTTCTAACTGCCACGAAAGGTGAGTGAAAAGTTGTGTTTTGATGGCGTTAAAAGCGATTTTTAAGTCGTGTCTCCCCGAGTCTTAATAACATTCATGGCGGCTCTGCAGTGAGAGCTTTGGGGCGAAAGCAAGCAGATGCGTTCGCTCGCGTATCTGTTTTTCAGCAAGTTCTAGCTTTATAAGCATTTCTGAACTTTTCACTTACTGCTTTGGTAGTTAGAGGACCACATTGACAGTTAAATGCAGTCTCCAAATTATAACATTTAAAAAGGCGACTTTTCACAAATTGACGATTTAGACTATGCTACAAAATGCACTATGTACATCCAGTCTGCTAATAGGGCATTGAGTCTACAGTGGTTCTCTTGTCAATGTACTTAGTGTAAAATATAGAAATTGGTTTGGTAGCAAGTTTTCATGCCAGCGGAAGCTGCGTTTTGACTCCTGCCTGAATAAGGGCGCCATTACTGGGGTAGCAAGCAAAGAACGGTCGGTGTTCCCAAAACAAACTTAAAAGGCTGTAGCCTTGATTTAAAATAGAAAGACATTTAAAATAGTAATGCCACGGCCCCTCGAAATATGTGAATGCAGCGTAGCGCTCTGAGCGTAGCATTTTATGTTTTCATAGTTTTAGGCTGTGAAATATTCACAGGATTGTTATCGGTAGATGTATAGATGGATGCGACAATTTTTTTTTAATGCAATGTAACGTTTAGGCCTATTCTTTAAGTTTGCAGTATATGTTTTCCCGAAGTTTGACCTTGTGAGCGGGCCACGATGACACTACACCGAGAAAGCGACGCCTCGGTCGGGTGCACAGCTGCGCCACAGCTTGGGGGAAGCGGGCGGGGGTAGGCGCGCACTTTCTGGCAGTTCGATTCAGCCCTCCGCCACGGAATGTTAAAGCATTCTATTCCCTTGTCTAGAACGCTCCCTTCATCCTATAAATTTAGGCCTATTATCTAGCCTAGGCTATTTAAGGGATTTCGTATCACCCCATGTGGGAAAATATCTTAATTTAAAACGTACGTAGGCTACATTTGTTGTTTGAGACAGTTGTGGATGTATTTATGTAGCCTAGGCTAAGACTATTTGGATAAGGCACAACTGTCAGAGGGTTCAGCGGCAGGAGTGGTGTTTTGACCGGCACCTGGTGACGTTTTACGGCCGAGCGGTCCCCATTGTTGACACTATCACAAATATGCACTCAGACCTAAATCAAACATTTTGTTTTCAGGTTTATCGTGTAACTTAATCATTGGGCTATGCCTTGAAACTATACGTAGGGTTTTAAGTTGCCTGGTGCAATATCTATCGACCGACCGACACAGTCGCGGTTAGATAGCCTATCTAGGCTATGCAGTTCAGGGGTATAGGCCTGGTGAAAAGAAGCTGAAAAGACCAACGGCGGCCGCGGAACTGTGCGCACCCGAGATGACTGCCCCTTTGCGTCTCACTTGGTACAGGGACCGTGCGTTTCTCAAATTCTGCATTATACATTTTCAGAACATACCGCAAAAATGAATAAAGAACGGTTGCATATTGCGCTCATTTGTACTATATTAGCCTACAGGCCTAGGCTATTATAAGCGCCTTTGACGCGCTCCTGTCTACCGGGTGACAGGCGAGGAGGTTGGCAGGCACACAGCACTTGCGTCTCACGTCCGGAGTCGAGACCGAGGCTTCGAATTTGGAAACGCCCGTGTTTGGATTGCTGGGCTCAGCACTAACTCAATTTTTAAAAGATACTCTGTTCTACGGTATTTCAACGCTTATTTTAAGCTGTAGCATTTTATCAATTACTCAGTTGACAAGCAAAAACTTCAGTTTGCTCTCACCGCGCCATCACTTCGGTAAGCTATCCACCACAGTGAAAGGTCAGCTGAGCGCTTTGATAACGTTCCGAACGTTATCGATCTCCAAACGAATTAATATGATGTATCCATTCGGCTGTAGTTGAAAAACAACACGATGAAACAATAAATTGATCGATCCTTTCGGTAAATCGTATTGTGTGCCACTCTTTCCAGAAGAACACGATGTACCCTCATATGGGAAAGGATGGGTAGACTTGGGCGGAGCATCCGCATGACCGACTTTTCCTGTATCAGAAATACACGTGTCGCTATTTTGTGTTAAAAGTGTAGCTTTTGAAAACTTATTTGTGCATTTCCTATTGGTTACTCTACTTGTAGTAAAGACGTTTGACCTTGAGCATAAAGGTGCTTTGTCAGCTGAATAATTGTCAAGTCGCGCAACTTCCCCATATCAACTAATTTAGTCGTGGATGGAACCATAAAATTACATTAGAACACCTGGATGGAACGTCATGAGTCAGTTCTTGAACTGTATATACATTCTCGTGTAGATGCATATCTTTACGCCTATATTGGAATTGGTGAGTTTTTAGCATAGGCTGTAGCTCAGACAATTTTCTCCTTGCTATTTCCACTTTTAGCCATAGTTAATTTGTTTATAATAGGAGTTTTTTTTTTCTTCTAAAGTTGTTACAGACAGGACCCTAAATATTTGAATAATTTGTGGTTCTCCAGAATCTGTAGAAGCCGGGTCAGTTGAGCTGCCCACAGACGCTGCACCATGAACGGCAGCAGCAGTGTGTCCTCTGCGTCACAGACCATCCAGATAAAAACAGAACCAGGTAGGGTACATAACCAAAACCACCCCTTCCCTTCATCAACCACAATATGTAGTATTTCTTCTAATTCTAGTTCTGTAGTTTTGTGGATCCTTCCATCATGTGTGTCCCAATTGGATGTAAATGTATGATTTTCTTGGTGTATTCTTGCCTTTAAAGTTGTATAGTGGTAGCGTAGGGTCTCTCACAGTCAGGATAAGTGATGTGTTAAATTTTGGTTGACTATTGAAAGATTAGTGTTTTTATTTTATTTTTTATTTGTTGACATTTTACTTAGATTTGTCTGACAGTTGTTTATCTATTCTGGGGTCAGCTTGAGGTTTATTGTGTCTAATAAAAAAAGGCAAGACAAACAAAACACAGCTGCTCTTTGATGTTGCTTGATGGATGTGTGTGCGGTTGTGTGATTGTCTATGCTCCAGTTGTGGATGCTTGGAGTAAGGAGGACTGCCTCACTCTTTTGGAGAGAATTCGGAGCCTGTTGCCTGATGGTGATGCCATGAAATACAAAACCACAGAGTCCCACTTTGACTGGGAGAAGGTCTGCTTCGGAGGCTTCACCGGTGACATGTGCAAACAGAAGTGGGCGAAGGTGTCCACCGAGGTTAGCCAATTACAAGTCACAATTTTAGCCAATCACAACAGCAGAAAAATCTATTTTCTGTTTTTAATGTGGAGGGAAGTGTCACAAATTACAGAAAGCAATGTCTAGCGTCTTTTTCTACTGGAAAAATCTTACTGTTGCAAAATGAAACACGGCACCATGAAAAAAATGTTTACAACAATTTCAGGTTACACCTTAATCCATTTGATACTATGTGTTCAGGTGCGGAAGTTTAGGACTATGACCGAGCTCATAGTTGATGCCATTGAGTTTGTGAAGAACCCTTACAAAGGCAAGAAATTGAAGGTAAGCAAATCAGGTTTTACTTTGTACCCATGAAATGTCACAAAATGCTAAGGTTATACTTTTCAAATCTCACATCTTCTACCATACAAATGACCATTGTTCTGTTTTCCACCCTTTCAGACACATCCAGACTTCCCAAAGAAACCCCTTACACCGTATTTCCGGTTCTTCATGGAGAAGCGAGCCAAGTATGCCAAGATCCACCCGGAGATGAGCAACCTTGACCTCACCAAGATTCTGTCCAAGAAATACAAGGAACTCCCAGACAAGAAAAAGGTGATGGTCAAGTCTACCATGCCGTTTCATTATGGCTTCGGGATCATCTTTATTTAATTCAAAGGCAGATCCCAAATCTGTACATAACATAACTGTATAAAAAAAAACAGAGTGGTTTGTGGCTGGACAACTACCTGAACCAATTACTTACTTTTCTTGCCTCTGAATTGATAGCTTTCTATCCAGCCTCTCTTCTTCCATTAAAAAAAAGAAGAAGAATTGAACCTTTATTTAACTAGGTAAGTCAGTTAAGAACAAATTCTTATGTACGATGACGGCCTACTCCAGCCAAACCCGGATGACGCTGAGCCAATTGTGCGCCGCCCTATGGGACTCCCAATCACGGCCTGGATGCGATACGGCCTGGATGTATCACATGGGAGTAACTCTGTTAGTTTTTCAGTTAATAACTAATTGAGTGAGGGTTATTCTCTGTTCCCCAACAGCAAAAGTACATCACAGAGTTTCAGCGAGAGAAGGAGTCCTTTGAGAAGAATATGGCCCGATTCAAGTGAGTGGCGTTTTTTTTGTGTCGTTGAAGCCAGCCGTCAGTGGCCAAATTAGCTTCCTCTGAACCTTCCTGCTGAATAATAAGCAACACTTTCCAAAACTGATGCATTTTCCTTGAAAAGAAACCAAGTGATCACTTTCCTCTATCTGTTGGTTGAAAGGGTATACCACCCATATACAGCTGCCTTAACGTCTTTGCTCTTGTTCCCCAGAGAGGACTACCCGGAGTTGATAGAGGAGAGAAAGAAGTCGGACCTCCCTGAGAAGCCCAAGACACCCCAGCAGCTGTGGTACAACCATGAGAAGAAGACCTACATGAAGCTCCACCCTGATGTGAGTGTGTGCAGTGCAACCCGCCCAACTAAGTCCGGGATTTCACGAAATGATACTGTCAAGTGTTGTGCTTCCTTGAATTTACCCTAAAAATAAAATGTCCCTTTTGGAATTCTTAGTGGTGAATGATGAATGCCATTCCTTTCTCTGGGGTTACCAGGTGAGCCAGAAGGAGCTGAAGGAAGCTCTGAGGAGACAGTGGTCCCAGCTGTCAGACAAGAAGAGACTTAAGTGGATCAGCAAGGCCCTGGAGCTGCAGAAAGACTATGCGGTAAGAGGGTTTGGTGTGAAGGGGTGCCGGAGTTCAGAGGATTCGTACATTTTCAAAAGGATAGCGCCTCAAGACACAACTTGGTAATCCTCTACTATTCTTTATTCCTGGTAGAAGAAACGAGCAAATTTGCCATTTTCTATGTGATATACACTGCCTAGAGAGTAAGGCTGTGTTTACATGTTTCATGAATTGGTCTTTTGTTCAATCAGATCAGCTCTGAAAAAGATCTGATGTGATTGGTCAAAATACCAATTATTGGTATTTAGATCAGTAGATCAGATCAGTAGATCAGAATTGGTCTGCCTGTGTAAACGCAGCCTTGCAAGCACATTCTAAATAATTAGTATTTCATCCCCTTTTTGTGGAAATATAGCACAATCAATGACAATTTCAGTGACTTAAAATAAAAAAATAAAAATTAAAGGCTTGATGAGAAATTGTCTCCATTTTTTTTTTGTCACCCGAAAAGTTTGAATCCATGGTTCTCTCTCCAGGGTTGTATGAGAGTCTACCAAGAGGCCCATCCAGACGCTGAAGAGCACGTCAAGTCCGTCCTCACCAAAGCCGAGCGGCAGCTCAAGGACAAGTTCGACGGCAGACCAACCAAACCACCGCCGTAAGTTGCTTGATCGGAGTCGCACAATGTTCTTTCAATAAAATAATATCAGTGGAGAGGGGGGTAGCAGAATGGGGAAGGGACTGAGGTGGGCCTCACACACCCATGGTCAGGATGTGATCTAGTATCAGCAGCGATACCAGACTCTGGCACAGCCTCTTGACAGTTCTGAAAAGACCAAAGGGATTTTTACCCTCAGGTATTTTTCCCCCCAGAGATTTATATATTGGAGATCCTTATGCAAACAGTAGCTCTTGGTTTCTCAGTGAAAACATCTGTTGAGTTTAAAGACCTTTGTCGTCGAATTCTATAGCGCTGAACAAGGTTCTTGGCTTTTCGGGTCTTCAGGAACGGTTACTCCCTATACTGTGCCGAGCTGATGGTGAACATGAAGGATGTTCCCAGTACGGAGCGTATGGTGCTGTGCAGTAAGCAGTGGAAGGTGATGACGCAGAAGGAGAAGGACATGTTTCAGAAACGCTGCGAGCAGGTCAGTCTTGTTCCGTTCAAGGGGGGAAATGCAATGAATCACCAGTATTTTGTCTTTATGTCGTAGACCGGCCCAGCACGGCATCCTTAATAGATACTTTAATTATTTTGGCCTCTATAGGTTTCAATATGTAATGTGAAGGTTTGAAAGGGTTTGGTGAGCCATGATGAAAGTTTTGTATTCTTGTCATTCACCAGTCGTATCAATGCTCTTTCACCCCTGTGTGTCCCACTACAGAAAAAGAAGCAGTACGAAATTGACCTACAGAGGTTTCTCGAGGTGAGTAGAACTGAATATACCCATAGTACTGTAGTACATATCACACTACACATTCTTGGCTGACCTGAGTTTTAGTAGTGGAAGTCTGGCAGGCTACATGTCGGTTCTCTTTCTCCAGAGCCTCCCGGAGGAGGAGAGGGACCGGGTGATGACGGAGGAGAAGCTGGGGGGCTCGCGGCTGGGCATGGGGGGTGTTGGCAGCCCTCACAGATCCAAGTCCCCGTCCGCCAAGGTGGGTCTCACAAAACTACAACAGGTATGTCACCACCTTTTCAGCCACAAGGTGGGCTTTCTGTTAGGTTACAGTGAAGGTGGGCTATGGCTTTCTGTTAGGTTACAGTGAAGGTGGGCTATGGCTTTCTGTTAGGTTACAGTGAAGGTGGGCTATGGCTTTCTGTTAGGTTACAGTGAAGGTGGGCTATGGCTTTCTGTTAGGTTACAGTGAAGGTGGGCTATGGCTTTCTGTTAGGTAGGGCTATGGCAGTCATGACATTTTGTCAGCTGGTGATTGTCAAGCAAATAACTGCTAGTCTCAAGGCAGTTGACCATTAATTAACAAACACATTTAGCATCTCCTGGCTTCCATACAAGCCACAGGTGCAGACCTTTGGAACGTCTACATTTTTACAAGTCTAATAGATAATTGTAATATAGCCTACACCATCACAATAAATCCACTATTTATTTTAGACAGGTCTGAAGAAATGTAGTCAATTAGCATCCTCTGAGTTGTCCTTATGTTAGGCCCTGATCTGGCTATGCCATATGGCTGTGGGCTACACTAGTTCATTTAGCATGCGAGATTTGCTTAGAATTCCGTGGAATTATTTTATAGTATGAAGAATACAATTGTAAAGTAGAAACTATATTTTCTCCAAACTATTTCAGAGGGAGTGATCACTTGTGGCTCTTGTTGAGTGGTTAACAAATAAACAGTTCCTCCTATATGCTTAATTTAGTTATTTATGCAACTTCAGTTGCATATGGTTTGGTTTGGTTTGGTTTTGGTTTTGTTTTTTATTTTCTTGCACAGGCTGCACACATTTCATCAGTCTCTCATAAAAAAAATTCCACAAGCGCTTGATAATGCCTTGAATTTCGCGGTGGCATCCCCCCAGTGTGGTCGTAATGCCCTCTAAAAAATGCCTTTTGCGGCCGTTGTGCTGCGTGATTGTGATTCTAATGACGATTGGAAAAAAGTTGCGTGAAAAGGCAGACATACGCTGGGTATCATTCACGAAGCCATAATATTGTCACTCATCAGACTATTCTTCGTTTAATCTGGTCTTTACATGTACTTAATGTGTGAAATTAGTTTTGATTTAGGTGCATGATAATGGTCCGTTCTGTCTCAGAACTGGGGCAGGAGAAAAGAATACATGTAATCGTTGCACTTAAATAGCGTATGGAGGACGCTTTCCCTGTGGTTCATTTTCATCCCAGCCAGGTAGACTATACTTCTGTTGTAAAACGAAGTGATGTGCTTAATTTTAGGAAAGTTGATAGATAAATGTTGTAGGTCTAGCCTATAGAAAGCTGATGGGGTACTCCTCTTTTTTAAGAGGCCATCAAAACTCTTGTTTTCTCACGGCAATTGCATAGCCTATAGAAATGTGCAACATGGGCTCTCATGAAGTGTTTGATTCGATTTTCGATTACATTTGTATTGATGTCAGAGTGATTAGCGGGACAATAGATTGCTGAGTACCAGGCAGTTAGAAAGTTTTGTAGGCTACTAATGACAATCAGCAGCTTGGAGAAGCCTAGTTACCGGGACTAAACGGTCACGTGAAATTTGACTGCGGTCATGACTGGTGACAGCCGGTGTGGCAGTAATACAGTCACCTAACAGCCCTACTGTTAGGTTACAGTGAAGTTGGGCTATGGCTTTCTGTTAGGTTACAGTGAAGGTGGGCTATGGCTTTCTGTTAGTTTACACTGAAGGTGGGCTATGGCTTTCTGTTAGGTTACAGTGAAGCTGGGCTATGGCTTTCTGTTAGGTTACACTGAAGGTGGGCTATGGCTTTCTGTTAGGTTACAGTGAAGGTGGGCTATGGCTTTCTGTTAGGTTACAGTGAAGGTGGGCTATGGCTTTCTGTTAGGTTACAGTGAAGGTGGGCTATGGCTTTCTGTTAGGTTACAGTGAAGGTGGGCTATGGCTTTCTGTTAGGTTACAGTGAAGGTGGGCTATGGCTTTCTGTTAGGTTACAGTGAAGGTGGGCAATGGCTTTCTGTTAGATTACAGTGAAGGTGGGCAATGGCTTTCTGTTAGATTACAGTGAAGCTGTAACCTATGTCTTGCTACAGTGAAAGTTTGGCACCTGGTCAGTCACTGGGAAGGTTTACTAACTATTTCATATGTTGGGTCAACATCAAATAAAATTTTATTGGTCACATTTAGCAGATGCTATTGTGGGTGTAGTAGATGTTTGAACTATGTTACCTGTTAAGATTTTCCATTTAAAGGTATACTAGGTACACAATGTATATGCTACCTGCATTGACACCAGGTCTGTCTCTGTATGGGATTCCTTCAGGAGCGCTGTCGCGAAGCTGAGCAGGGGCACTGGGTACACTCCGGCCTGACGACGAAAGAGAAGCGCGACGGCAAGAAGAGGACCAAACTCCCTGAGACACCCAAGACTGCCGAGGAGATGTGGCAACAAGGCGTCGTAGGAGACTACCTGGCCAAGTACAGGGTGAAAAAGAGGGACTATTAGGATTTTATCTTAATTAATATCCCTATATTCATCCTTATATCTATATTCATTTTTATAGTTCTCTATCTGGTTTTATTGTTTCACATTTTAGATTGAAGTAGTTGTTTTCCAACAACTCAACAAAATCATATATTATTTTACAAACACTGTATACTGTGGCGGGTCAAATTAAATTAGCTCGTGGGCCAGTTGTGGCGCGCAGACCACCAGTTGAAGTCCCATGCTGTACAGCATCTAGGAATGCGCTTTTAATCCTTACAGTCCTAAAGTGAAAAAAAACAACTTCTGTGTTCCATGTCTTCTGGTTACAGAGTGACCGTAAGAAGACCCAGAGTGCCATGGAGTCAGCCTGGAAGGCCATGGAGAAGAAGGAGAAGATCCCTTGGATCAAGAAGGCGGCTGAAGACCAGAAGCGATACGAGGTTCAGTACCGGCCCGTGGTCAGTGACCAGACGTTTTGACCGCTGTCTTCTCCAGTTGTGCTGAAGAAATGTCAAAATGTTGGTCGCCCTCCCCAACTTCTGCTCCTCCCCATTCCTGTTTCTCCCACCCTCCTCCAAGCCACCTCCTCCCCATTCCTTCCTGGCCCTACCCTCCTCCAAGTCCCCTCTCCTTCCCCACCCCTCCTCCCCCAAGCCACCCCCCTTCCCCATCCCTCCACGTAAAAATCGTCTGTCCTTGTTTGCAACACTCACTACTGAGTTCCAAACTGCCTCTGGAAGCAACTTCGGCACAAGAACTGTTCATTGGGAGCTTCATGAAATGGGTTTCCATGGCGAAGCAGCCGCACGCACACAAGCCTAAGATCACCATGTGCAATGCCAAGAGTCGGCTGGAGTGGTGTAAAGCTCGCTGCCATTGGACTCTGGAGCAGTGGAAACGTGTTCTCTGGAGTGATGAATCCGGCTTCACCATAGTCCTACGGACTAATCTGGATTTGGCGGATGCCAGGATAATGCTACCTGCCCCAATGCATAGTGCCAACTGTAAAGTTTGGTGAAGGAGGAATAATGGTCTGGGGCTGTTTTTCATGGTTCGGGCTAGGCCCCTTAGTTCCAGTGAAGAGAAATCGTAACGCTACAGCATACAATGACATTCTAGATGATTCTGTGCATCCAACTTTTTTGGCAACAGTTTGGGGAAGGCCCTTTCCTGTTTCAGCATGACAGTGCCCCTGTGCACAAACGAGGTCAATACAGAAATGGTTTGTCGAGATCGGCGTGGCCTGCACAGAGCCCTGACCTCAACCCCATCGAACACCTTTGGGATGAATTGGAAATCCGACTGCGTGCCAGGCCTAATCGCCTGACCTCACTAATGCTCTTGTGGCCGAATGGAAGCAAGTCCCCACAGAAATGTTCCAACATCTAGTGGAAAGCCTTCCCAGAAGAGTGGAGGCTGTTATAGCAGCAAAGAGAGGGGGGGGGGGGGGCAACTCCATATTAATGCCCGTGATTTTGGAATGAGATGTATGAGCAGGTGTCCACATACTTTCGGTCATGTAGTGTGTGTTTGTTCGGTGTTGGAATATGTGATGTGTGTGTATATAATGAGGATCCAATCAACAGTCCCTGTGTTTTGATGGGTGTCATTTTCATGAGCCATATTTTTTTTTGACATGGGTTAAATAATGGCAAGTACTTCCACATACTTGATTTAAGTTGCCCTTTTAAAGTGTAATCCTTTGAAAGTATTTGACATGTACAGTACACCCAGGTCTGATGCGTTGTTGTGTGTGTGTGTGTGTGTGTGTGTGTGTGTGTGGTGAACTGTACTTGTCCTGCAGAGGGAATTGTTGGAGATGAGAACAGCCCAGGCAGGAGCAGGCCAGAGGAAACCCAAGTTTGAAGGGGAGCCCAGGAAGCCACCAGTGTGAGTAACTACACACTGACCCTGGAGTGTTATTGATGTTACTGGTGTATTTTTGTCATATGGTGTCTTTGAGCCCATTTTTCTATGTCTCTGCCCCCCCCGCCCCCCTAAATGTCTTCTGCTTTCCACTCCCCTAAATGTCCTCTGCTTTCCAGCCCTCCCTAAATGTCCTCTGCTTTCCAGCCCCCTAAATGTCCTCTGCTTTCCAGCCCCCTAAATATCCTCTGCTTTCCAGCCCCCTAAATGTCCTCTGCTTTCCAGCCCCCTAAATGTCCTCTGCTTTCCAGCCCCCTAAATGTCCTCTGCTTTCCAGCCCCCCTAAATGTCCTCTGCTTTCCAGCCCCCTAAATGTCCTCTGCTTTCCAGCCCCCTAAATGTCCTCTGCTTTCCACCCCCCTAAATGTCCTCTGCTTTCCCACCCCCCTAAATGTCCTCTGCTTTCCCACCCCCCTAAATGTCCTCTGCTTTCCCACCCCCCTAAATGTCCTCTGCTTTCCACCCCCCTAAATGTCCTCTGCTTTCCACCCCCCTAAATGTCCTCTGCTTTCCAGCCCCCTAAATGTCCTCTGCTTTCCAGCCCCCTAAATGTCCTCTGCTTTCCAGCCCCCCTAAATGTCCTCTGCTTTCCCACCCCCCTAAATGTCCTCTGCTTTCCCACCCCCCTAAATGTCCTCTGCTTTTCCACCCCCCTAAATGTCCTCTGCTTTCCCACCCCCCTAAATGTCCTCTGCTTTCCACCCCCCTAAATGTCCTCTGCTTTCCCACCCCCCTAAATGTCCTCTGCTTTCCCACCCCCCTAAATGTCCTCTGCTTTCCCACCCCCCTAAATGTCCTCTGCTTTCCACTCCCCTAAATGTCCTCTGCTTTCCAGCCCTCCCTAAATGTCCTCTGCTTTCCAGCCCCCTAAATGTCCTCTGCTTTCCAGCCCCCTAAATATCCTCTGCTTTCCAGCCCCCTAAATGTCCTCTGCTTTCCAGCCCCCTAAATGTCCTCTGCTTTCCAGCCCCCTAAATGTCCTCTGCTTTCCAGCCCCCCTAAATGTCCTCTGCTTTCCAGCCCTCCCTAAATGTCCTCTGCTTTCCAGCCCCCTAAATGTCCTCTGCTTTCCAGCCCCCTAAATATCCTCTGCTTTCCAGCCCCCTAAATGTCCTCTGCTTTCCAGCCCCCTAAATGTCCTCTGCTTTCCAGCCCCCTAAATGTCCTCTGCTTTCCAGCCCCCCTAAATGTCCTCTGCTTTCCAGCCCCCCTAAATGTCCTCTGCTTTCCAGCCCCCTAAATGTCCTCTGCTTTCCAGCCCCCTAAATGTCCTCTGCTTTCCCACCCCCCTAAATGTCCTCTGCTTTCCCACCCCCCTAAATGTCCTCTGCTTTCCACCCCCCTAAATGTCCTCTGCTTTCCACCCCCCTAAATGTCCTCTGCTTTCCAGCCCCCTAAATGTCCTCTGCTTTCCAGCCCCCTAAATGTCCTCTGCTTTCCAGCCCCCCTAAATGTCATCTGCTTTCCCACCCCCCTAAATGTCCTCTGCTTTTCCACCCCCCTAAATGTCCTCTGCTTTTCCACCCCCCTAAATGTCCTCTGCTTTCCCACCCCCCTAAATGTCCTCTGCTTTCCACCCCCCTAAATGTCCTCTGCTTTCCCACCCCCCTAAATGTCCTCTGCTTTCCCACCCCCCTAAATGTCCTCTGCTTTCCCACCCCCCTAAATGTCCTCTGCTTTCCCACCCCCCTAAATGTCCTCTGCTTTCCCACCCCCCTAAATGTCCTCTGCTTTCCCACCCCCCTAAATGTCCTCTGCTTTCCACCCCCCTAAATGTCCTCTGCTTTCCAACCCCCCCTAAATGTCCTCTGCTTTCCTTTGCTCATTGTTTACCACCTTAATCGGACACGTCAAGCCTAGAAAGATCCTAGGCTATTTACTACTACCGTTTGTGTTGCTACCTGTTAGTATGAATGTATACATTTCATTGAGATGGGCCTATGCCATTAGTTTGCTCATGGCTTGCAGTTTATATTGACTGCTATGTGGGTATAATTAAACCTCTGTGTGTGTGTGTGTGTGTGCAGGAGTGGCTACCAGATGTTCTCCCAGGAGTTGCTGACCAACGGCGAGCTGAACCACTTCAGCCTGAAGGAGCGGATGGTGGAGATCGGCAAGCGCTGGCACAAGCTCAGCCAGAGTCACAAGGACAAGTACAAGAAGCTGGTGGAGGAACTGCAGATTGAGTACAAGGCCGAGCTGGAGGCCTGGGTCAAGGTAAGGGTCATAGGTAAAAAAAATAATTTATTTCTGAAATGTGGACCCCCAAGGTCGTCACAGGAGGAGACATTGGTACACAAGGCATGTACTCGGAACCTATGCATTGTATTCTTTAAAAAAAAATGTTAAATACAATGTTAGCGACAGCACCTTTTTGGGAGAAATCAGTCTTGTCATTTCTCATTCCTTTCTTTCTGTCGTCCCCTTCAGTCTCTCTCTCCCCAGGAGCGAGCGGTTTATAAAGAGTTCTCCACCACGGTGAGTTTCACGCTGTCAAATAAGCATGTTGTTGTGTTCTTGACACCAATTCCTCAACGCAGCACTTCATATACAATGCCCTAAACACTCCTGCTATAACTCTTCACTCTAATGCAATATGGTTATTCTACATTCATATTCCATGGCTATAGGTACTCTTTTTCTCTGTAGCCGGGAGTTCTTATAACCTGGTTATTCTACATTCATATTCCATGGCTATAGGTACTCTTTTACTCTGTAGCTGGGAGTTCTTATAACCTGATTATTCTACATTCATATTCCATGGCTATAGGTACTCTTTTTCTCTGTAGCTGGGAGTTCTTATAACCTGATTATTCTACATTGATATTCCATGGCTATAGGTACTCTTTTTCTCTGTAGCTGGGAGTTCTTATAACCTGATTATTCTACATTCATATTCCATGGCTATAGGTACTCTTTTTCTCTGTAGCTGGGAGTTCTTATAACCTGATTATTCTACATTCATATTCCATGGCTATAGGTACTCTTTTTCTCTGTAGCTGGGAGTTCTTATAACCTGATACATTTTGTCAATTTTAAATGGACTTTGTAGCCTGATATGACTCTGTATTCACAAGCTGGCATCCAGCATAACTGCATATAAACTCAGCAAAAAAAGAAACGTCCTCTCACTGTCAACTGCGTTTTATTTTCAGCAAACTTAACAAGATTCAACAACTGAGACATAAACTGAACAAATTCCACGGACGTGTGACTAACTGAAATGGAATAATGTGTCTCTGAACAAAGGGGAGGGGGGTCAAAATCAAAAGTAGGACCAGCTGCATTAAGTACTGAAGTGCATCTCCTCCTCGTGGACTGCACCAGATTTGCCAGTTCTTGCTGTGAGATGTTACTCCACTCTTCCACCAAGGCACCTGAAAGTTCTTGGACATTTCTGGGGGGAATGGCCCCTAGCCCTCACTCTCTGATCCAACAGGTCCCAGACGTGCTCAATGGGATTGAGATCCAGGCTCTTTGCTGGCCATGGCAGAACACTGATATTCCTGTTTTGCAGGAAATGACGCACAGAACGAGCAGTATGGCTGGTGGCATTGTCATGCTGGAGGGTCATGTCAGGATGAGCCTGCAGGAAGGGTACCACATGAGGGAGGAGGATGTCTTCCCTGTAACACACAGCATTGAGATTACCTGCAATGACAACAAGCTCAGTTCGATGACGCACCTCCCCAGAACATGACGGACCCTCCACCTCCAAATCGATCCCGCTCCAGAGTACAGGCCTCAGTGTAACACTCATTCTTTCGACGATAAACGCAAATCCAAACATCACCCCTGGTGAGACAAAACCGCGACTCAGTGAAGAGCACTTTGTTCCAGTCCTGTCTGGTCCAGCGACTGTGGGTTTGTGTCCATAGGTGACGTTGTTGCCGGAGATGTCTGGTGAGGACCTGCCTTACAACAGTTCTACAAGCCCTCAGTCCAGCCTCTCTCAGCCTATTGCGGACAGTCTGAGCACTGATGGAGGGATTGTGCGTTCCTGGTGTAACTCGGGCAGTTGTTGTTGCCATCCTGTACCTGTCCCGCAGGTGTGATGTTCGGATGTACCGATCCTGTGCAGGTGTTGCTACACGTGGTCTGCCACTGTGAGGACGATCAGCTGTCCGTCCTGTCTCCCTGTAGCACTGTCTTAGGGGTCTCACAGTACAGACATTGTAATTTCTTGCCCTGGCCACATCTGCAGTCCTCATGCCTCTTTGCAGCATGCATAATGCACATTCACGCAGATGAACAGGGACCCTGGGCATCTTTCCTTTGGTGTTTTTCAGAGTCAGTAGAAAGGCCTCTTTAGTGTCCTAAGTTTTCATAACTGTGACCTTAATTGCGTACCGTCTGTAAGCTGTTAGTGTCTTAACAACCATTCCACAGGTACATGTTCATTAATTGTTTATGGTTCATTGAACAAGCATGGGAAACAGTGTTTAAATCCTTTACAATGAAGATACGTGAAGTTATTTGGATTTCTTCAAATCCTGAAAAGGGGATGTTTCTTTTTTTGCTGCATTTACATGGAAACAGAACGTCATCCTATTAACATCTAGCTACTAATCATCAATGCTTTGAGCTTGAAACTTGTGTGCTGGTCTTATAGCGCCATCTTTCCATCCCCCTGCCCCATTATCCCTCCCTCATTCTCTCCACCTCACCCCCCAACCTTTCATGCAGAAACGGCGGAGCACCACCAAGGCGCGGGGGGGCCCGGGGGCCAAGGTTCGCGTGACTGCAGTGAAGGGGAAGGCGGTAGGTGCCAGAGCCGCAGCAGCAGGGGTCGGGGGGGGCAAGCGGGCCATGGCGTACCGGGCCAAGGTAACCGTGCCGTTCTCGTCGGACTGCTTCCCGCAAACAGACGGAGACACACACAGGCAGGCACTCAATCCAGACACACACAGGCAGGCACTCAATCCAGACACACACAGGCACGCACTCAATCCAGACACACACAGGCACGCACTCAATCCAGACACACACAGGCACGCACTCAATCCAGACACACAGGCAGGCACTCAATCCAGACACACACAGGCACGCACTCAATCCAGACACACACAGGCAGGCACTCAATCCAGACACACACAGGCAGGCACTCAATCCAGATACACACAGGCAGGCACTCAATCCAGATACACACACAGACAGGCACGCACTCAATCCAGATACACACACAGGCACGCACTCAATCCAGATACAGGCACGCACTCAATCCAGATACAGGCACGCACTCAATCCAGATACACAGGCACGCACTCAATCCAGATACACAGGCACGCACTCAATCCAGATACACAGGCACGCACTCAATCCAGATACACAGGCACGCACTCAAACCAGATACACACACACACACACACACACACAGGCACGCACTCAAACCAGATACACACACACACACACAGGCACGCACTCAAACCAGATACACACACACACACACACAGGCACGCACTCAATCCAGATACACACACACACACACACACACACGCACTCAATCCAGATACACACACACACACACACAGGCACGCACTCAATCCAGATACACACAGGCAGGCACGCACTCAATCCAGATACACACAGGCAGGCACGCACTCAATCCAGATACACACAGGCAGGCACGCACTCAATCCAGATACACACAGGCAGGCACGCACTCAATCCAGATACACACAGGCAGGCACGCACTCAATCCAGATACACAGGCACGCACTCAATCCAGATACACAGGCACGCACTCAATCCAGATACACAGGCACGCACTCAATCCAGATACACAGGCACGCACTCAAACCAGATACACACACACACACACACACAGGCACGCACTCAAACCAGATACACACACACACACACAGGCACGCACTCAAACCAGATACACACACACACACACAGGCACGCACTCAATCCAGATACACACACACACACACACACACACGCACTCAATCCAGATACACACACACACACACACAGGCACGCACTCAATCCAGATACACACAGGCAGGCACGCACTCAATCCAGATACACACAGGCAGGCACGCACTCAATCCAGATACACACAGGCAGGCACGCACTCAATCCAGATACACACAGGCAGGCACGCACTCAATCCAGATACACACAGGCAGGCACGCACTCAATCCAGATACACACAGGCAGGCACGCACTCAATCCAGATACACACAGGCAGGCACGCACTCAATCCAGATACACACACACACACACAGGCAGGCACGCACTCAATCCAGATACACACAGGCAGGCAGGCACTCCAGATGCAGGCAGGCACGCACTCAATCCAGACACACACACACTAATGCACTCTGATTTTGAAGTGGTGGCATGGGTGTGGGCACTGTGTGACATTTTTGTGATTTTTATGTCTAACCTGTTATGTCTGGGTGGTTGTCCTATGTGTGTCCTATAATTTTGTATTCCATGTGCTGTTGTAAACAAGGGTTGGAACCGGTTCAAGGAAAATAACGAAATTATTTGAGGAACAGAACTGGAAGTAATCTATCCTGTTCCGGGAACAAAACTGTTATTTTAAAAGCATGGGAACCAGTTAATAACGTTAGTTGACGTTCCAGGAGAAGAATGGATTGACTTTTTCCAATGCCAGTTAAGGATACTATAGTTATCACATTTCACATTGGATTTATTCACTACAAAAAAAAGTAAGATGCTTTTAATTCTAGTGCTGCTCTGCACACACACACAAGCTTGTTAGTTAGCTAATGTTTGCTCTGGTCCAACGTTAAACCAACTTGGAAGTTCAAAGACGTTCAAAGTTCCTCCATAGAAGCCACTCCTCCTATAATACTGTGGGCCTAATTCGGATAACGCACGTCATAACAAGATGCCCAGCGCTTCAAGGCAGCACAATGTGTTTGTCTTTCATTGTGATTAAACCATGCTGTCTCCCAACTTTCCTATACCGATTTTTTTTAAATAACTTACCCGCTCCGCAGCAAGCAGCTCTGTCCGCACTGATTGGTGAAGTAATTAAATGTCATATCTATCTATACATACAGTACCAGTCAAAAGTTTGGACACCTACTCATTCCAGGGGTTTTCTTATTTTTTTACTATTTTCTACATTGTAAAATAATAGTGAAGACATCAACTATGGAATCATGTTGTAACCAAAAGTGTTAAACAAATCCAAATATACTTGAGACTCTTCAAAGTAGCCACCCTTTGCCTTGACGACAGCTTTGCACACTCTTGGCATTCTCTCAACCACCTTCACCTGGAATGCTTTTCCAACAGTCTTGAAGGACTTCCCACATATGCTAAGCACTTGTTGGCTGCTTTTCCTTCACTCTGCGGGCCAAACCATCTTTATTGGGTTGAGGCCAGGTCATCGGATGCAGCACTCCATCACTGTCCTTCTCAGTCAAATAGCCCTTACAAAGCCTGGAGGTCTGTTGGGTCATTATCCTGTTGAAAAACAAATGATAGTCCCACTAAGCACAAACGAGATGGGATGGCGTATCGCTGCGGTAGCCATGCTGGTTAAGTGTGCCTTGAATTCTAAATAAATCAGACAGTGGCACCAACACACCACCACCTCCATGCCTCACGTGGGAACCACACATGCTGGGATCATCTGTTAACCTCTTCAATGCTTCACGTGGGAACCACACATGTTGGGATCATCTGTTCACCTCCTCAATGCTTCACGTGGGAACCACACATGCTGGGATCATCTGTTCACCTACTCTGCGTCTCACAAAGACACAGCAGTTGGAACCAAGAATCTAAAATTGACAGATTTTCCACCGGTCTGTTCATTGATCGTGTTTCTTGGCCCAAGGGAGTCTCTTCTTCTTATTGGTGTCCTTTAGTGGTGGTTTATTTGCAGCAATTTGACCATAATATGGACTGTTCTTGTTGTAATATGGTGACCCTCTCATGAAGCTGGTTGAGAGAATACCAAGCGTGTGCAAAGCTGTCAAAGGCAAAGGGTGGCTACTTCGAAGAATCTCAAATATATTTTGATTTATTTAACACTTTTTTTTTTGTTTTGGTTACTATATGATTCCATATGTGTTATTTCATAGTTTTGATGTCTTCACTATTATTTTACAATGTAGAAAATAGTCAACATAAAGGAAACTTTGACTGGTACTGTAAATGTATATTCACATTTTCCAATTCCGAACGGGTTCAGAGCCTTATTTTGCTGGTTGGAAGAGTGGAACGGAATGGTTCTCGTTCAGAACAAAACGATTTGGAAAATGTCGGTTCCAACCTCTGGTTATACAGGGCATTCAGAACATATTCAGGCCCCTTGACTTTATCCACATTTTGTTACTTTACAGCCATATTCTAAAATGGATTCAATAGTTTTTTTTCCTCTCAGTCTACACAGTTATGACAAAGCAAGTTTTTAACCACCCTGGAAATATGACATTTTACATAAGTATTCAGACCCTTTAGTCAGTACTTTGTTGACGCAGCGAGTCTTCTTGGGTATGACGCTACAAGCTTGGCACACCTGTATTTGGGGAGTTTCTCCCATTCTTCTCTGCAGATCCTCTCAAGCTCTGTCAGGTTGAATGGGGAGCGTTGTTGCTCAGCTATTTTCAGGTCTCTCCAGAGATGTTTGATCGGGTTCAAGTCCTGACTCTGGCTGGGCCACTCAAGGACATTCAGCCACTCCTGCGTTGTCTTGACTGTGTGCTTAGGGTTGTCCTGTTGGAAGGTGAATCTTTGCCCCAGAGGTCCTGAGTGCTCGGGAGCAGGTTTTCATCAAGGATCCCTCTGTATCCCATCTTTCCCTCGATCCTGTCTCCCAGTCCATGCCGCTGAAAAACATCCCCACAGCATGATACTGCCACCACCATGCTTTACCGTAGGGATGGTGCCAAGTTTACTCCAGACGTGATGCTTGCATTCAGGCCAAAATGTTGAATCTTGTTCCTCATTGTCTGATAGTCTTTAGGTGTCTTTTGGCAAACTCCAAGTGGGCTGACATGTGCCTTTTACTGAGGAGGCCTGATTGGCGGAGTGCTGCAGAGATGGTCATTCTGAAAGGGTCTCCCTTCTCCACAGAGAAACTCTAGAGCTCTGTCAGCGTGATCATCAGGTTCCCCTCCCTGACCAAGGCCCTTCTCCCACGATTGCTCAGTTTGGAGGCCAGCTTTAGGAAGAGTCTTGGTGGTTCCTGACTTATTCCTTTTAATAATGATGGTCGTTCTTAGGGACCTTCTATTCTGCAAAACAATTTCGGTACCCTTCACTACATCTGTGACTCGACACAATCCTGTCTCGGAGCTCTATGGACAATTCCTTCGACCTCATGGCTTGGTTTTGCTCTGAGATGCACTGTCAACTGTAGACAGGTGTGCCTTTCCAAATCATGTTTAATCAATTGAATTGACCACAGGTGGACTCCAATCAAGTTGTAGAAACATCTCAAGGATGATGAATGGAAACAGGATGCACCTGAGCTCAATTTCAAGTCTCATAGCAAAGCGACTGAATACTTATGTAAATAAGGTATGTTTTTTTAATATTTTATTTAATACATTTGCCAACATTTCTAAATTCCTGTTTTCGCTTTGTCATCATTGGGTATTGAGTGTAAATTGAGGGGATTTAAAAAATATATATATATTAGAATAAGGCTGTAACAATGTAGGGAAGGGGTCTGAATACTTTCCGAACGCACAACGTTCTGTAAACGGGTGAGTCTGCAGTAGAGGCGTGACCCTGTGCTCTACAGCAGGATACGTCCGACTCAGATGACGATGACAAGACGGACTCGTCAGACTCCGACGACGAATCATCCGGCAGCTCCGACAGCGAAGATGTGAGTTTTCCAAGCCAGGGGTCATCCGCACTATGCTTTAGTGTAGACTTGGGTCAAATACATTAAAGCTAAAAATATTCAAAAGTATTTGAGGTCTGCTTAATTTACCTCCGTACATCTGATCAGTTCCATTGTACTGGGCAAACCACATCAAAAGCTGCAGAAGTATTTGATCCAGCTGTTGTCCTGTCTCTGTCCTCTAGAATGACGATGATGACGACGACCAATCTGAGGGCTCCAGCAGCTCTTCCTCAGAGGACAGCAGTGACTCAGACACAGACTAGCCCCCACCCCCCCATCCCCCCCCAAAAGAGGAGGGTCTGTGCGGGACACGCTTCCTCGTGAGTCAGGAGCAGTCATGGTGGCGTCATCAAAACGCTTGCACGTTGGCTCCTCCCACCTCTTTCTCGCAAGGAGAAATGAGAGACTAAATAAACGGAGGAGTTTTGCTCCACCTCCAGTTGTTGACCTGGAGAACTTTTACTGAAAACGGGACAAGTTCTCATTTACAGAGCTTTGTTACGTGTTCAATATTATTATTATTTTTGCCTTTATATATATTAGGTGTTATTACGAACATTTTCATTATTTTTTAAACTTTGAGAAAGACATTTTAAACTTTTAGCCGATTTGAGGGTTTTTTTTTTGAACAAGTCTGACTTGGAGGGGTATATTGAGGAGTTTGCCGTTTTTTGTCCATGAGTCTCTGACAGTCCGTGCAGAGGGAGGACCGTTGCTGCTTTCCCTCCATTGAAACATCTGGTCAAACCCTCCAATAAAATGCACTTTTTTCCTCTTGTATTCTGTGTGATTTCTTTTGTACTGGATACAATTTATTAATGTAAGAGAGGTATGCTCAGCAACCAAAATGGCCGCCTATTTCATATTTTTATGAGGGGATGATCCACTCAATACAGCCATTTATTTTTTTCTCCCACTTGGCTGTAATCAATTCACCAATACTATTTTCCTTGAAGTTGAACAACTATCTCTTTCTGAAGAATGTCTGCGTAAGATTTGAGGTCTCTATTGCAGGTAAAGCCACAACAGCTTTCCATTTCAAGACTTGATACAGATCATTTTGTTGTCTGTGAATTATACTTACATAAATATTTCCCGACAGACGTTGCTTTTTTCATTCTTTTAATATTTTTCCATACATTTCAATAAAATATTTTCCCATCCTTCTTTCCCCAAACACACACACACATCCTCTGTACCAATAAATAAATACTAACTCAACCACCTGTGCATAATACATGTATACAACCTATGGATCCTTACAAATGATAATGCATTCATTCATATATTACACACAGGTGACTCAGTTACCCATGTCTCTATCTGGAAGGCTCCATAAACAGAACAAAGGACAACGCTCCCAGTAATACTGGGGTGGATTAACATCACATAAGCCATTTCTGCTTTACCTGACACAGTTCAAGTGTTTGGGGTCATTCATGTACAAAGCTGATGGGAGTCATATTTGTGTGGTATTGTGAAATGTTTCACAAATCACCTCATTTAAACGGAAATTAGGTCAGGGTACGATTTCAAATACCACTGATAGGACAAACAGAATGTTTTCAGAGACACTATCCCCTTGTCTTTTTCATAGCAATACCCAGACCTTCCAATCAAATTCTCTCATTTAAACAAACCTGGGGCCTCACTTATCAAATGTACGCATGCGCCACTTTCTCCCCCTTAAAGATATCTTTTTATTTTTTAAATACATTTTGAATTTGCGGGAAGGTGTTGAGTATCTCCCAAGTACAGCTCAGGCCATGTGTACGTCTGGTGGTTGATCAACTGTATTGCACACATTGTTCTTATGGGGGAAAAATGGAGATGGTTTTGAGGCACAATAATTATAATGGTAATATTAAAACAAAACACAGATGCATTTAGTAAGGAGATCTCAGAGAAGCATATGTAGCCTAATATGTTTATTTTACTTTTGTTATATTAGGCCTACAGCTCTCCTTTTCTGACTGAACTGGTTCATTCCTGCTGCATACCTAATGAGGATACCATGTGTTCAATAGCAGAGCATGTGCTCAAAAGTAAATAGACCGGTAGCCTATTTAAAATATTTGACAGTATGGGTAGGCTACAGTAATGCTGTGCAGTAGGAGCACAACATCTTAGCCTATTAAATCTCAGAGCCACCGAGGCAGAAGATATAAAACGCTATATATTGATAAAATAAAATATTGAACAACAATTAATCTTCTGCATAAAAGTGTGGGGCTGAAACATTGACTTTTTTAAAAAATGACTCAAAATAGACAATGTTGCATAGTGCACGGCCACGGCGTTTGAAAAAGTCACTACAAGAGATGAACACATTTGGTCTACATCTCTACAGAAATGTGATGCAACTTGCCATTGCGTTTCTCTTTCAGGAACTATCACGGCCCAGTTCCTACATCTCCAAATCATACCGTTTTTGTTACCGCGAATGAGGGCATTTTCCAAGCGGGGTTGCAAAGCTCGTTCACAAGGACAAATATAGTATGGCTCTCGTTTATCAATGAAAACATTTATATGTATAAGATGCATGTGACAGTTTGTAGGATTTGCATGGGCAACTATTTATCTCCACGTACACCAGTATTGAGTGAGATAAATGAGGGCCTGGGTATCTAGCAATTCCCTCCTGGAAAACCTGTTTCATTGTCAATGCAGTTGGTGGAAACTCACTTGAGGAATCAAACTCCTCTCTGAATACAGTCATTCATTAAAATGTCAGAAGTGAAGTGCCAAAGACAAAACAAAGAGGGAGACTAAGTTGATGTTGGACTTCCACTACGCGTTGCTTTGTTCTGGACACAGGAAAAGCCGTTCCAGCATTCAAAAATATATAAACACATTAAACTAGATTTATAAAATGTTCATCCCTCATTAACATCCTACAGTCCATTAGTCTACATACGGTGCACCAGTATTAGAAAACACTATGAAGAAAGCCCCGTTTGTTTGTCCTGTATGAACAGTCATGCGTTACAACTGGAGTTAAACAATAGAAAATTACCCCCCCTCTCCCCTCCCCAAACACCAGAACATTGTCATCTCTGTATGACTCTATAATAATTATAATAAACATCTTATTCCCCCACACAAAGCCATGATTAAAACTACAACTATAGAAAAGAAAAACCAACTGTTTTGTCATGCTACTGTGATACACTAAGAACAGTCCGTAGGCAAGATGGTCAAGAACGGTTGTGAAGTGACAATAACAAGATACCAAGCATGGCAACATGATACTAGACATGTCATCAACTGGGTATATGGCTCGTTGCAAATAGCGTGGCGCCATTTTGATGAATGCAAGAGCAAAATTGCCACAACAAAAAAAACTCTTGTTTTAGACTTTGACCAGGGTTTGTTCTCTACCCCAAACCACCCCCTTTTCCCAATCCCACCAACAACCCCCTGTCCTGTCGCAATGGCGCACACACACACACACACACTCACACTCAAGTCTTTCGTTGTCATAAGGGGACCTCCAGGAGCTTTTTGTGGAGGTACTGCTTCACCTCCTCTATGCCATTCAGCTTCTCCAGCTCGTGATAGGGCAGCTGTGGAAGAGGAAACAAGAGGATAGAGAAAACCCAGAGAGAGATGAGTTAAACTAAACAGTGGTACGTACTACCTTATTTTGGCACAGTGCACCGTTAGTTGTCCCTGGTGCCAATTACCGCTTAAATGGATGATTGTAATGGAGTTTAAGGGAAGACTGAAATGTGGTTGTAAGATGGTTGAAATGAGGGTTGTTAGCAATGGAGGCTGCTGAGGGGAGGACGGCTCATAATAATGTCTGGAACGGAGCGAATGGAATGGCATCAAACCACGTGTTTGATGTATTGGATACCATTCCACTGATCCCGCTCCAGCCATTACCACAAGTCCGTCCTCCCCAATTAAAGGTGCCGCCAACCTCTTGTGGTTGTATGATTGTAATGGCTCACCTGCAGAATGACATATCCCAGGAGCAACAGATGACGGTCCCTCATGGCTCGGGAGCCCACCAGCACCTCAGAGTTGTGACAGTAGTGCCACTTGTCATTCACCGACATGACCACTCTGACAGAAGAAAATTGTATTTCGCAATTAAATAGTTATTTCTCTAATTTTGAAATAAATTACTAATGCCGCGATCACACAAGTGACGAAAGATGGTAGACAAATACCGGTGTCTGCCATGAAGACGAGTCACGATTTTCCCAGCAAAACCATCTTTCTGAAAGTTATTTGCTAGCTAGCATTGCTCCACCAAAGAAGCATAATCAAGCGCTTCGTAGTTGGGTAGTATGTATAAAAATGACTAACTACAAATCCTTGGTTCTCTATGGAACTTTCAAATCCCATCAGCACTGACCTCTTAACTTGTCGCTGGTCCCCCACTGCCCTCTCTGTGTCGGTTCGATCGGCCGGGTGCAGCCCCACGTCCCCGGCCAACCCCTCATAGAAGACAGGGAGCTCGCAGTCGGGCCCATGATTACCTGGCCCCACCTGCACCCCTCCCTCATCCTCCAGGATCTTCCCAATAGAGAACTGGAAAAGAGAAACCGGGGCAGCTGTGGTGGATCCCCCTACCCCGGAGGCCATTGGCTGGGCTAGGCTGTCAGAGGGAGGGCTGCTGAGCGTGGAGCTGTCCTGGCTCTCCAGAGAGTGCTCCTTGGCCAGGCTGGAGTAGTAGTCAGCAGGCATGTAGTAAGTGTTGTAGTCAAGTGGGCCCCCGCCGTTAGGGCCGGCCCTCTGGGCCAAGGCAGGGTTTTCCCCGCGCTGCATGTGGTGTGGCAGGAGGGTCACCGACTCGTCCCCTCCGACGGGTCGCTGGTCCCCCCCTTCCTCTAGTGGGGCGAAGGGGGATAACTTTTGAAAGTCTGAGGCGAGGGCCGTCACAGCCACGGATCCCTCTGGGGCTTTGTGGGAAACACCTAGGGAGGCCCCTGCCTGGATAGGGAGAACCTGGCCAGAGCTGTCAATCCACAGCAGGAAGTCTACAAAGGATTGTGAATATACAGAGGTTTAGGGTTGCAACATTTACATTTATTTAACCTTTATTTAACTAGGCAAGTCTGTTAGGAAACAAATGCTTATTTACAATGACCGGCCACTAGCCAAACCCGGATGACGGTGAGCCTATTGTACGGCGTCCCCTATGGGACTCCCAATCACGTCCGGTTGTGATACAGCCTGTATTTGAACCAGGGTGCCTGTAGTGACACATCAAGCACTGAGATGCAGTGTTTTAGACGGCTGCGCCACTCGGGAGATCCATTTGACAGTAATCGTATAATTATGAAGAGAAGTCAAATAAAAAAATACCCACAAGCTTTTTTTTTCTCTCCATCATCTGTATGCCTGACCCAGAATTAGCTCTAGAACAGTTCAAATCTATTTTTCATAATCTCTATGGCAGACAAACACACTCCCTTTACAAACAACTTAAGAGTAAAAAAACTAATCCTTGGTTCTCTATTGAACTGTCAGATCTTATGAGAAATCAGGCCTGGGCCAAGGCTAGAAAAACACTGTTGCTGGTTGGCAGCTTGTCAGGCAATTGAGAAATAGATGTACTTCCTCAATCATGATGTAAGTTTCGTCAACATCCAGTAAATCTTTGTTAAAAAAATGTTTAAAAAAATTAAAAGAAGAGAAGAAATCTAAATCCTTCAGACAACATTAATTCTGGTTATTGACTATGGCGATATCGTCTATATGAATGTAGTTACTACTCTATTGAAGCCATTGGACACATTGCGCATTGTGCTTTATTGCAGCCGATAGGCTGAGTACACATCATTGCATATTTTATCAGAAAGTAGGCTGGGCCTCTTTGAAGTCTTTTTTTAAATCAATAAATCCATCTTGGATAAACTTCCGCCATACCGTACCTGTCTGAAGGTTAACAATGAGGTAAGTTACCAGACCCGAACTCAGGGATGGCTAACCCTGGAGATAGATCCCTTCAATCTCAACCAAATTAGGTAAATCTGCTTTTCGCTTTTTTTTTTTTTTTTTTTTTTTTTGCTCGTCTCATGTAGAATGATCTGGAAAACTCCTTAAAAGCTGGTGGAGTTGGTGCCTCTTGGGTAATTCAGGCAGATGTTTGAGGTCCTTTTACTGAACAATGCGTTTCATATGATTGTTTAGCTTTTCCTGTTTCGTGTGTAGTGTGTATAGATATTATTTTATTTAACTAGGGAAGTCGGTTAACAAATTCTTATTTACAATGATGGCCTACCCCGGCCAAACCTGAACGACGCTGGTCCAATTGTGCGCTGCCCTATGGGACTGTGATACAGCCTGGATTCAAACCAGGGACTGTAGTGACGCTTCTTGCACTAAGATGCAGTGCCTTAGACCGCTGCGCCACTCGGGAGCCCATAGACATGTAGAGTGTTGCCGTGTGTATAGATATGTAGAGCGTAATTGTTGTTCATCGATGTGTTCACACAAGCCTCATCTGCGAAAGATCGTGGTCTCAGCATTGACTGCCTGCTTAAATAAAAATGTTTTCCCCTAATAGTCCTCAGGTTTCTGTAATTGTACAACCCCAAAGGAGGTTACAGTACTACAGAATAATAATAAAAAATACACCGTTGTGTTCAGTAACAGTCTTAAGAGAGGCCTTTGAACAAACACCAGAGCGTGTGTTATATTCAGTGTACCTGTGTAATAACCAGGGGCCAGAACCTCGTCTTGTTTGTATCCATGCTCTCCAACCAACTGTCTGAGGGCTTCAGCAACAAGACCCCTGTAGCTGTGAAACACACAAACATACTTGGAGATTCACTGGAATTCGCAATGAAAAAAAAAAGGCAGACATAAATGGAAACTTTCAAAAATAGAATGCCAACTAACAGTTAGTCAACCAATCACCGTACCTGTATTTGCGGTTGACCTCGTCAGCGGTCAGCGCGTGGTCAAACATGAGCACCTTGTGCGTGTCCTGGAGCCGTGGACCGGTGTAGTCCCTGTATTCCAGCTCCACCGCCGCGTCCAACAGAGACAGGTAGCGACGCACGATCAGAGCGTAAGGGCTGTCTACAAATGGGGGGGGGGGGGGGGAACAATAAAAATCAACGGAAACAAGGACATGAGCAACGGTCTAAAATCGCCAAACGTGAAAATGAAGCACATCGGAGTGAGTTGAGGTATGTGGGGGTAATATTCAACTTCATGCATCAAATGTGTGTGTGTGTATAATATATATTATATACACACATATGTATGTATGAATGTATGTGTGTGTACATATGTATATATACATTTAGACCTAGACTTTTTCCATATTTAGTTACGTTACAGCCTTATTCTAAATTGATTCAATTGTTTCCCCCCCTCAATCTACACACAATACCCCATAATGACAAATCAAAAACTAAAATATCACATTTACATAAGTATTCAGACCCTTTACTCAGTACTTTGTTGAAGCACCTTTGGCAGCGATTACAGCCTCGGGTCTTCTTGGGTATGACACTACAAGCTTGGCACACCTGTATTTGGGGAGTTTCTCCCATTCTTCTCTGCAGACCCTCTCAAGCTCTGTCAGGTTGGATGGGGAGCGTCGCTGCACAGCTATTTTCAGGTCTCTCCAGAGATGTTCGATTGGGTTCAAGTCTGGGCCACACAAGGACACTGTCCCAAAGCCACTCCTGCATTGTCTTGGCTGTGTGGAGCAGGTTTTCATCAAGGATCTCGCTGTACTTTGCTCCGTTCATCTTTGCCTCGATCCTGACTAGTCTCCCTGCTACTGAAAAACATCCCCACAGCATGATGCCACCAGGTTTCCTCCGGTTGTGACGCTGGCATTAAGGCCAAAGAGTTCAATCTTGGTTTCATCAGACCAGAGCATCTCGTTTCACATGGTCTGATAGTCTTTAGGTGCCTTTTGGCAAACTTCAAGTGGGCTGTCATGTGCCTTTTACTGAGGAGTGGCTTCTGTCTGGCCACGCTACCATAAAGGCCTGGAGTGCTGGTGGAGTGCTAAAGAGATGGTTGTCCTTCTGGAAGGTTCTCCCATCTACACAGAGGAACTCTAGAGCTCTGTCAGTGACCATCGGGATCTTGGTCACATCCCTGACCAAGGCACTTCTCCCCAATGGCTCAGTTTGGATGGAAGGCCAGCTCTCAAACTTCTTCCATTTCAGAATGATGGAGGCCACTGTGTTCTTGGGGACCTTCAATGCTGCAGAAATGTTTTGGTACCCCTTCCCCAGATCTGTGCCTCGACACAATCCTGTCTCGGAGTGCTACGGACAATTCCTTCGACCTCATGGTTTGGTTTTTACTCTGAAATGCAATGTCAACTGTGGGACTTCATATAGACAGGTATGTGCCTTTCCAAATCATGTCCAATCAATTGAATTTACCACAGGTGGACTCCAATCAACTTGTAGACACAGCTCAAGGATCATCAATGGAAACAGGATGCACATGAGCTCAATTTCAAGTCTCATAGCACTACTTATGTAAATAAGGTATGTTCATTTTTTTAAATTCCATTTGCTAAAATTAAAAATTGAGTATTGTGTGTTGATTGCTGAGGAATTGTTTTTATTCAATCCATTTTAGGCTGTAACGTAACAAAATGTGGAAAAAGTCAAGGGGTCTGAATACTTTCTGAAGGCACTGTATACATACATTTATATCAGCAGATGTCACAAAGTGATATACAGAAACCCAGCCTAAAACCCCAAACAGTAAGCAAAGCAGATGTAGAAGCACCGTGGCTAGGGAAAAAAACTCCCTAGAAAGGAAGAAACCTAGATAAGACTCAGGCTCTGAGGGAGATTCTAAGAGTACATAGCCATTAAGGCCAGACTGTTCTTTAATTAGTCATGTAAACAGTACTCTGCTTATCTTAAATCGGCGTACGGTCATAATCGAAGTAAGCATACATCGATTAAAACATCTAGATATTAGATTTTTTGTTGTTGATGAAGTATTGTAAAAAAATATATATATATTTAAAATCAGAGTACCAGCTGTGTATTTGTTCTGTTCATAAGCTAGCGGGACTAGCACGAGGCTCCATCTTTTGCGCTAGTGAAGCGAGTATGGAAAATGTCAAAAGTTTGCACATTAGAAATAGTTCACATACAAATGCTGTGTCCCAACTCATAACCAAATATACTTCCCAAACGTTTATTTTGATTGGTGATTTTCTGCATTCATCAGAGTGCCATTAGGTAGCCTGATCTCAGATGGGTCCATGGAAACTTTTAGGGAAATCGTTTTCTTGAAAAGCATGAAAACATTTTAAATCAAACTATTATTATCTTAATCTGAATATTCAAAATAATGGTATTATTGAACGCATGTAAACATACTCCTTAGTTATTTATTTGACTTGAGGTTTTATTGTGTCAGTCGAAAAAAACTAATGAAACATAGCTGCTCTTTGATGTTGCTTGATCGCTGTGTGCGTCTCCCCACTTACTGGTGACGTTGCTGATGAAGGCGGTGGAGAAGACCTTGTGCAGCACCAGGCCAGGGAAGTGGCCCAGCTGGAACAGGGACATGAGGATGTTGACTGTGGCTAGCGGGGAGCTCAGGGCCTTTAGCTCCAGCACCACCTCCAGCTTGGAGAAGAACTGGACCTCGTTGGACGGCCGGTAGCTCATCCGGCTGAAGGGGAACACAAGCTTTTGGATTACCTTGTGGAGGGGAAAAAAGAGAGAAACCCATTATTGTGATATTACCAAGCATTATGATACTAACTACTAAGTATCGCGCGCGATAACTGCTTCAATCAAACCCATATCAACTGCATTTTCCCACCAGAGATGCGTTTCCACCAAATTGACTTGATGCAGATAAAAAAGCTGTGCGTGACGACGTAGTGCACATAAAAATAACTTCTGCGGTTAAATTCCCACCTGCTGGGGGGTTTCTGTTGCATTTTCAACTCTACTGATTGTTTTGTCACCAAAAAAAAATGCTGCCGTATAAATTTTAAAGACTCAATCATGGACACTCTTACTGACAGTTGTGGCTGCTTTGCGTGATGTATTGTTGTTTCTACCTTCTTGCCCTTTGTGCTGTTGTCTGTGTCCAATAATGTACCCGTTTGTGCTGCTGCCATGTTGTAGTCACGTGGTGTCGCTACCATGCTGTGTTGTCATGTGTCGCTACCATGCTGTGTTGTCATGTGTCGCTACCATGTTGTGTTGCTACCATGCTGTGTTGTCATGTGTCGCTACCATGCTGTGTTGTCATGTGTCGCTACCATGCTGTGTTGTCATGTGTCGCTACCATGTTGTGTTGCTACCATGCTGTGTTGTCATGTGTCGCTACCATGCTGTGTTGTCATGTGTCGCTACCATGTTGTGTTGCTACCATGCTGTGTCGTCATGTGTCGCTACCATGCTTTGTTGTCATGTGTCGCTACCATGTTGTGTTGCTACCATGCTGTGTTGTCATGTGTCGCTACCATGTTGTGTTGCTACCATGCTGTGTTGCCATGTGTCGCTACCATGCTTTGTTGTCATGTGTCGCTACCATGCTGTGTTGTCATGTGTCGCTACCATGTTGTGTTGCTACCATGCTGTGTCGTCATGTGTCGCTACCATGCTTTGTTGTCATGTGTCGCTACCATGTTGTGTTGCTACCATGCTGTGTTGTCATGTGTCGCTACCATGTTGTGTTGCTACCATGCTGTTGCCATGTGTCGCTACCATGCTTTGTTGTCATGTGTCGCTACCATGCTTTGTTGTCATGTGTCGCTACCATGCTTTGTTGTCATGTGTCGCTACCATGTTGTGTCGCTACCATGCTGTGTTGTCATGTGTCGCTACCATGCTGTGTTGTCATGTGTCGCTACCATGCTGTGTTGTCATGTGTCGCTACCATGCTGTGTTGTCATGTGTCGCTACCATGCTGTGTTGTCATGTGTCGCTACCATGCTGTGTTGTCATGTGTCGCTACCATGTTGTGTCGCTACCATGCTGTGTTGTCATGTGTCGCTACCATGCTGTGTTGTCATGTGTCGCTACCATGCTGTGTTGTCATGTGTCGCTACCATGCTGTGTTGTCATGTGTCGCTACCATGCTGTGTTGTCATGTGTCGCTACCATGCTGTGTTGTCATGTGTCGCTACCATGCTGTGTTGTCATGTGTCGCTACCATGTTGTGTTGCTACCATGCTGCGTTGTCGTCTTAGGTTTCTCTCTATGTAGTGTTGTCTCTCGTCGTGATGCGTTTTGTCCAATATTTTTATTTAATTTATTTTTAATACCAGCCCCCATCCCTGCAGGATTCCTTTTGCCTTTTTGTAGGCCGTCATTGTAAATAAGAATAGGTTCTTAACTGACTTGCCTAGTAAAATAAAGGTGAAATTAAAAAATGTATGGGCCCACTCTGGTCTTTGTACCAGTGTAGGATCCTCAGAGGAGGAAAGGGAGGACCATCCTCCTCAGTGAACTTCAGAAACATAGTGAAAGTTTAGATAAAACTATACTAAATACATTCACGTCACCCAATAATATATTAAAACACACTGTTTTGCAATGAAGGTCTACAGTAGCCTGAACAGCACTCTGTGGGGTAGCACCATGGTGCAGCCCGAGAACAGCTAGCTTCCATCCTCCTCTGGGTACACAGACTACAATACAAAACCTTGGAGGCTCATGGTTCTCACCCCCTTCCATAGACTTACACAGTAATTATGACAACTTCCGGAGGACGTCCTCTAACCTGTCAGAGCTCTTGCATCATGAACTGACATGTCCACCCAATCAAAGGATCAGAGAATAAATCTAGTACTAGAAGCATAGGCTACAGCTAGCTAACTGCATGCTTTCCCGAGTCGTAGGGGGAGGGCCACACAGCATATCATCACATAACTCCCAAGTTGACTTCGATATGATGGTAGTATATCAATATTTGTGCATACAGTTTACACCACAATTAATTTTATCGATACAAAAAGACCGTGTCTAACATATTTTGTTTTGTTTCAATCAGGTCTTTAGTGACATTTTTTTATCCAACATGTACTTTACTCGCATAAAAAAGGTTGGATGGAAACCTGGTTAGTGATAGCTTCTACTATGGAGTAGTGGCCACCCTTTACACTCTAGAATGCCTTTCAAACCAATCAGAAACAAGAATTCAACAATGCCATGGTATAAGAACCCATAACGTGTGTAAATAAACAACACTTTATTTCAGGTGTAATAGCCCTCATACAGCCCAATAATAACCAACAAACAGTGTACCCGAGTCGCTCAACAGCTGTTTAAACATAAGACAGAGATTTTGTAGATGAGTGGGACACCTTACCTTGCTATCCAGGTATTCTCCCTTCTTGACCAGGAAATCAGCGATGGTGTCGAGGAGTCGAGTCTCTCTGAGCCGGTGGCGGGCGATGTATTTGGCAATGAGGGCCATGGTGTATGGGGTTATGCTGTCCACTTTTTTAGGCAGCTCCTCTATTAGGAAAAGACCAGGTTATCTTGGGAATGATAGAAAGATGGAGAAAGCGACAGATTAAAACAGCTGTCAGAGAATGGCAGAGGAGAGGAAAACTCACCAGCCAGGCTGCACACAAACCTCTCCTGTCTGTTCTGGTAGAATAGGTGGGAGCTGAAGATGATCTCCAGGCTCTTGTTACTAGCCTCGCGTACGCAAGTAGCCAGCATCTCGTCCAGCAGCGCCATCTCCTGGTCGCGCACTCCACTTACGCTAGCCAGTGTGTGCTTGACCAGTCGGAGGATCTTCCTGTTGGTAGGTTGTGCGATATTACCAAGTATCGTGATACTAATTATACTAAACAAAAATATAAACGCAACATGTAAAGTGTTGGTCCCATGTTTCATGAGCTGAAATACAAGATCCCTGAAATGTTACATATGCACAGAAAGCTAATTTCTCTACATTTTTTGGCACAAATGTGTTCATGTCCCTGTGAGCATTTCTCATTTGCCAAAGGCACATGACAGTCCACTTTGAGTTCACCAAAAGGCACCTAAAGACTATCAGACCATGAGAAACCAAATTCTCTGGTCTGATGAAACCAAGATGGAATGCATTAGCCTGAATGCCAAGCGTCACGTCTGGAGGAAACCTGGCAAGATCCCTACTGTGAAGCATGGTGGTGGCAGTATCATGCTGTGGGGATGTTTTTCAGCGGCAGGGACTGGGAGACGTCAGGATCGAGGCAAAGATGAACGGAGCAAAGTACAGAGATCCTAGATGAAAACCTGCTTCACACAGCAAAGACAATGCAGGAGTGGCTTTGGGACAACTCTGAATGTTCTTGAGTGGCCCAGCCAGAACCCGGACTTGAACCCAATCGAACATCTCTGGAGACCTGAAAATAGCTGTGCAGCGACACTCCCCATCCAACCTGACAGAGATTGAGGATCTGCAGAGAAGAATAGGAGAAACTCCCCAAATACAGGTGTGCCAAGCTTGTAGCGTCATACCCAAGAAGACGCAAGGCTGTAATCGCTGCCAAAGGTGCTTCAACAAAGTACTGAGTAAAAGGTCTGAATACTTGTGTAAATGTGATATCAGTTTATGATTTGTAAAAAATTAGCAAACGTTTTTTTTAAACAGTTTTTGCTTCGGCATTATGGGGTATTGCGATGTCATTAGGGGGCATTGTGTGTAGATTGATGAGGAAAAAAAACTATGTAATCAATTTTAGAATAAGGCTGTAACATAACAAAATGTGGGAAAAGCGTTGTGGTCTAAATACTTTCTGAAGGCACTGTAGTTTGAGAACTTGGCAGTACGTCAAACCGGCTTCACAACTGCACACAGGAACTGATGAAACTGTGGGTTTTGCACAACTGAAGAGGTTCTGTACAAAGTGTCAGAAACCGTCTCAGGGAAGATCATCTGCGTGCACGTCGTCCTCACCAGGGTCTTGACCTGACTGCAGTTTGGCGTCGTAACGAACTTCAGTGGGCAAATGCTCACCTTTGATGGCCACTGGCACGCTGGAGAAATATGTTCTTCACAGATGAATCCCCGTTTCAATTGTACCGGGCAGACGTATGGGCAAGTGGTTCTGATGTCAACGTTGTGAACAGAGTGCTCCATGGTGGTGGTGGGGTTATGGTATGGGCAGGCATAAACTACAGACAATGAACAAATTACATTTTATTTTAATCGATGGGAATTTGAATGGGCTGATATTTTGACGAGATCCTGAGGCCCATTGTCGTGCCATTCATTCGCATTTATCACGTCACTTTTCAGCATGATAACGCACAGCCCCATGTCGCAAAGATCTGTACCCAATCCCTTGAGGCTGAAAATGTCCCAGTTTTTCCATGACCTGCACACTCAGACATGTCACAACATTGAGCATGTTTTGGATGCTCTTGATCGACAGCGTGTTCCAGTTCCCGCTAATATCCAGCAACTACGCACAGTCATTGAAGAGGAGCGGGAAAACATTCCACAGGCCACAATCAACAGCATGAGAATGAGATGCGTCACGCTGCATGAGGTAAAAATCACACCAGATATTGACTGGTTTTTTAAAGGGTATCTGCGACCAACAGATTCATATCTGTATTCCCAGTTATGTGAAATCCATAGGGCCTAATAAAATGTATTTTCAATTGACTGATTTCCTTAATGAAATGTAACTCACTCAATTCTTTGAAATCGTTGCATTTATATTTTTGTTCAGTGTACTGAGTATCGCCATCACTGCTTTCATCATAATAACTGACATTTAAAATTACACTCAGGAACAGATCACACCTAGATTGTGTTCAGTAAACAAACATGGGATAAAAGGTTTTAAAACAGAGGTAGTACCTCTGTAAGGCATGTGCAATAAGAATACTAATGTTATTTTTGAAAACATTTCCTCTATTTATGACTATCGATAGTGACCTAGTCGTACTGCATAACTCGCATTTCCTCTACTTGGATGGCCTCTTACAAACAAGAAAACATTTGTCTATTTTACCATGAATGGGTAATCAACCGTCATCCCAACCGTACCTGTTGGCCAGGAGCTGTTCCGGGTTGGGTGGTATATTGGCCACGATCTCGGCCGTTGCAGCGTCGCTGGATTGCAGCGAGCGCCACTTGAGGCGGTAGTAGGAGAGCAGCAGGAAGAGGGTCTGCGGGTGACGCTCCCGCTCCAGGTTCTTCTCCAAGCCCACCAGGCAGGCCTCGGTGAGCGGGTGCTGGCTGCTGGGGTGCAGCTTCATGCTGGAGCTGAACACCATGGACACGTCCTTCTGGTTAAACTGGCCCAGTCGTGATTGGGACTCAGCCTCCAGCACCTGCACTACCCGCGAGTCGATGGGAAGGCCTGGGGGAGGAGGCGGGAGGTTTAGGCTTTATTTGACTTCATTTATTTATTTTTCAAGTAATGTAAGTCCGTTTAATATTCCAGACAAGTGCATTTAGGTTTTTTTATATGTAGACAAATTATTTTCATATCTATATTCGATACCAAGTGAATACACGTATAAAGAAGTAGATGCCATTTCACAATGTTCACATATCCTACATAATATAAAATACATTGTACTAAAAACACCTGCTGATCATACACTAGCAATATGAAAAAGATTGCTTTCACACTCCCAACAAATCCAAGTATGGGAAACAGAGCTGCCTCCATGCGATCACCTAGACTCACCTAGCTCAGCCATAGATCACTTAGTGCAGCCACATATCAGAGACTCACCGAATGCTGCCACAGATCACCTAGACTCACCTAATGCTGCCACAGCGTACAGGCAGTTGACAATGCTGAAGTTGTCAAACTTGGCACAGTCCCTCACGATGGAGTCGCACAGCGTCTGGAAGTCCTGGTGCTCCAAGATCTGTCGACCTTCATTCTCCACTCTTTCTCCTCCACCGACTCCGGGAGAGGGAACCAGGGCTGCATCCGAGCCACCTCCGCCGCCCCCTCCTCCTCCTCCAACCCCAGCCCCGGCCTGTAGTAGCTGGCCGATCTTCTGCAGTGCGATGGGGTAATGGTTGTGTGAAATCTTGCCTGGGTTCTGAGTCACCCAGCGCAGCACCTCGTCCGCTCTCCGCGAGCGTTCGATCAGCCTCTTCATGGTGAAGAAGGTGTCGTAGCTCATCTTCTCATGGATGAAGTTCCACGTCTTCTTCTTGTTGTTGCCGGCGGCGCCAACAGTGCTGTGGTGGTGCAGGTGGGCGTGTGTCTGGTAGTGGGGATGCGGGGGGAGGGGTGGAGGCGGGGCCAGGTGTGGGTGGGGATGGTAGTGTTGGTGGTGGTGGTGACTGTGAAAGTGGGGCCCCCGGTGAGGGTCAGGGCGCCCCTGGTAGATGGGCGGGTAGCTGGGAGGTGGAGGAGGCACGTGGTGGGGATGTTGGTGTGGTGGGAGAGGGTGGTGGTGGGGGTGGTTCTCCAGCATGGGCAGACCTCCACCCCCCTGGCCCGGCCGGCGTCCAGGCTTTCCTCCTCCACCACCACCTACTGCGCTGTACAGGCGGGTTGTGTACATGCCGGCGAGGGCGAGAGCGAGGGCGCTAAGGCGGCAGGCGTGTCGCTGGCAGAGGGGCGAAGGGATTATGCTTTCGCAGCTCAGGAGGCCTGGGCTGGAGGACAGCCACAGCATACTACACAGGCTAGTACACCGCTGAGGCACTGCAGACTACACCTACAGGGAGAGAGGAAGGGAGGAAAGGAAAGAATTTACTAAACAAAACACACATTCCAAATGAGAATCTGTGTGAGAATCCCTGGAGATTCCCATTGTGCGCACACACACGCACACACACACACACACACACACACACACACCTAAGTGCAAAGCAGTACAGTGACATCAAGTAAATGATTCAAACACAGCACAGGAAACAAGAAAATAGACATTAATGAAAACAAATAGGCTACATTGAGATGAAAACCTTCCTTGAAGGCTGTTCACACCAAGATCAAACTCAGTTGAGCGTGTCAGGATGGCCTGACTGGATTCATAGATCTGGAAGAACTCGGTCTCTTCATCAGATGGCATGTTCACGTTCTTCATGTTTGGCTGCACGCTCATCTTGTCTTTCCCTGTTGCTCCCATTTTGCCTTTACTTTACGGGATTCACCCCACTTAACAACGGTAGCGCCCTTTTCCATCAGCCTCTCTCGCTCTGTCCGGAAGGATTTCCTCCTCCTCCTCCAAAGCAGTACCGATCAAGTCTGACTACTGCATTCGGATGGCCAGATGTCATAATGCTTTGCAATGATGAGCGGATTTGCTTTTGTACATTAAATCTAGCATCTCACACAAGTAGGGTTTTCCACAAATGCTTCCAACGTAAAGTCCACGGCTTTATTTGTATTAGCCTGTGTGTTCATGCAACTTTCAAAACTATTCCACAAAATCTAATAACCTCTCAGGGTGGATGTCAGTGACTACCACAAAAGTGTATTTTGAATATCTTGGCACAGCAGAGCTTCAGATTAGGTGACTAGAGCAACTACCATACTCATGGAAAACTAAATCCCGGACGAACACCCATTTCCCAGCAAGAAAAACAAATAATGTCGCAAACAGTCACTGACAACAACCAAAACGGGTGGGTTTTTAGGAGGGGTTCTGAGACACTCGTGGGGGTGTCCACTGAAAGCAACAAGTGGAACTGAATTTGATCCTTTGTTCGTACCCCCCCGCAGGGCAATTGAACTTAACCCAGAGGCTGCTCCAAGACACCGCCAGCGGAGAAGAGGTAATCGGAGTGGACATCCACCGCTTCCGAGGAATTTACACTCGCAAATGTTCAGTCCCTGGACATTAAAGTAGAGCTCAGGGTAAGGATCTGCTTCCACAGAGACATCAGGGGCAGTAACATTCTCCGTTTCACGGAATCGTGGCTCTCTCTGGATATACTGTCCCCGGCCATGCAACCAGCTGGGTTCAGTAAATAGTGCAGACAGGAATAAAGAACTCTCCGGGAAGAAGAAGAAGAGCGATGGTGTACGTTTCATGATTAACTACTCATGGTGTGAATGTGATAATGTACAGGAACTCAAGACCTTTTGTTCACCCGACCTAGAATACCTCACAATCAAATGCCGACCGTATGACCTCCCCAAGATAATTTTCTCGACTAGATTATTCACGTCATTCTTTAGTGCGTTCTCAAATGGACGTTGTTAATTCTGGCTAACTACTTCTATTTCAGAGTAACTTGTGAATTTACAAACGCTCAACACCTGTTGAATATGGCCTGTGTCAGTATACACTCCCCCCCCCAAAAAAATACTTCATGAAATTGTTGCCAGCAGCACAGTTAGTCACCAACGATCTGAAAAACATGAAAACAGCCTAACCAGCTCTGCTAGGGTGAGTAGAATGGTCAGAGTGAGGTGTTCTCTCATGTGTCCGGAAGTAACTAGCTGACGTTTGCCAGTTGGCAGTCAAGCACCCAAGCTGTTGTAAGGTCAGAACGCTCGGATCAACCCTACTCCTCAGCCAGAGTGCGTTCTGAACTCGCCGAGAGCGAAGCGATCAGAATTTACGAACACAACGAAAATCGTAAAATGTGTAGCTAGTCATTTGTTATGCTAACAAACTAGCAAGAGGTTGCATAGCAACAACATCAACTTCCAGTAGACAGGTAAAGCTCTGGTACGCGCAAATAAAACGATACCGTTCACTAAAATGAACTAATAGTATATACACTCATTAAGTATGTAGTATACAGTATGGGTTATCAAAAAGAAAGGTGGCCCAAGGCACTTCATATAATAAATAAAAATTACTTTTTTTGTGTGGCATGTTCAATGAAAAAAATGTTACACGTTGTTTCCAATGAACATGCCATATTATTATACGGAGAGTGCCTTGGTCCTTCTTTTTGATAACCAATTTACCCCTTTTAAAAAAAAGAGCACCTTCTGTCTACCAAAATCTACTATTGTTTACCTTAGCAACGCTTCCCTTCCTCTTTTGTTCTACATGTTAGTATGGGTATTTGAACACAGCTATGGAATCACTGGTCACTTTAATAAATGTGTACATACCGTTTTACGGTTGAGCCTCACGAGCCAGACGAAGCTAGCTGGCTGCTTATAACGTTTGGGCAACAGGGTTAAATTGCTGACTAGCTATATTCATGAACTGAAGTCAAATTTCAATAGGCGAACAACAAGTGGCAACTTAGCTAATACTTACAAGGATTCTTAAATCATTGCTAAAAATAATGAAAATGACTGCAGGTTTACTGGTCATTGTTTTCAGGCTGGTTGTATTGGTGCTAGCTAGGTACCAAGCTAAAGCTAGCTACCCCAGAAGTTGCGGTCAAACAAATTATACTTTATTACCAATGCGGTATTGTAAACACATCGTTCGTGGCCGGTGTTTGTTTGTTTTCAGACTTTTTTGTACAACTTTGACAGTGTTACTCTTTTTTGACATGCAAAGACAAACGGCGTTCCATAGTATGTATGTGGTGAAGCTAATAGCAGTGACGCTATTACTGTGCAACTATGGTAGGGAAACATCTGAAAAATAACGCACTTGGTAGTGTGTACCGGTGCTCGACCAGTCGGGCGAAAGCCAACGTCACCCACAACAGAGAACAGTTGACTGTCAAGGGCAATGAATTCCATTATATGGTCTTTAATGGATTTCACCCTTTGAGTGGTCTCGCTGAAATATTGTTACTCTTTCAAATGACTGTTCGATCCACACAGCAGACATTGGGGGCTAGTTTGAGAACGCTGTTGCACGTATAGAGCAAAATGTTACGTGGCGTCATTGTATAATGTACCTGCGTTATATAGGTATGCACGTCAGCCTTAACATCGGTTTTGCACATCGGGGCGTTAAACTAGACATCGGCTGATACCGATGTTGGCATTTTTTTTAGCTAATTTTGGCTGATTCCAATATGTTAACCGATATATCGTGCATCCCTAGTGTGTATTGTTGTAAATTGTTAGATTTCGCTACACCCGTAATAACATCTGATAAATATGGGTATGTGACCAATTTGCTTTGAAAAGACACCCACAACATTTTACCAAGAGGCAAACAAAAGAAAACACACCAAAATTAGACAGGAAGAAAATCAAAAAGTTGAGCAAAACAAAAACAGGGATGAGCAGACAAAGGAATGTTTTTTTTTTCTAGAACTCAAATAGGGCACACCAACTAAAAAGGTGTTGACCCTCCACATCTCTCAAGACAACTGGAGCACTTGGCCAGCCACTTAAATAGCACCTGGGCCAGCTCAGGTGAAACACCTTCCGACTAATGAGATGGACAAGCCAGCACAGGTGTAACACATACTGACTAACGAGATGACTGCCCATGTGCTATACATGATAAAGGTCCAACCTCAACATAAACAGAAAAAAACTAAACCTGTAACATCTACCATTTTTCCATTGCAATAATGAGGTCAGACTGAGTTTAGTCTGATATGGGAAGCTTCACTGACAAAATTAGGTGAGTTATGGGATCTGTCCCAAATGGCCCCCCTTTTCTTTATGTAGTGTACTTCTTTTGACCAGGGAAACACAGAATAGGGTGCCATTTGGGATGCACACATGGGAGTACAACGATAAACCGTCCAACTCAGACAGTGAAGGAAGGCTGTGGGCTAAGACTAATTCTATCGACCATTGACTAGTCTGCAGACTCTGCACTCACAACAGGTCACAGGTAGCCTGCAGCTAGAGGGGGAGAGGGTGAATCCCTCTAAAACAAAGAATGGGGATAAGGGAGGGGAGACCTCAAGAACCATTCTGAAAATGTGTTTGTGTACACCTGATTGGTGTAACCACCACACCAACTAGACATGTTTGTTAAATGTTTCGTAGCGTGAAAATGTAGGCCACAGTCAATAAAATCTCTAAATGTTATGTCACATGCGCCGAATACATCAGATGTAGACCTTACCGTGAAATGCTTACTTATAAGCCCTTAACCAAGAAGGCTAAATAGTACCAAGTCAATGTAAGGGGATATAGGTTAGTTGAGGTGATCTGTACAAGTAGGTAGGGGTAAAGTGATTTATGCATAAATAAATAGCGAGTAGCAGCAGTGTAAAAACAGAGGGGGTGGGTCAACAGTCAAGGTAGCCATTTGATTAGCTGTTCAGCAGTCTTGTGTTCACTCATTGGTCAACGAGAGACAAACTGTCAGCTTTATAATCTGTCATAGGCAAGTACTACTAATATTTCTGGAGGTAGCCTTAATCCTAAAAGTATGCCACGTCCAAATACACAGATTTTATAGCTGATCATTAAACATGTTGACAGGGCAGTCTCTTTAGTTGGGCCTAGAATAGAGTATTCAGTTACATTGCAGTAATGTTGAGTACACATACTGAGTCAGTAAAAAAAAAATAATCCCATTCGTATACCCAACCTTCCCCTGAAGTAAATTTGAACAGGTAACTAACCAAATTTGCCCTACAGCATAAGGAACGTTCCCACTCAACCTTTGACGATTTTCCTCAACTAACTACTAATGCCATTGTAGGTTGAGCTATCCTGAAAACAAACACCCTATCCAGAAATCAAAGCATAAATGTCCGCAAAAAATGTAAGCGTAGGATATCTAGCATGTTGTAGTCAACTTGTTAGCTACAGTATATGTAGCTAACTAGTTAGCAGTAGGACGCTAAATGTCTAAGGCTGCAAATCTAACAAATCAGAGTCAAATTGCATTTATCACATGCGGCGACTAGAACGGGTTACACCAGTGAAATGTGTAAATCATTCACATTTAGTTAGCTACATCACATTTCCACTGATACTTGCAACACTAACTACTACTAGCAGGGGAAATCTGCCAATGGCAACAAGTGTCTAAGGGCCGGGGGACATTTCAGATAGTAAGGATAGTTAACTAGGACGGCTACAAGGCGTCAGCTGGCCCTGCTACCTAACCATCATATAAAAAAAAGCAATGGTATTAATATGGTAAACAAGTTAGCTACAATGACAATCACGAACATGTACTTACATGTTTGTCAACGCAAGAGGAATATCCAGATGGGTGTTGCCGTTGAGTATCTCACTGGGAGCAATGACAGTCAGTCTGTCATCTGACCGTGACACTCCCAAGAAGTTAAGCGAAACATAGGAGTGACAGCCAGCCCGTCAATTAAAACGTTCACTATATCGGTTGACCATTTTAACTAATTTACCAAATTTAAATTAGCTAGTTAATCGTGGAATACTGTAATTCTTTGGTCATGGACGTCCATTGCAATGACACCGTTTTTTGCAAACTGTCTTGACCTAGGTTTCAATTCGCCTCGCTCTGTTCTCTCTATCCAGGAGCGGATATGGGTTGGTGTTATTGACAATGCGTTTGACTTATTCACACTGACACAATATATTATTTTCCCTGGTAGCTCGGACGCACCTACACCGGAAATCGTTCTAAAACGATTGATGACATTTGCCGCAAGAACTGTATTCGGTTTCTCGTCCTCTCATTCTTCACTAGCCGCACTGGTGTCGGCCATCTTCCCAGCATGCAACTTTGTTGGTCTTCTTCTTCTGTTGACGGCTAATGCCAACATTTGGTTTATTACAGCAAAGATTATGGAAATACTGACAAGATGTGCATGTCTCTCCGCCCTAACAATGGGAGTCGTTGTCCACAAAGTTGCCCAGTGGGCTGTCTAGCTCCCGCCTATCCTTTATTTGGATTGGTGGATCTCTTATTATTGTCACCCTCTTGAATATTCGAGGATTATTGACGTCAACCACATGTATTCAAGGGAGAGATGCAATCCTACTAGCCTCATCTAATCCATAGCCATCTCGAGACAATGCTGATATGTGTTTTTCTCATCGTTACCAGGATGTCACGTGTCCTAATTATATCAGTACACTCGTAACAATTTAAGCATTAAGACATTTATATTCGATTAAATAAACCTCACGTAGCAAATAAGCAATTCATGTTTTTGTTGCTCAAATTCGACACTCATTGACCTCCTTGTTTGACAACACAACGAGAGGCCGAGTTGGGCCTCTCTTCCTCTGATCACAGCCACCTACTGGGTTGGAGGGTGTACTTCTTGTGCTTTTCTGGCAGACTTGAGGCAAAGATTTTCAAAACTACCTCAAGATTGACCAGAGCATGTCGTTTCCATTGGGAGCAGAACAAACAAGGTGGGCAGAGCCAACCGAGGTAGTGAAATCCAATTGGCCGCTCTAGCATTTATTTGCATATTTCCATTAGGGCACACCTACTTGCCCTTGCACTACTAAACCATTTTTTTTTGACTTTGTCAAAGGGTAGTCCACTCTGTTACATTATAGTTTTGGAAACAGAACTGTATGGAGACCAAATGTCTGTCAATCGATCTTGCTCCATCTTCTCCCCTTGCCGGCCACTGGGCTTCCTCTCATCACCATATTTCGTAGTGAGTGGAAATGCCACATTTATACATCTGGTGAAATATCTGTCTCATTGTGCAACAGGCGCTTCTTTGGTATATAATGGAAGATGAGGGATCAGCCCAGAACTACACGGCAGGACCTGGTAAATGACCTGAAGAGAGCTGGGACCACAGTCTCAAAGAAAACCATTAGTAACACACTACGCCGTCATGGATTAAAATCCTGCAGTGCATGCAAGGTCCCCCAGCTCAAGCCAGCGCATGTCCAGGCCTGTCTGAAGTTTGCCAATGACCATCTGGATGATCCAGAGGAGGAATGGGAGAAGGTCATGTGGTCTGATGAGACAGAGCTTTTTGGTCCAAACATGCCGATGCTATATCTGACCAGAGCACCTTCTTCCAGTCATAATTTAAATGACGTTTGGCAAACTCCAAGAGCTTGCATCTGTGTCTTGGGGTCATTAAGGGCTTTCTTCTGGCAACCCTTCCAAAGAGCCTGTGGTTGTGGAGGTGGCATCTGATGTTTTTTTTTATTTTTTATTTTTTTTAAACCTGGTGACCAAGACGCCACCAAGGCCTGCAATTCTTTCACAGTGATTCTTGGGAATTTTGTTGCTTCTCCTCCCATTCCTGGGGGGCAAAATGCATTTGCGTCCTCTACCCGTGAGGTTAAACTGTTCCATATCTTTTGATTTTGTTTTAAATAATTGCCCTCGCAATGCTCAGTGGTATATTCAATCGTTTGTGGATCTTCTTGTAGCCATTACCAGATTTATGAAGATCTACGACCATCTGTCACTTTTGAACTGCCAGTTATTTTCTTTTCTTCATGGTGTTGGATGACAAAGGGATATTGCATGCCTGTTCTCATTTTTATACCCGAGTGAAAAAGGAAGTGATGTAATAGCTCAATATAGTTCCTTAAGTGGAATTTAATTCCTGGTTTAATTTTGGTAGATGTTACTTACAATAATATTTAAGGGTGCCATTAATTGTGAAACCTTGATTTGCAGGACAACGATTTTGTTGGGTTCCATTGAAACATTAATAAAGTACAGTATTTTGAGTTTCTCTATAATGATTGCTTATATTTTTTGTGCATTGCCAGTCAGGGGTGCCAGTAATTGGAGCCCACTGTGTGTGTGTGTGTGTGTGTGTTTATTATATATGTAATATATATATATACTGCTCAAAAAAATAAAGGGAACACTAAAATAACACATCCTAGATCTGAATGAATTAAATATTTTTATGAAATTCTTTTTTCTTTACATAGTTGAATGTGCTGACAACAAAATCACACAAATTATCAATGGAAATCAAATTTATCAACCCATGGAGGTCTGGAGTCACACTCAAAATGAAAGTGGAAAACCACACTACAGGCTGATCCAACTTTGATGTAATGTCCTTAAAACAAGTCAAAATGAGGCTCAGTAGTGTGTGTGTGTGGCCTCCACGTGCCTGTATGACCTCCCTACAACGCCTGGGCATGCTCCTGATGAGGGATCTCCTCCCAGACCTGGACTAAAGCATCTGCCAACTCCTGGACAGTCTGTGGTGCAATGTGGTGTTGGTGGATGGAGCGAGACATGATGTCCCAGATGTGCTCAATTGGATTCAGGTCTGGGGAACGGGCGGGCCAGTCCATAGCATCAATGCCTTCCTCTTGCAGGAACTGCTGACACACTCCAGCCACATGAGGACTAGCATTGTCTTGCATTAGGAGGAACACAGGGCCAACCGCACCAGCATATGGTCTCACAAGGGGTCTGAGGATCTCATCTCAGTACCTAATGGCAGTCAGGCTAACTCTGGCGAGCACATGGAGGTGCAGCTGTGCGGCCCCCCCAAAGAAATGCCACCCCACACCATGACTGACCCACCGCCAAACCGGTCATGCTGGAGGATGTTGCAGGCAGCAGAACGTTCTCCACGGCGTCTCCAGACTGTCACGTCTGTCACATGTGCTCAGTATGAACCTGCTTTCATCTGTGAAGAGCACAGGGCGCCAGTGGCGAATTTGCCAATCTTGGTGTTCTCTGTTACTGTTTTCCCTCACTGTCCGATCCCCTCATAATTACTGTAGTTACCAGTTTCCCAACTTCTGTCTGGCTTGAGCCCAACGTACCCTGACTCGATGATGTGTCCCCTTTGGTGCCGCGTGGACACCGTGTCCGTCTCCCCTTTATCTATCCTTGTCTCTAACTGAAATGTTCAGGTAAATGACAGTGACAATTATCACATTAAATCATGCCAAAGAGTCCTGCATGATTATGGTGAAGGGAGTTTCATGTACAGTTGAAACACTTAGGTTAGTCATTAAAACTAATTTTTCAACCACTCCACATTTCTTGTTATCAAACTATAGTTTTGGCAAGTCGGTTAGGACATCTACTTTGTGCATGACAAGTAATTTCCAACAATTGTATCACAGTTCCAGTGGGTCAGAAGTTTACAATACACTAAGTTGACTGTGCCTTTAAACAGTTTGGAAAATTCCAGAACATTATGTCATGGCTTTAGAAGTGTTCGATAGGCTAATTAGAGGTGTACCTGTGGATGTATTTCAAGGCGTGCCATTTTGCTTGACATCTGTTTGATAGAATGGGAAAATCAAAAGCAATCAGCCAAGACCGAAGAAAAAAAATTGTAGACCTCTGTAAATGATTAGTTATTGGAGAAACAAGACCAAGATGGGACTGGACAAGGCGGATACGGTATATTAGAGGCCTTTTAATCAAGCATAATAATATCTGGCAAACGTGCAGCACGGCTCCTATTCGTCCAACCCTTAGGGAGCTTTCGGAAAAAGAGGCCTACAACATATTTGGGCAGTTCATTTATACATTGAAATGACGTAGGTAGATTCTGGTAGTTCTGGCTCCTGGTTGGTTGTTCGTAGGTGATAGACAGTCCTCTCCAGCCTGGCGTCAGTATCCCGTTGGTTCTCGACAGAGTTCTTTGTCTTTGGAGCCCATCCCAAAGGGTTTTGAGCAGTGTATATTTATGGGTTGTCAGTGTGTTTTATCTTATTCCGCCACCCTGGTGGGGGTTTCCCGTGCAGTTAGTATATTGAGAAACAGAGAGTGAGAGAGAGAGTATAACAGAGTACAAGCCAAAATTGTATGGTTAAACCCAGGCAGACAATAGTCAGTGAATGCGTCATTACATGTTTTAATATGTTATTACAACACCTCCACAAGTCTGGTTCATCCTTGGGCGCAATTGAAGGTACCACGTTCATCTGTACAAACACCATGGGACCACGCAGCCATCATACCGTCTCCTAGAGATTAACGTACTTTGGTGCAAATCAATCACAGAACAACAGCAAAGAACCTTGTGATGATGCTGGAGGAAACAGGTACAAAAGTATCTATATCCACAGTAAAACGAGTCCTATATCGACATGACCTGAGAGGCCGCTCAGCAAGGAAGAAGCCACTGCTCCAAAACCACCATTAAAAAAAAGACTACAGTTTGAAACTGCACATGGGGACAAAGATTGTACTTTTGAGAAATGTCCTATGGAAACAAAAATAGAACTGTGTGCCCATTATGACAATCGTTATGTTTTGAGGGGGAGGCTTGCAAGCCGAAGAACACCATCCCAACCGTGAAGCGTGGGGGTGCTTTGCTGCAGGAGGGACTGGTGCACTTCACAAAATTAGATGGCATCATGAGAGTCAAATTATGTGAATATATTGAAGCGACATCAGTCAAGAAGTTAAAACTTGGTCGCAAATGGGTCTTCCAAATGGACAATGACTCAAAGCATAATTCCAAAGTTGTGGCAAAATGGCTTAAAGACAAAGCATTCTTTCTTTGGCCCAATTGCTGTAGAGCTGCAGACTTTAATTCAATCTGGAGATGTTTTCAAAGAAGGATTATACTGTATATTATGTATAATTCTTAGTGCAGAGTTGGAGATCATCCAAGATGACAAAAATGAGTGAAGCTGTTGTAGCCTTTTGGACCTAGACTTTGCCGTGTGGTAGTAGAGAACAGTCTGACTTGGGTGGCTGGAGTCTGATCATTCTTAGGGCCTTCCTTTGACACCGCCTGGTATAGAGGTCGTGGATGGCAGGAAGCTTGGCCCCAGTGTTCTGGGCCATTCACACTACCCTTTTGTAGCAGGGTTGCCATACCAAGGGGTGATGCAACTAGTCAGGATGTTCTAGATGGTGCATTTGTAGAATCTTTTTCAGGATCCAAGCCAAATAAATATTTTTCATTTTCCTGAGGGGGGAATAGGAATTGTCTTGCCCTCTTCACTACTGTCTTGGTGTGTTTGGACAATGAGTTTGTTAGTGATGTGGACACCAAGCTCTCGAACCGCTCCACTACAGCCCCGTAGATGTGAATGGCAGTGTGCTTGGCCCTCCTTTTCCTGTTGTCTACAATTAGCCCCTTTGTTTCCTTGGGCATGGGGACTAGGGTGGTCTGCTTGAAACATGTAGGTATTATAGACTTGGTCAGGGAGATGTTAAAAATGTCAGTGAAGACACTTGCCAGTTGGTCAGTGGATATGTCCTGGTAATCTGTCTGGCCCTGCGGCCTTGTGAATGTTGATCCGTTTGGAGAGCGTGATCAGTCATCCGGCACAGCTAGTGCTCCCATGCATGGTTCAGTGTTGCTTGCCTCGAAGCTAGCAAAGAAGGCTTTAGCTAGTCTGGTAGGCTCGCGTCACTGGACAGCTCCATGCCACATCCGACGAGCGTCCGAGCCGGTGTAGTAGGATTCCATTTTAGTCTTGTGTTGAAGCTTTGATTGTTTGGAGGATTTCTTATGAGCGTCCGGATTAGTGTCCCGCTCTTTGAAAGCGGCAGCTCTAGACTTTAGCTCAGTGCAGATGTTGCCTGTAATCCATGGCTTCTGGTTGGGATATGTACGTACGGACACTGAGGGGATGACGACGACGACGTCGTCGATGAAGCCGGTGACTGATGTGGTATACTCTTCAATGTCATCGGACTAATCCCAGAACATATTCCAGTCTGTGCTATCCAAACAGTTATGTAGCTTAGCATCCGCATCATCTGACCACTTCCGTATTGAGTGAGTCACTGAGACTTCCTGCATTAGTTTTTACTTGTAAGCAGGAATCATAGAATTATGGTCAGATTTGCCAAATGGAGGGTGAGGGAGAGCTTTGTACGCGCCTCTGTGTGTGGAGTAAAGGTGTATTTATTTTCTTACTTTAGTTGCGCATGTGACATGCTGGTAGAAATCCGGTAAAACAGATACGTTTTCCTGCATTAAAGTCCCCGGCCACAAGGAGTGCCGCTTCTGGGTGAGCATCATCTTGTTTGCTTATGGCCTTATACGGCTCGTTGAGTGCGGTCTCGGTGCCTGCTTCGGTTTGTGGTGGTAAATAGACAGCTATGAAAAATATAGATAACTCTCTTGGTAAATAGTGTGGTCTACAGCTTATCATGAGTTACTTTACAAGCAAAACCTCAAGACTTAACATTAGAGCTTTTATTTACAAATAGACAGACCACCACCCCTCATCTTATCGTTGGTTGCTGTTCTGTCTTGCCGATGCACAGAAAACCAACTGTATATAATCCATGTTCTCTTTCAGCCACGACTCGGTGAACGAGGACATGGATTTAATGTCACGTTGGTAGGATAGTCTCGAAGGGAGCTCATCCAGTTCATTCTCCATTGTTTGCACGTTCACGGGTAGGACAGATGGTAAAGGTGGATTATCCACTTGCCGATGAATTCTCCGCAGCCCCTGTATCGGCGTCTCCTCAGGCGAATGACGAGGATTTGGGTCTGGTCCGGGAGGAGCCGTAAATCTTTCGCCTTCGATTCATTAAACTGACAGATTATAGGGATTTTTACTATTGTGCTAATTAGATCTCCTCGGGGCATGGACATTAGGGGGTTGTCAGAGCTGAGGAATCGCTGTTCTGATGGTGGCAGAAATATTATGTACAAACGTGAAAAAAACACAGAATAGCATGATTGGTTAGAGGCCCGTAAAACGGCAGCGATCCCCTTCGGCACCATTCTTGTATTGCAGTCATTGTCAAGGTTGTGGGGTAAATACTATGTCTCTATAAAAGTTTTTCATTAACCACATTTCCATCCAAGTAATGTCATTCGGTACAATTTTATTAAAACGGACAGATCATTTGTTCGTTTGACATGGTGGGATCTTTTGTCGGTAAAATTCATTAAAGCGAGAAATTAGCAAATTTAATAACCATATCGAAGTAAACTTGGAGTCACGCTATGGTGTGTGTGGTCCTCAAACGACAACTCAGGAAACCATGCAGTTTATTAGGCTACAGATTAAATAAATGATGAACTTCACGGCTATATTTGTCAAAAGTAGGCTATATAACAAGTGCTCAGCATACGTGGGAACTCCTTCAAGACTGTTGGAAAAGCATTCCAGGTGAAGCTGATTGCAAACTCTGGGCATTTTCTCAAAGCAAAAAAAAATAAAGGGAACACTAAAATAACATCCTAAATCTGAATGAATGAAATATTCTTATTAAATACTTTTTTCTTTATATAGTTGAATGTGCTGGCAACAAAATCACACACATTATCAATGGAAATCAAATGTATCAACCCATGGAGGTCTGGATTTGGAGTCACACTCAAAATGAAAGTGGAAAACCACACTACAGGCTGATCCAACTTTGATGTAATGTCCTTTAAAACAAGTCAAAATGAGGCTCAGTAGTGTGTGTGGCCTCCACGTGCCTGTATGACCGCCCTACAACGCCTGGGCATGCTCCTGCTGAGGTGGCGGATGGTCTCCTGAAGGATCTCCTCCCAGACCTGGACATCCGCCAACTCCTGGACAGTCTGTGGTGGATGGAGCGAGACATGATGTCCCAGATGTGCTCAATTGGATTCAAGTCTGGGGAACGGGCGGGCCATTCCATAGCATCAATGCCTTCCTCTTGCAGGAACTGCTGACACTCCAGCCACATGAAGTCTAGCATTGTCTTGCATTAGGAGGAACCCAGGGCCAACCGCACCAGCATATGGTCTCACAAGGGATCTGAGGATCTCATCTCGGTACCTAATGGCAGTCAGGCTACCTCTGGCGAGCACATGGAGGTTTGCGGCCCCCCCAAAGAAATGCCACCCCACACCATGACTGACCCATCGCCAAACCGGTCATGCTGGAGGATGTTGCAGGCAGCAGAACGTTCTCCACGGCGTCCCCAGACTGTCACATGTGCTCAGTGTGAACCTGCTTTCATCTGTGAAAAGCACAGGGCGCCAGTGGCGAATTTGCCAATCTTGGTGTTCTCTGGCAAATGCCAAACGTCCTGCACAGTGTTGGGCTGTAATCACAACCCCCACCTGTGGACGTCGGGCCCTCATACCACCCTCATGGAGTCTGTTTCTGACCGTTTGAGCAGACACATGCACATTTGTGGCCTGCTGGAGGTCATTTTGCAGGGATCTGGCAGTGCTCCTCCTGCTCCTCCTTGCACAAAGGCGGAGGTAGCGGTCCTGCTGCTGGGTTGTTGCCCTCCTACGGCCTCCTCCACGTCTCCTGATGTACTGGCCTGTCTCCTAGTAGCTCCTCCATGCTCTGGACACTACGCTGACAGACACAAACCTTCTTGCCACAGCTCGCATTGATGTGCCATCCTGGATGAGCTGCACTACCTGAGCCACTTGTGTGGGTTGTAGACTCCGTCTCATGCTACCACTAGAGTGAAACCACCGGCAGCATTCAAAAGTGACAAACATCAGCCAGGAAGCATAGGAACTGAGAAGTGGTCTGTGGTTATCACTTGCAGAACCACTCCTTTATTGGGGGTGTCTCGCTAATTGCCTATATTTCCACCTGTTGTCTATTCCATTTGCACAACAGCATGTGGAATTTATTGTCAATCAGTGTTGCTTCCTAAGTGGACAGTTTGATTTCACAGAAGTGTGATTGACTTGGAGTTACATTGTGTTGTTTAAATGTTCCCTTTATTTTTTTGAGCAGTGTATGTTGTGTTTTCGCTGTAAAACATTTTAATAATCGGACACGATAGGTAGATTAACAAGATGTTTCTTTCATTTGCTGTATTGGACTTGTGCCTTGGCCCTCCTTTCTTATTGGTATACAGACACTTGTCTGACTGGATGGGGAGGGACTTGTCAGGCTCAGGTAGTTGGAGGTGTGTGGCCACCCTCGGGACGCCACATCAACCTTCTGGAACTGGAGATCGTTCTACTGGTTATGACCCACTTCATGTCTACCCTATCGGCCACGACGTGCTGGTCTGGTCGGACAACCGAACTACAGTAGCCTACATAAATCGCCAAGGGGGAGTCAGGTCTCCTGCACTCCACCGGTTGGCGGAGGAATTGTGGCTGTGGGCTCACGAGCACCTTCACTCGTTGACAGCAACACACATTCCAGGCTATCAGAACGTCGGCGCAGACCTCATGTCTCGAGGGGGTCCCCGAGACGAGTGGCAGCTGCTCCCCAGAGTTGTCCAAATACGGGAATGGTTCTGGAGAGCAGTGGTGGATCTGTTCTCTTCATGTGTGAATGCGCAATGGCCCCTATATTTCTCTCTACGAGCCCAGGACGAACCACTACTAAGGATATGCTTTTGCGCACCAGTGGCCAGATGTTCCCCTGTACGCATTTCCATCACTGCTAGCCCGCGTGAGAACAGGAGAGCTGTCAATCATATTGATAGTTCCCGATCTCCAAACGGGCTCTGTGGTAAGCGGAAATTACTCAAATGTTCATTGCACTATCATGGCCAATTCCACAAAGAGGATGCAGGTGTATCTCACTGATCATCCCTAAAGCCAACACCTCATTTGGCCGCCTTTCGTTCCAGTTCTCTGCTGCCTGTGACTGGAATGATTTGCAAAAATCGCTGAAGTTGGAGACTTATCTCCCTCACCAACTTCAAACATCTGCTATCTGAGCAGCTAACCGATCGCTGCAGCTGTACATAGTCTATTGGTAAATAGCCCACGCATTTTCACCTACCTCATCCCCTTACTGTTATTTATTTATTTACTTTTCTGCTCTTTTGCACACCAATATCTCTACCTGTACATAACCATCTGATCATTTATCACTCCAGTGTTAATCTGCATAATTGTAATTATTCGCCTACCTTCTCATGCCTTTTGCACACAATGTATATAGACTCCCCTTTTTTCTACTGTGTTATTGACTTGTTAATTGTTTACTCCATGTGTAACTCTGTGTTGTCTGTTCACACTGCTATGCTTTATCTTGGCCAGGTCGCAGTTGTAAATGAGAACTTGTTCTCAACTAGCCTACCTGGTTAAATAAAGGTGAAATAAAAAAATAAAATAAAAAAATGATAGAGCAATTGCCCCTGAGAGGGTCAGGTTAGAGTGCCAACTGATTCAGTAATCAGAACCATACAGGTCTTGCGTAGCAGATAGAACGTGTCTTCACAATGGTGTACCACAGAGAATGTGGATCCCGTGTGCTGTCAAGTCGAGAGCGTGCCCTCATTCTTACAATTCATGTTTGACAAGCAGCGCTCATCCGCCACAGTCTTCAGTCACTCTAGTGAAGGTTAAGACCTCATACAGGTCTAGACCATAGACCTCATACAGACCGTTGAGCTATGGACTTTATTCTCCCCTCCCCATGCAGAGCAGAGAGGAGAGACTTCATCGCTTGTGCCTGGTGTGTGTTATACGTGCAGCACACGGTGATGATTAGATCAACGCCTCAGCTGTTTGTGTGTCACAGTGCTGACGGCTTACCTCCTACCCACAATACCTAAGAAAGTAAGAGCCCACTCCACTCATGGAGTAGTGGCGTCTATGGCCCTTTTCAGAGGAACTGGGGCAGAGGATATTTATGCAGCGACGTCGTTGTCGTCACATGTTGGACATGTCGTCTAGCTCGTTCTGTACTCAACGTGGCTGAAGGGAGAACTTGAGTTAAGAAAAGATGCGGGACTATTGGGCTGGGTTCCCATTAGGTCCGCTCTTTATGGCAAAGTGAGAGATCATGCGAAATGACCTCTGTTTGACTTTGTCAGTAGGGAATGTCAGGCCTATTTTCTGTCCACAAATCATTAGCTTTGCCTATGGACTGAGTGTGGTGGGTTACACTGAGAAAGTCTTCTAAGTTGGTTCAGCCTGTACTCAGCTTTGCTGTGTGAAGGCTAGAAATGCAGGACCAATGGACAGGGTTTCCATCAGAATGACTACAGTACCTTGCAATAGTATTCATCCCCTTGGCATTTTTCCTTTTTTGTTGCATTACAACCTGTAATGTAAATTGATTTTTATTTGGATTTCATGTAATGGACATACACAAAATAGTCCAAATTGCTGAAGTGAAATGAAAAAAATTACTTGTTTAAAATAAACAACATTAAAGTGGTGCGTGCATATGTATTCACCCCTTAACATCTGGTGCAACCAATTACCCTCAGAAGTCACATAGATGAACTTTTATTTAACTGTGTGCAATCTAAGTGTATACACACACACACACACACACACACACACACACACACACACACACACACACATTCTGAAAGGCCCCAGAGTCTTCAACACCACCAAAACCAAGAATCTCTCCAAACAGGTCAGGGACAAAGTTGTGGACAAGTACAGATCAGGCTTGGGTTATTAAAAAAAATCCAAAACTGTGAACATCCCACAGAGCACCATTAAATCCATTATTAAAAATGTTTAAGAATATGGCACCACAACAAACCTGCCAAGAGAGGGCCGCCCACCAAAGAGACCAAAGATTACCCTGAAGGAGCTGCAAAGCAGAGTTTGGAGTATCTGTCCAAAGGACAGGCGTACACTCCACAGAGCTGGGCTTTACAGTATGTGGCCAGAAAAAAGCCATAAATAAGCAAACACATTTGGTGTTCGCCAAAAGACATGTGGGAGATTACCCAAACATATGGAAGAAGGTACTCTGGTCAGATGAGACTAAGATTTAGCTTTTTGGCAATCAAAGAAAAACTCTGTCGCAAACCCAACACCTCATCACCCGTAGAACACCATCCCCACAGTGAAGCAAGGTGGTGGCGCTATTTTTAAAATCGTCAGGGGCCGGGAAACTGATCAAAATAGAAGGAATGCTGGATGCGCTAAATAGAGGGAAACCGGTTTCAGTCAACGAGATTTGAGACGGATGGAGGTTCACCTTCCAGCAGGACAATGACGCTAAAGCAACACTCGACTGGTTGAAGGGGAAACATTTCAATGTCTTGGAATGGCCTAGTCAAAGCCCGGACCTAAATCCAATTGAGAATCTGTGGTATGACTTAAAGATTGTTGCATACCAGCGGAACCCATCCAGATTGGTCTTGAAGAATGGGCAAAATTACCAGTGGTTAGATGTACCAAGCTTATAGAGACATAGCTACAAGTCTCTTGGGATGTAATTGCTGCCAAAAGGTGGTGAATAGTTATGCACATGTTTTTATTTCTTGTTTGCTTCAAAATGGTAGGCATGTTGTGTAAATCACATGAGCTCCCCTATATAGAACATATAGTTGCCGGAGTTGTAACACCAGTTCTGTGAGTGGAGCCCCATAGGACTTAAGGCCCTGCCGACCCCCAGTCTCACTGAAGATAATGGGAGGAAGGGACACCTGTACTCCCATTGGCTGCAAGTGTGTGCATAATTTTCACAGGCTATTCGCTCCCTAGGTAGCGGGATAAACCACTAGGAGCAGAGCTCCACTATGGGGCTCCGCTCCACTCATACAACTAGAATTACAACTCCGGTAACTATCGATACGAGAGGTGACAGCAGGGAGTAAACCCCCCCTGCCAGCCCCCTACGGACGCCCACTAATCTCTGATTGGTTGCTGCACACCTTCACTTGTTGAAGTTCGGGATAGTCCCAGTTTCCTAAGATCTACTACTGGATAGAGCTTTACAGAGGGCTGGCTTTGGGACTGTGACCAATGCACTCTATAACTCCACAGAATGTAAACAAAGTTAACTTGTTTGAAAATGTGTTTTTATATTGACAACTTTTTATGTACCTGAATATTTGTTATCCACTATGTGTGTGTGCTGGATAAGGCAGCTTGACACCTTGCCTGGGACAAGAATGTATGCTGTCCAACACTATATTTGGAAAAGGGATCAGCAGTTAAGGCCCAAAGGCCCCAGTTGGGATGTGACAGAATAAAAAGGCAGATGAGTGAAAGAGGAGAGCACAGTGGCTTGTTGGAAAATACAAACACCCACCTCTACACCTGAAATGTAGCCGTCCCATAATGGCCTCCAGTTCTAAACAGGCAGTTCTCCGAAGGTGAGTTCTTTATATTTAAAAAAGGTAAATTAAATGTTAATCTTAAACAATACAACTTGAAAGAAAAACAATTACCCCCCCAAAAATGAATGCATTCATAATTAAATATAGCAACATAGTGTGGAATGTTCAATAAGAAACTAATGCCTGTTTTGTCCTTCTGTAGACAATAACCCGATACCAGCTCCAACCAGAAGGTTGTTAACCTCCCAAAACCCAAAGCAAACTTTAATGCTGTTTGTTCTACAGACATACAGTGCCTTGCGAAAGTATTCGGCCCCCTTGAACTTTGCGACCTTTTGCCACATTTCAGGCTTCAAACATAGATATAAAACTGTATTTTTTTGTGAAGAATCAACAACAAGTGGGACACAATCATGAAGTGGAACGACATTTATTGGATATTTCAAACTTAACAAATCAAAAACTGAAAAATTGGGTGTGCAAAATTATTCAACCCCTTTACTTTCAGTGCAGCAAACTCTCTCCAGAAGTTCAGTGAGGATCTCTGAATGATCCAATGTTGACCTACATGACTAATGATGATAAATACAATCCACCTGTGTGTAATCAAGTCTCCGTATAAATGCACCTGCACTGTGATAGTCTGAGGTCCGTTAAAAGCGCAGAGAGCATCATGAAGAACAAGGAACACACCAGGCAGGTCCGAGATACTGTTGTGAAGAAGTTTAAAGCCGGATTTGGATACAAAAAGATTTCCCAAGCTTTAAACATCCCAAGGAGCACTGTGCAAGAGATAATATTGAAATTAAAGGAGTATCAGACCACTGCAAATCTACCAAGACCTGGCCGTCCCTCTAAACTTTCAGCTCATACAAGGAGAAGACTGATCAGAGATGCAGCCAAGAGGCCCATGATCACTCTGGATGAACCGCAGAGATCTACAGCTGAGGTGGGAGACTCTGTCCATAGGACAACAATCAGTCGTATATTGCACAAATCTGGCCTTTATGGAAGAGTGGCAAGAAGAAAGCCATTTCTTAAAGATATCCATAAAAAGTGTTGTTTAAAGTTTGCCACAAGCCACCTGGGAGACACACCAAACATGTGGAAGAAGGTGCTCTGGTCAGATGAAACCAAAATTGAACTTTTTGGCAACAATGCAAAACGTTATGTTTGGCGTAAAAGCAACACAGCTGAACACACCATTCCCACTGTCAAACATGGTGGTGGCAGCATCATGGTTTGGGCCTGCTTTTCTTCAGCAGGGACAGGGAAGATGGTTAAAATTGATGGGAAGATGGATGGAGCCAAATACAGGACCATTCTGGAAGAAAACCTGGAGTCTGCAAAAGACCTGAGACTGGGACGGAGATTTGTCTTCCAACAAGACAATGATCCAAAACATAAAGCAAAATCTACAATGGAATGGTTCAAAAATAAACATATCCAGGTGTTAGAATGGCCAAGTCAAAGTCCAGACATGAATCCAATCGAGAATCTGTGGAAAGAACTGAAAACTGCTGTTCACAAATGCTCTCCATCCAACCTCACTGAGCTCGAGCTGTTTTGCAAGGAGGAATGGGAAAAAATGTCAGTCTCTCGATGTGCAAAACTGATAGAGACATACCCCAAGCAACTTACAGCTGTAATCGCAGCAAAAGGTGGCGCTACAAAGTATTAACTTAAGGGGGCTGAATAATTTTGCACGCCCAATTTTTCAGTTTTTGATTTGTTAAAAAAAGTTTGAAATATCCAATAAATGTCGTTCCACTTCATGATTGTGTCCCACTTGTTGTTGATTCTTCATGTTTGAAGCCTGAAATGTGGCAAAAGGTCGCAAAGTTCAAGGGGGCCGAATACCTTCGCAAGGCACTGTATGTTCACAGTGACTAAGGAAAATTCTGAATTGACAATGTGCAGACTCCGTGAACACAGCCTGGCCATAGGGACCAGACTCTAAGTTCATTATGTTACCTATAAAAAACCTAGTAGTGATCTGCGGTCACAGGCAGACCTGGCTGCCCAGAGATAAGACTGTGGGCACTCTGCCCTGAGAGAAGTAGAAACAGAGCTGCAAGACATATGCAGACATACAGGCAATTTTCTTCCCAAAATTGTAAAACAAAGATTTAGAAAAAAAGAATCCAATAACATCCTTATTTCACCCCTCATACTGGTTAAATTAGAGTAAGCTTTACTTTCAACAGTAATTTTATTTTGTAAACGTACAACATTGAAATAAGTTGTGGGCAGACTGTTCTCAATTTTTCTTTAAATATATGTGGAGAATCAGCAAAGAAGGGTACGTTTAGAATATTTATCTATGCGGAATACGATAACATAAGGGATTCAAAATTGGAAAGAGTATTTGAGACAATTGCATTGTTTTTAAAATCCCAACCGAAGCTCCCAAAAGGCTGCTTTATAAGGACGGCCTCTGACCATCCGTTCTGGACACGTTCTTTCATTAGTTATCAGAAACAGCCAAGGCATCCAGTCTGAAGGTCTTCTTCGGCATGTAAGGCTAAAAGTGTAGGCCCTCCAAGTTTTAGAGATGAACACTTGTCATATCGGATGTCATCTTGCTGAAAATAATCATATAAAAACAATGATTTTGTCAGGAGAAAAAGTTGAATGAAATGAGAATTGAACAAAATTTGTATTTTTAAAGTAAAAGTTTGTGTATGACATTTTTTTCTATGTTTTGAAGCATATTACCTTCTTCACATCTTTGTGGAGAACACAGTCAATGTAGGGGTCAGTGCTGTCATGGAAGTCTTTGCTGCAAACAACAGTTTATAAAAGGCTGCAGAGACAAAGAAAGCACATTAAGTAAAAATGTATAGACGTGGTTGATTAATTTGTTTTTTGTTATTTTTACATTTAACCTTGATTTAACTAGGCAAGTCAGTTGAACAAATTCTTATTTACAATGACAGCCAAACCCGGACGATGCTGGGCCAATTGTGTGCCGCCCTATGGGACTCCCAATCACCGCCGGATGTGATACAACCTGGATTCAAACCAGGGACTGTAGTGACACCGGTGCGCCACATGGGAGCCCTAAACACTGAATTCCTGCATTTGGACGTGGGTGAGCTTGTACTGACCTCCTTCATAGTCCAGAGTCGAGGTAAATTCAATATTTTAACTGAAATCTACTCCTCTTGTGCTTCAGCTTCACTATCTACAAATCAGAAATGATCACAGAGGGCTACAACTCTGATCACGCACATGGAGGATCCTTACTACTGCCATGAAGCACTGCTCTAAACCAGAGCATGGAGTTGAATGTATCCTTTACAAAGAAAACTGTTTCAAATAGTATGTGGATATTTAAGACGCACAGCTATGGCATGTTACCAAGAGATAAGAGGATATAAGACACATGGAGGGATCTGAACTACTCACCCTTCTGGATTTAAAGCTACATTCAGGGCGATGTTTATGTTCACTATCACTACTGGCCTTAGGGCAGTCTGTTGCTTTCAACAAGAAGTTGATTTTAAATTCCCGAGCATTGATCTGTAGACAGAAAGATGGAAGGAGCCATTTATCATAAATATGATAAACAGTGAATCATACATGAAATAAACAAACATTATTAATTTAAATCTTACCTCAGATTGTCCAACAACTTGTAAAAAATTGAGGTGCTCTTTTGGATTATATTTCTGAATCTCACTATTCTTATTTGCATATCTTATAGCCATGTCAACATGTTTCTTGTCAACCTCCGTCAACATATCATAGTTGCTCTGTCCGTTAGCTATAAACAGCAAGGCTGCTGATGTGACCAGCAGAACACTCAGGAGGCCACTCATCTCCATCTCAACACTGGACAGTTAGACACAATGCTAATAGGTATAAATGTACATGCAGATCAAACATTAACTTTGGTTCAAGGACTTTCACTCAAGTTCATTGGATCTTGGTCCAGTGCGGAGCAAATAAAGATGCTTCATATGTTGTCTTGCTAAAGTCCAGTGACATTTTCATGAGCGCACGCCAAAGCCATAGTGTTAACACAACATGCTGACTACACTCGGCACGCGCTTGCGTCTGCATGTTGATTTTGTCCATCCACACCAGACGTGATCAGGACAAGTAGGTTGAAATATCAAAACAAACTCCTCCCCCAAAGTAATATCATTGGTTCAATGTTGTTAGCGCCTTTTCTTGCCAGTTTACAATAAATAGTAGTTGCACTTTCAGACGTCCCTTGTTTCTTCCTATTTACTTCAGCTCTGGCACAAGGCTGTGTACAAATGCCTCATCCTTCAAGGTAGCAGCAGAAGGGATTGGCTTCCTGACAAACGCAAGCAGCTCTTCATCCACATCTTGATGGTTGACCTTGTTTTATTTTTCTTGGCTGCCAGTCTTGAGCCATGTCTGTTAGTGGTTGGTCTTGACTGTTGTTCAGGTGTCTGAAGCACAGGGTCACCATGTCGTCGGGCTCCACAGGTTATGGATGGAGGCAAATTTGTATTTAAGGCTGAGGTTGCCTTTTTGAGCTGAAAATAGGTCAACATGTTAATGAAAAGTCAAATGTGTTTAAGTAAACTTTAGAAACCTCAGCTCAGGCTCAATGAATCATTTCTCAAATCTGGGCCACAAAGTCTTACAATGGTGGTTTTCATCATTGACCTGTTTCACCTGTCTTTGTGCTTGTCTCCACCCCCCTCAAGGTGTCATCTATTATCCCCTGTGTATTTATACCGGTGTTGCCAGTTTGTTTTGTAAAACCTACCAGCGTTTGTTCCCCTGCTCCTTCCTAGTTTTGACCGTTCTGCCTGCCCTGCCCTGACCCTGCCTGCCAATCTGTACCTAGCCCCACCTCACTGGATTATTGACCCCTGCCTGCCTTAGAAAGACATGTTTCTTCCACACTGTCTACATCTGGGGTCACACCTGAAATGTGATATAAAGGCACCGATTCATAATCCATAAGCCAGCAGTTGACATTCACCAATCAAGTCGTTACTTAGCAGCTCGACAATAAAGCCGGCAATACTGCAAAACCTCGAGGTTCGGAATTCAGTGCGATCAATTCAAATGAACAGTACCAGTCAAAAGTTTGGACATACCTACGATGGTTTTTCTTAAATTTTTACTGTTTTCTACATTGTAGAATAATAGAAGATATTAAAACTATGGCATCATCTAGTAACCAAAACAGTGTTAAACAGATTCTTCAAAGTAGCCACCCCTTTGCCTTGACAGCTTTGCATTCTCTCAACCAGGCCTTGTGTTTTGCAGGTATTATTTAATGAAGCTGGCAGTTGAAGACTTGTGAGGTGTTGGTTTATCAAACTAGACACTAATGTACTTGTCCTCTTGCTCAGTTGTGCACAGGGGACTCCCACTCTTTCTATTCTGGTTAGAGCCAGTTTGTGCTGTTCTGTGTAGGGAGTAGTGCACAGCGTTGTACACGATCTTCAGTTTCTCAACTAGTCTAAAGAAGGCCAGTTTATTGCTTCTTTAAAATCAGCACAACAGTTTTCAGCTGTGCTAACATACATTGCAATAGGGTCTTCTAATGATCAATTAGCCTTTTAAAATGATACACTTGGATTAGCTAACATGCCATTGGAACACAGGAGTGATGGTTGCTGATAAATGTAGATATTCTATTTATTTTTAAATCTACCATGTCCAGCGACAAGTCATTTACAACATTAACACTATTTCTGATTAATTTGATGTTATTTTAAAAATGGACAAAACATTTCACACTATAACATTTATCCATGCAGCAGGTGAAAAACCTGTAGAGAAATCAGGTGAGGGGAGTAGGGAGGAGCTCAAGGATCCCCACGAGTTGACAGACAGTATACATCCAGTTTCTGTCATTAACAAAACGTTTTGTATTTCCCAACAACAAGCCCTGGGTGTCTAAAGACTTGAAACTGTGCCTCAGGAGATGAATTCAGGTCAACAAAAGTATTCACCCTCCTTGGCGTTTTTCCTATTTTGTTGTATTACAACCTGTGATTTTTATTTGGATTTCATGTAATGGAACACTCGACTGGTTTAAGGGGAAACATTTGTGTCTTGGAAGGGCCTAGACAAAGCCCAGACCTCAATCCAATTGAGAATCTGGGGTATGACTTAGATAGCGGAACCCATCCAACTTGGAGCTGGAGCATGTTTGCCTTGAATGGGTAAAACTCCCAGTGGCTAGATGTGCCAAGCTTATAGAGACATGCAGCAAAGTATTGACTTGGGGGGTGAATAGTTATGCTACACTGACCTCTGTTTTTGTCTCTTATTTGTTTCACAATAAAAATAATTTTTTCATCTTCAAAGTGGTAGACATGTTGTGGAAATCAAATGATACAAACCCATTTTAATTCCAGGTTTAAAAGCAACAAAATAGGAAAAACAACAAGCGGGGTGACTACTTTCGCAAGCCCCTGTATAGAAAGGATGAAGTGGAGCAGAGGTTCTATACAGGCAATCCAAGACAAGCATGGGAAGAGAAAACAATAATATGGCAGACTGTTCTTATGGAAGATTTGATACTGTTGATTCTTAAAGACGAATGTAAACAAATGTGAGAGTATGTCCAGATAAGAGAACGAGGTGGCCTCATGCTTGTCAAATATTAAGCCACACAAAGCACCGTGCCCAGAACTGAAGGTCTGCGCCGACCAGCTCAATTCACACACGACTGTTTCAACTCCTGCTGAGCACCTGTACAGTGCCAAAATCCTGGAAGGTGTCGACCATTGTACCGGTGCCTAAGATGTCAGTGGCCAAATCACCTTTGACCTTTGGCCCTCACGCCCCTTTTTGCCAAATGCATGGAAAGGGTTGTTAGTAAGCACCTTTCCTTACCCTTTCCATAGCAGATCAACTGGACCCGTTACAGTTTGCCTGTAAGGCACGGAGGGAGACTGAGGATGCTACACTGACCTTGGTGAACATGGTGGCTAGTTACCTTCAACATGCAAAATCATATGCACACATTTAAATGTATGGATTTTAGCTCAGCTTTCAATACAAATACACACGGCTGAAACAATTACTGGACCGCCCAGAGGGTCCTCATGAACGGGGCCCTCTCTGATTAACTGGCCCTGAACACAGGGGCACCCCAGGGGTGTGTGCTTTCACCGTTGTTGTTCTCTATCTACACTAACGAGAGGAAAATCAGAGGAAACAATGTGAGCCTTTTTAAGTACGCGGATGACATGGCTCTGGTAGGACTCTTTAAAAAAAAAAAAAAAGAAGATGCTACATCAGATGGGGATAGCTATTTTAAACAGACCAACAACCTTCAAGACTGGTGCTGGTTAAGTGCCCTCCACATCAATGTGGAAAAGACAAAGGAGCTGATCATCAATGGCAAAAACTTACCAATGTCCCAACCGGTGGAGGTGGTTGAGTGTTTAGGGACACATTGGTAAGCTGAGTTTTACAGAAAATGCCCCAAAAAATTAGAGCCTGCCAATATCTGTTCTTAAATCAGGAAATTTTAAGGGGCTTGGGGTCAGCCAGGATGTTCTGGAGAGGGTGTACAGCAGCTTGGAGGAGAGCATCCTCACGTTCAATATAACAGTCTGGTATGGTAGGCTGTCATTGTAAATAAGAATGTTCTTAACAGACTTTCCAAAGGTAAAAAAATATACATTATAATAATCTGAGGGTGAGGAGCAAAAGCAAACGGACCAGAAGAGTACACACAGCCAGCAAAGTAATTGTTCGACCACAGGCACATTTGAGTATTCTGTTCCACAAGGCAACCGCAAATTGGCGATCCTTCACACCCTCAGTTCGAGACGCTTCCCAATTCCCATGGCGAAGAAGAACGTGTTCAAACATTAATTTGTTCATTGTGCTGTAGTACTAAATGCAAAGTAAATTCAGCAACAAAAGAAACATCCCTTTTTCTGGACCCTGTCTTTCAAACATAATTCGTAAAAATCCACAGATCTTCATTGTAAATGGTTTAATTCTTGACGCTACCCATCCCATTAGCGGGATAACTGTCAACAACCGCTCAATTGTAGAGCGCCACATTATAATAATATTACTAAAAAACACAAGTGCAATATAGCAAAACACAGCTTAGCCTTTTGTTAATCCACCTGACAGATTGTGAAAATATGCTTCACAGCGAAAGCAATCCAAGCGTTTGTGTAAGTTTATCGATCACTAGACAAAACATTAAGTACACCTAGCATCAAAGTAGCTTGGTCCTCCGTTTGTTTGGCGAGTTGTTCAGAAATCCACAGGAATGAGCGATCACGACAACGCAGACAAATTCCAAATAGTATCCGTAATGTCCACAAACATGTCGAACGTTTTTTATAATCAATAATATAATCAACCGCAACTGTCTTTTTCAGTAGGAGAGGGAACGGCAATGGCTGCCCAAACTCTGGCTGGCACCCAGCCATACAAAGACGAGATGCTCTCGCTCATTTTTCAAAATAAAAGCCTGAAACTATGTTTAACGACCTGACACCTTGAATAAGAGATTGGAAAAGGAATCTGGTTGATATCCCTTTAAAAGGAAGCAAAGGTAGGCTATGGAACACGGAGTTTTCAAAATAGAAGCCACTTCCTGGTTTGATTTTCCTCAGGGTTTCGCCTGCAATATCAGTTCTGTTATACTCAGAGGAATATTTTGACAGTTGGAAACGTGAGTGTTCTCTATCCTAATCCGTCAATTATATGCATATTCTAGCATCTGGTCCTGAGAAATAGGCTGTTTACTTTGGGAATGTTATTTTTCCAAACATAAAAATAGTGCCCCCTAGCATCGAGGTTAAACACTGTTTCCCATGCTTGTTCAATTAACAATTAATGAACATGCACCTGTGGAACGGTCGTTAATCTTAGGGATAGCCCCCTTTTTTTCAATTTTCACTTAATTGACATACCCAAATCTAACTGCCTGTAACTCAGGCCATGAAGCAAGGATATACGTACCATTTGAAAGATTAATTGAATGTAAGAGAAAAGTCCCAGTTTTTTTTGTACAATATATTTATTGGCATTTCTTTTTGTACAATCATCAAAATATGACACATAATGCCACTTTATTCCTTCCACCTAAACAATGCTACATGGGGGAATATTGTGCAAAACCCTTCCCTAATTCAAATAGTGTCCACAAGATGGCAGCAAAGTTTCAGATGAATAACTACAAGATTTTGTGTGAAGTCCCCAGATACATTTGGGAAAATCGTGAGACATTCACATTCATAAACATTTCTGCAAGAATATCGGAAAAGGCATGTTAGCGCCTAAATTTTGCGACCGAGACAGGGTTTCCGGATACTCCCATAAAGCGCATCTAGCTAGCTTTGTTTGACCCCGATTGGTGCTTATTTGACAAAGATAGTAGTTGTCATGAAGGCGTCGCTCTCTGACCAAATTTGGTGTCCTATTGGATATACGAAGTCTGGTTAAATTCTAGGATCTCCGAGGAATACATACAAACGTGAATTGACCGGTTGAAACAATATTTTGGGTTAGATTTTCACCGATTCCTTTCTTTGCAAATTAAACGTGTGGAAATACAAAATTCATTGTGCATGCTATATGGACATTAAAAAGGATTTTATCTAACAAAACAACACTTCATGTTATCTCTGGGACCCTTTGAGTGATAAAGCAGAGCAAGATTTCAGAATGTAAGTACACATTTCACCTTCAGAGGTGAATTTATCAAACCTATGGCGGTGAAAAATTTGTTAGGAGCTCTCAAACAATAGCATGGCATTTTTTCGCAGTAATAGCTACTGTAAATTGGACAGTGCAGTTATAATAAGAATTTAAGCTTTCAGCCAATAAGACACATAATGTACCGACATTTATTGTTTCTCTAAAATCTGCGATGTTCACATAAGGCGCTGCATGATTTACAACTGTCCCGTTAATGCAGTTTACAGACGGTAGGCAATTAAGGTCACAGTTACGAAAACTTAGGTCACCAAAGAGGCCTTTCTACTGGCTCTGAAAAACACCAAAAGAAAGATGCCCAGGGTCCCTGCTCATCTGCGTGAACGTGCCTTAGGCATGCTGCAAGGAGGCATGAGGACTGCAGATGTGGCCAGGGCAATAAATTGCATTGTCCATACTGTGAGATGCCGGACAGCTGATCGTCCTCGTAGTGGCAGACCACGCGTAACACCTGCGGGAATGTTTGATGCAATTTCGTATTTCTGTTGACTCCAACATGGCGGAGAAATGTTGTGTATTTCTGAGCGCGTCTCAGATTATTGCATGGTATGCTTTTTTTCATAAGTTAAAAAAAAATCTGACACAGCGGTTGCATTAAGAACAAGTGTATCTTTAAATGTAAAACATGTATCTTTCAAAGTTTATTTCTGTTATGTTGTGGCGCTCTGTAATTACTCCGGATATTTTGGAGGCATTTCTGAACATGGCGCCAATGTAAACCGAGATTTGTGGATATAAATATGCATATTATTGAGAAAAACAAAAAAAAATGTATTGTGTAACATGATGTCCTATGAGTGTCATCTGATAAAGATTATTAAAGGTTAGTGATCTCTCTTTCTGCGACTATCTTTGGCTGGGAAAAATGGCTGTGTTTTTTTGGATTTGGTGGTGGTGTTTTCGCTGTAAAACATTTTAAAAATCGGACACGATAGATAGATTAACAAGATGTTTCTTTAATTTGCAGTACTGGACTTGTTAATGGGGGGGGGGGGGGGGGGGGGGTGTCCTAGACAGGTTATAACTACTTTTCAGTGTTCTGATACTTCTAGTTTGGAGTTGTATTTTTATGACAACATAGCTATAGTATTGCGTCCAATCAATTGTGTAACCACTCCCTCTTCCAATTAGGGCTAATTGAAAAGCTATTAAAAAGAGCATTCTTTTTTTGTTTGTACTCCCTGACGAAGGCCATGCAGCCGAAATGCGTCGGTTTAAAAAAAACTCTTGAACATGCCATACTAATAAAAGCATTTTAATCAATTATATGAAGAGTGCCTTGGTCCTCCTTTCCTATTGGTATACAGACACTTGTCTGACTGGATGGGGAGGGACTTGTCAGGCTCGGGCAGTTGGAGGTGTGTGGCCACCCTCGGTACGCCACATCAACCTTCTGGAACTGGAGATCGTTCAACTGGTTATGACCCACTTCATGTCTACCCTACCGGGCCACGACTGCAGGTCTGGTCGGACAACCGAACTACAGTAGCCTACATAAATCGCCAAGGGGGAGTCAGGTCTCCTGCACTCCACCGGTTGGCGGAGGAATTGTGGCTGTGGGCTCACGAGCACCTTCACTCGTTGACAGCAGCATACATTCCAGGCTATCAGAACGTCGGCGCAGAACTCATGTCTCGAGGGGGTCCCCGAGACGAGTGGCAGCTGCTCCCCAGAGTTGTCCAAATATGGGAATGGTTCTGGAGAGCCGTGGTGGATCTGTTCTCTTCATGTGTGAATGCGCAATGTCCCCTATATTTCTCTCTACGAGCCCAGGACGAACCACTACTAAGGATATGCTTTTGCGCACCAGTGGCCAGATGTTCCCTGGGACGCATTTCCATCACTGCTAGCACGAGTGAGAACAGGAGAGCTGTCAATCATATTGATAGTTCCCGATCTCCAAACGGGCTCCGTGGTACGCGGAAATTACTCAAATGTTCATTGCACTATCATGGCCTATTCCAAAGAGGATGCAGGCATGATAGAGCAATTGCCCCTGAAAGGGTCAGGTTAGAGTGCCAACTGATTCAGTAATCAGAACCATACAGGTCTTGCGTAGCAGATAGAACGTGTCTTCACAATGGTGTACCACAAAGAATGTGGATCCCGTGTGCTGTCAGGTCGAGAGCGTGCCCTCATTCCTACAGTTCATATTTGACAAGCAGCGCTCATCCGCCACAGTCTTCAGTCACTCTAGTTGTCACGCCCTGGTCTTAGTATTTTCTTTATTATTTTGATCAGGCCAGGGTGTGACATGGGTTATTTTATGTGGTGGGGTTTGTTGTAGGTTATGGGATAGTGGTTAGTGGGGTTGTCTAGAATAGTCTATGGCTGCCTGGAGTGGTTCTCAGAGGCAGGTGTTTATCGTTGTCTCTGATTGGGAACCATATTTAGGCAGCCATATTCTTGTGGGTGATTGTTCCTGTCTCTGTGTTTGTTTGCACCAGATAACCTAAACTTCACGTTTTCATCTTTATTAAAGATGTATACAAATAACCACGCTGCATTTTGGTCCGATCCCTGCTACACCTCCTCTTCAGAGGAAGAGGAGAAAGAAAACCGTAACAGAATCACCCACCACAACAGGACCAAGCGGTGTGGTGACAGGCAGCGGCAGCAGGAGCAACGTAATCCAGATTTCTGGACATGGGAGTAGATATTGGATGGTAAAGGACCCTGGGCTCAGCCTGGAGAATATCGCCGCCCCAAAGAAGAGCTGGTATGAGGAGGCAGCACGGCGACATGGATGGAAGCCCGAGAGTCAGCCCCAAAAATGTATTAGGGGAGGCACACAGGGAGTATGGCGACGCCAGGTAGGAGACTCCCCTGTGCTTACCGGGGGGATAGAGAGACCGGGCAGGCACCGTGTTATGCTGTGGAGCGCACGGTGTCTCCAGTGCGGGTGCATAGCCCAGTGCGGTACATACCAGCTCCTCGTATCGGCCGGGCTAGAGTAAGCATCGAGCCAAGTGTCATGAAGCCGGCTCTACGCATCTGGTATCCAGTGCGTCTCCTTGGGCCGGCTTACATGGCACCAGCCTTGCGCACGGTGTCCCCGGTTCGTCTGCATAGCCCAGTGCGGCCTATTCCACCTCGCCGCACTGGCAGGGCGACCGGGAGTGTTCAACCAGGTAAGGTTGGGCAGGCTCGGTGCTCAAGAGCTCCAGTGCGCCTGCACGGTCCGGTCTATCCAGTACCAACTCCACCCACCAGCCCTCCGGTGGCAGCCAGCACCACGCACCAGGCCTACAGTGCGCTTCGCCTGTCTAGCGCTGCCAGAGTCTCCCGCCTGTCTAGCGCTGCCAGAGTCTCCCGCCTGTCTAGCGCTGCCAGAGCTGCAAGGAGCCGCCAGAGCTGCCAGTCTGCAAGGAGCCGCCAGAGCTGCCAGTCTGCAAGGAGCCGCCAGTCAGAGGAAGAGGAGAAAGAAAACCGTAACACTAGTGAAGGTTAAGACCTCATACAGACCGTTGGAGCAATGGACTTTATTCTCCCCTCCCCATGCAGAGCAGAGAGGAGAGACTTCATTGCTTGTGCCTGGTGTGTGTTACGTGCAGCACACGGTGATGATTAGATCAACGCCTCAGCTGTTTGTGTGTCACAGTGCTGACGGCTTACCCACAATACCTAAGAAAGTAAGAGCCCACTCCACTCATGGAGTAGTGGCGTCTATGGCCCTTTTCAGAGGAACTGGGGCAGAGGATATTTATGCAGCGACATCGTTGTCGTCACGTTGGACATGTCGTCTAGCTCGTTCTGTACTCAACGTGGCTGAAGGGAGAACTTGAGTTAGGTAAAGATGCGGGACTATTGGGTTCCCATTAGGTCCGCTCTTTATGGCAAAGTGAGAGATACATGGGACATGACCTCTGTTTGACTTTGTCAGTAGGGAATGTCAGGCCTATTTTCTGTCCACGAATCATTAGCTTTGCCTATGGACTGAGTGTGGCGGTTTACACTGAGAAAGTCTTCTAAGTTGGTTCAGCCTGTACTCAGCTTTGCTGATGTGAAGGCTAGAAATGCAGGACCAATGGACAGGGTTTCCATCAGAATGACTACAGTACCTTGCAAAAGTATTCATCCCCTTGGCATTTTTCCTTTTTTGTTGCATTACAACCTGTAATGTAAATTGATTTTTATTTTGATTTGATGTAATGGACATGTCCAAATTGTTGAAGTGAAATGAAAAAAATTACTTGTTTAAAATAAACAACATTAAAGTGGTGCGTGCATATGTATTCACCCCTTAACATCTGGTGCAACCAATTACCCTCAGAAGTCACATAGATGAACTTTTATTTAACTGTGTGCAATCTAAGTGTATACACACACATTCTGAAAGGCCCCAGAGTCTTCAACACCACCAAAACCAAGAATCTCTCCAAACAGGTCAGGGACAAAGTTGTGGACAAGTACAGATCAGGCTTGGGTTATTAAAAAAAATCCAAAACTGTGAACATCCCACAGAGCACCATTAAATCCATTATTAAAAATGTTTAAGAATATGGCACCACAACAAACCTGCCAAGAGAGGGCCGCCCACCAAAGAGACCAAAGATTACCCTGAAGGAGCTGCAAAGCAGAGTTTGGAGTATCTGTCCAAAGGACAGGCGTACACTCCACAGAGCTGGGCTTTACAGTATGTGGCCAGAAAAAAGCCATAAATAAGCAAACACATTTGGTGTTCGCCAAAAGACATGTGGGAGATTACCCAAACATATGGAAGAAGGTACTCTGGTCAGATGAGACTAAGATTTAGCTTTTTGGCAATCAAAGAAAAACTCTGTCGCAAACCCAACACCTCATCACCCGTAGAACACCATCCCCACAGTGAAGCAAGGTGGTGGCGCTATTTTTAAAATCGTCAGGGGCCGGGAAACTGATCAAAATAGAAGGAATGCTGGATGCGCTAAATAGAGGGAAACCGGTTTCAGTCAACGAGATTTGAGACGGATGGAGGTTCACCTTCCAGCAGGACAATGACGCTAAAGCAACACTCGACTGGTTGAAGGGGAAACATTTCAATGTCTTGGAATGGCCTAGTCAAAGCCCGGACCTAAATCCAATTGAGAATCTGTGGTATGACTTAAAGATTGTTGCATACCAGCGGAACCCATCCAGATTGGTCTTGAAGAATGGGCAAAATTACCAGTGGTTAGATGTACCAAGCTTATAGAGACATAGCTACAAGTCTCTTGGGATGTAATTGCTGCCAAAAGGTGGTGAATAGTTATGCACATGTTTTTATTTCTTGTTTGCTTCAAAATGGTAGGCATGTTGTGTAAATCACATGAGCTCCCCTATATAGAACATATAGTTGCCGGAGTTGTAACACCAGTTCTGTGAGTGGAGCCCCATAGGACTTAAGGCCCTGCCGACCCCCAGTCTCACTGAAGATAATGGGAGGAAGGGACACCTGTACTCCCATTGGCTGCAAGTGTGTGCATAATTTTCACAGGCTATTCGCTCCCTAGGTAGCGGGATAAACCACTAGGAGCAGAGCTCCACTATGGGGCTCCGCTCCACTCATACAACTAGAATTACAACTCCGGTAACTATCGATACGAGAGGTGACAGCAGGGAGTAAACCCCCCCTGCCAGCCCCCTACGGACGCCCACTAATCTCTGATTGGTTGCTGCACACCTTCACTTGTTGAAGTTCGGGATAGTCCCAGTTTCCTAAGATCTACTACTGGATAGAGCTTTACAGAGGGCTGGCTTTGGGACTGTGACCAATGCACTCTATAACTCCACAGAATGTAAACAAAGTTAACTTGTTTGAAAATGTGTTTTTATATTGACAACTTTTTATGTACCTGAATATTTGTTATCCACTATGTGTGTGTGCTGGATAAGGCAGCTTGACACCTTGCCTGGGACAAGAATGTATGCTGTCCAACACTATATTTGGAAAAGGGATCAGCAGTTAAGGCCCAAAGGCCCCAGTTGGGATGTGACAGAATAAAAAGGCAGATGAGTGAAAGAGGAGAGCACAGTGGCTTGTTGGAAAATACAAACACCCACCTCTACACCTGAAATGTAGCCGTCCCATAATGGCCTCCAGTTCTAAACAGGCAGTTCTCCGAAGGTGAGTTCTTTATATTTAAAAAAGGTAAATTAAATGTTAATCTTAAACAATACAACTTGAAAGAAAAACAATTACCCCCCCAAAAATGAATGCATTCATAATTAAATATAGCAACATAGTGTGGAATGTTCAATAAGAAACTAATGCCTGTTTTGTCCTTCTGTAGACAATAACCCGATACCAGCTCCAACCAGAAGGTTGTTAACCTCCCAAAACCCAAAGCAAACTTTAATGCTGTTTGTTCTACAGACATACAGTGCCTTGCGAAAGTATTCGGCCCCCTTGAACTTTGCGACCTTTTGCCACATTTCAGGCTTCAAACATAGATATAAAACTGTATTTTTTTGTGAAGAATCAACAACAAGTGGGACACAATCATGAAGTGGAACGACATTTATTGGATATTTCAAACTTAACAAATCAAAAACTGAAAAATTGGGTGTGCAAAATTATTCAACCCCTTTACTTTCAGTGCAGCAAACTCTCTCCAGAAGTTCAGTGAGGATCTCTGAATGATCCAATGTTGACCTACATGACTAATGATGATAAATACAATCCACCTGTGTGTAATCAAGTCTCCGTATAAATGCACCTGCACTGTGATAGTCTGAGGTCCGTTAAAAGCGCAGAGAGCATCATGAAGAACAAGGAACACACCAGGCAGGTCCGAGATACTGTTGTGAAGAAGTTTAAAGCCGGATTTGGATACAAAAAGATTTCCCAAGCTTTAAACATCCCAAGGAGCACTGTGCAAGAGATAATATTGAAATTAAAGGAGTATCAGACCACTGCAAATCTACCAAGACCTGGCCGTCCCTCTAAACTTTCAGCTCATACAAGGAGAAGACTGATCAGAGATGCAGCCAAGAGGCCCATGATCACTCTGGATGAACCGCAGAGATCTACAGCTGAGGTGGGAGACTCTGTCCATAGGACAACAATCAGTCGTATATTGCACAAATCTGGCCTTTATGGAAGAGTGGCAAGAAGAAAGCCATTTCTTAAAGATATCCATAAAAAGTGTTGTTTAAAGTTTGCCACAAGCCACCTGGGAGACACACCAAACATGTGGAAGAAGGTGCTCTGGTCAGATGAAACCAAAATTGAACTTTTTGGCAACAATGCAAAACGTTATGTTTGGCGTAAAAGCAACACAGCTGAACACACCATTCCCACTGTCAAACATGGTGGTGGCAGCATCATGGTTTGGGCCTGCTTTTCTTCAGCAGGGACAGGGAAGATGGTTAAAATTGATGGGAAGATGGATGGAGCCAAATACAGGACCATTCTGGAAGAAAACCTGGAGTCTGCAAAAGACCTGAGACTGGGACGGAGATTTGTCTTCCAACAAGACAATGATCCAAAACATAAAGCAAAATCTACAATGGAATGGTTCAAAAATAAACATATCCAGGTGTTAGAATGGCCAAGTCAAAGTCCAGACATGAATCCAATCGAGAATCTGTGGAAAGAACTGAAAACTGCTGTTCACAAATGCTCTCCATCCAACCTCACTGAGCTCGAGCTGTTTTGCAAGGAGGAATGGGAAAAAATGTCAGTCTCTCGATGTGCAAAACTGATAGAGACATACCCCAAGCAACTTACAGCTGTAATCGCAGCAAAAGGTGGCGCTACAAAGTATTAACTTAAGGGGGCTGAATAATTTTGCACGCCCAATTTTTCAGTTTTTGATTTGTTAAAAAAAGTTTGAAATATCCAATAAATGTCGTTCCACTTCATGATTGTGTCCCACTTGTTGTTGATTCTTCATGTTTGAAGCCTGAAATGTGGCAAAAGGTCGCAAAGTTCAAGGGGGCCGAATACCTTCGCAAGGCACTGTATGTTCACAGTGACTAAGGAAAATTCTGAATTGACAATGTGCAGACTCCGTGAACACAGCCTGGCCATAGGGACCAGACTCTAAGTTCATTATGTTACCTATAAAAAACCTAGTAGTGATCTGCGGTCACAGGCAGACCTGGCTGCCCAGAGATAAGACTGTGGGCACTCTGCCCTGAGAGAAGTAGAAACAGAGCTGCAAGACATCTGCAGACATACAGGCAATTTTCTTCCCAAAATTGTAAAACAAAGATTTAGAAAAAAAGAATCCAATAACATCCTTATTTCACCCCTCATACTGGTTAAATTAGAGTAAGCTTTACTTTCAACAGTAATTTTATTTTGTAAACGTACAACATTGAAATAAGTTGTGGGCAGACTGTTCTCAATTTTTCTTTAAATATATGTGGAGAATCAGCAAAGAAGGGTACGTTTAGAATATTTATCTATGCGGAATACGATAACATAAGGGATTCAAAATTGGAAAGAGTATTTGAGACAATTGCATTGTTTTTAAAATCCCAACCGAAGCTCCCAAAAGGCTGCTTTATAAGGACGGCCTCTGACCATCCGTTCTGGACACGTTCTTTCATTAGTTATCAGAAACAGCCAAGGCATCCAGTCTGAAGGTCTTCTTCGGCATGTAAGGCTAAAAGTGTAGGCCCTCCAAGTTTTAGAGATGAACACTTGTCATATCGGATGTCATCTTGCTGAAAATAATATTCATATAATAACAATGATTTTGTCAGGAGAAAAAGTTGAATGAAATGAGAATTGAACAAAATGTGTATTTTTAAAGTAAAAGTTTGTGTATGACATTTTTTTCTATGTTTTGAAGCATATTACCTTCTTCACATCTTTGTGGAGAACACAGTCAATGTAGGGGTCAGTGCTGTCATGGAAGTCTTTGCTGCAAACAACAGTTTATAAAAGGCTGCAGAGACAAAGAAAGCACATTAAGTAAAAATGTATAGACGTGGTTGATTAATTTGTTTTTTGTTATTTTTACATTTAACCTTGATTTAACTAGGCAAGTCAGTTGAACAAATTCTTATTTACACTGACAGCTAAACCCGGACGATGCTGGGCCAATTGTGTGCCGCCCTATGGGACTCCCAATCACCGCCGGATGTGATACAACCTGGATTCAAACCAGGGACTGTAGTGACACCGGTGCGCCACATGGGAGCCCTAAACAATAAACACTGAATTCCTGCATTTGGACTTGGGTGAGCTTGTACTGACCTCCTTCATAGTCCAGAGTCGAGGTAAATTCAATATTTTAACTGAAATCTACTCCTCTTGTGCTTCAGCTTCACTATCTACAAATCAGAAATGATCACAGAGGGCTACAACTCTAATCACGCACATGGAGGATCCTTACTACTGCCATGAAGCACTGCTCTAAACCAGAGCATGGAGTTGAATGTATCCTTTACAAAGAAAACTATTTCAAATAGTATGTGGATATTTAAGACGCACAGCTATGGCATGTTACCAAGCGATAAGAGGATATAAGACACATGGAGGGATCTGAACTACTCACCCTTCTGGATTTAAAGCTACATTCAGGGTGATGTTTATGTTCACTATCACTACTGGCCTTAGGGCAGTCTGTTGCTTTCAACAACAAGTTGATGTTAAATTCCCGAGCATTGATCTGTAGACAGAAAGATGGAAGGAGCCATTTATCATATTTATGATAAACAGTGAATCATACATGAAATAAACAAACATTAATAATTTAAATCTTACCTCAGATTGTCCAATAACTTGTAAAAAATTGAGGTGCTCTTTTGGATTATTTTTCTGAATCTCACTATTCTTATTTGCATATCTTATAGCCATGTCAACATGTTTCTTGTCAACCTCCGTCAACATATCATAGTTGCTCTGTCCGTTAGCTATAAACAGCAAGGCTGCTGATGTGACCAGCAGAACACTCAGGAGGCCACTCATCTCCATCTCAACACTGGACAGTTAGACACAATGCTAATAGGTATAAATGTACATGCAGATCAAACATTAACTTTGGTTCAAGGACTTTCACTCAAGTTCATTGGATCTTGGTCCAGTGCAGAGCAAATAAAGATGCTTCATATGTTGTCTTGCTAAAGTCCAGTGACATTTTCATGAGCGCACGCCAAAGCCATAGTGTTAACACAACATGCTGACTACACTCGGCACGCGCTTGCGTCCGCATGTTGATTTTGTCCATCCACACCAGACACGATCAGGACAAGTAGGTTGAAATATCAAAACAAACTCCTCCCCCAAAGTAATATCATTGGTTCAATGTTGTTAGCGCCTTTTCTTGCCAGTTTACAATAAATAGTAGTTGCACTTTCAGACGTCCCTTGTTTCTTCCTATTTACTTCAGCTCTGGCACAAGGCTGTGTACAAATGCCTCATCCTTCAAGGTAGCAGCAGGAGTGATTGGCTTCCTGACAAACGCAAGCAGCTCTTCATCCACATCTTGATGGTTGACCTTGTGTTTTATTTTTCTTGGCTGCCAGTCTTGAGCCATGTCTGTTAGTGGTTGGTCTTGACTGTTCAGAGGTCTGAAGCACAGGGTCACCATGTCGTCGGGCTCCACAGGTTATGGATGGAGGCAAATTAGTATTTTCAAGGCTGAGGTTGCCTTTTTGAGCTGAAAATAGGTCAACGTGTTAATGAAAAGTCAAATGTGTTTTAGAAACCTCAGCTCAGGCTCAATTAATAATTTTTCAAATCTGGGCCACAAAGTCTTATAATGGTGGTTTTCATCATTGATCTGTTTCACCTGTCTTTGTGCTTGTCTCCACCCCCCTCAAGGTGTCATCTATTATCCCCTGTGTATTTATACCGGTGTTGCCAGTTTGTTTTGTTTGTAAAACTTACCAGCGTTTGTTCCCCTGCTCCTTCCTAGTTCTGCCTGCCCTGACCCTGCTTGCCGTTCTGTACCTAGCCCCACCTCACTGGATTATTGACCCCTGCCTGCCTTAGAAAGAAATGTTTCTTCCACACTGTCTACATCTGGGGTCACACCTGAAATGTGATATAAGGCACTGATTCATAATCTATAAGCCAGCAGTTGACATTCGACAATAAAGCCGGCAATACTGCAAAACTTCGAGGTTCGGAATTCAGTGCAATCAATTCAAATGAACAGTACCAGTCAAAAGTTTGGACATACCTACGATGGTTTTTCTTAAATTTTTACTGTTTTCTACATTGTAGAATAATAGAAGATTAAAACTATGGCATCATCTAGTAACCAAAACAGTGTTAAACAGATTCTTCAAAGTAGCCACAGCTTTGCATTCTCTCAACCAGGCTGGTGTTTTGCAGGTATTATTTAATGAAGCTGGCAGTTGAAGACTTGTGAGGTGTTGGTTTATCAAACTAGACACTAATGTACTTGTCCTCTTGCTCAGTTGTGCACAGGGGACTCCCACTCTTTCTATTCTGGTTAGAGCCAGTTTGTGCTGTTCTGTGTAGGGAGTAGTGCACAGCGTTGTACGAGATCTTCAGTTTCTCAACTAGTCTAAAGAAGGCCAGTTTTATTGCTTCTTTAAATCAGCACAACAGTTTTCAGCTGTGCTAACATATATTGCAATAGGGTCTTCTAATGATCAATTAGCCTTTTAAAATTATACACTTGGATTAGCTAACATGCCATTGGAACACAGGAGTGATGGGTGCTGATAAATGTAGATATTCCATTTATTTATTTTTAAATCTACCATGTCCAGCTACAATAGTCATTTACAACATTAAACGCTATTTCTGATTAATTTTATGTTATTTTAAAAATGGACAAAACATTTCTAAGTGACCCCAAACTTTTGAACAGTAGTGTAAGTCTGTCTAGCTTGGAAGAACAATGTTAGAAAACCTGTACAATGTTTGCTGCTGCGTTATTGATTCAGTTTGTGTGTTTCATGTCTATTCACTACTCGTGTTTGTTATGATGTTTCGTTCCGGCTCAAGAGCTGGTATCAGGAACAGATTACGGAGGCAGGGAAGACGTCACCCGCTCCCGGTGATCACCCTGTCAAATGTGTGGTCATTAAATAACAAACTGGATGAGTTAGCGGCAAGGGCTACATTTGAAGAGGACTTTAGGAGAAGTAATTTAATCTGCTTTACAGAAACGTGGCTCAAGCAGGACAATATTGATGGAGACACTGCCATTCGAGCAGATGGAGACAAAACAACGTCACACAAAGCTATAGGCGGTGGACTATGTATCTTTGAACAAGTGTTCACCAGAGACTGGGATTCTAATTGTATCTACCACGCAAGTGCGGACAAATTACCGTTTCTCTGGTCTATGTGCCTGGACCTAATAATAAGGAAACTGCTGACAAGATGAGACTGTTTCAGTGGTGCGTTTTCACAATCAACTAAACAGACAGTATTTGTGCTTGGGGATTTTAATACCCTCTCCCTCTCCGCGCACCTCCCCACTCTGCAACAGTAGGTCACCTGTCCAACTCACATCCTGCAAGAAGAAGGCATTGATGCTATGGAATGGCCCGCCCGTTCCCCAGACCTGAATCCAATTGAGTACATCTGGGACATCATGTCTCGCTCCATCCACCAATGCCACGTTGCACCACAGACTGTCCAGGAGTTGGTGGATGCTTTAGTCCAGGTCTGGGAGGAGATCCTTCAGGAGACCATCCGCCACCTCAGCAGGAGCATGCCCAGGCGTTGTAGGGAGGTCATACAGGCACGTGGAGGCCACACACACTACTGAGCCTCATTTTGACTTGTTTTAAAGGACATTACATCAAAGTTGGATAAGCCTGTAGTGTGGTTTTCCACTTTAATTTTGAGTGTGACTCCAAATCCAGACCTCCATGGGTTGATAAATTTGATTTCCATTAATAATTTGTGTGTGATTTTGTTGTCAGCACATTCAACTATGTAAAGAACAAAGTATAATACGAATATTTCATTCAGATCTAGGATGTGTTATTTTAGTGTTCCCTTTATTTTTTTGAGCAGTGTAGTTTAAAAATGAAGAGAACTGGATGGAATATGCACCAAATCATTTAATCTTTAACAGATTTATTTTATTGAAACTTGCTACAAATGCAGTTTTCGTTTCAGTCTCTTCCATCTTCACTAACCAAAGTTAGTTGTATGGATTTTCTTCCTATTAAATGTAAAATTAACATTTGTACAGAAAGCCTCATGTGAAGGCCAAATTACAGAGGGGGAACTTTTTGATGCAATTAAAGGCTGAGAAAACTCCAGGGCTGGATGGCATACCAGTGGAGGTATACAAAACTTCTTTTGACAAACTCAGAGGACCATTATTAGCATGTTTTAACCACTCTGTCACACCCTGACCTTAGTTATCTTTATCATTTTGGTTAGGTCAGGGTGTGACTAGGGTGGGTATGTTCGTTTTTGTAAGTCTAGGTATATGTAGGTCTATGGTGGCCTGATATGGTTCCCAATCAGAGGTAGCTGTTTATCGTTGTCTCTGGTTGGGGACCATATTTAGGTAGCCATTTTCCTAGGGTATTGGTGGGTTCTTGTCTATGTCTAATTGCCTGTCAGCACTCGTTTATATAGCTTCACATGTTGTTCTGTTGTTTGTTCAGTGTTCATTCTATAATAAAAGAGAATGTACGCCTACCACGCTGCGCCTTGGTCTCCTCCTTACAACGACCATGACACACTCCTATATAAATGGTAGATTATCAGACAAGGTCTGATTTCATTACTGAAACAGGATCCAAGTGGTATGTATAATGATCCATTAAACAAATTGGGGGCCTCTTACACTTCAGTGGTGTGATGCAAAGATTCTAGCTAAATGCTTGGCACATAGAATTAATACAGTATTGACAGTTTTTTTTTTTTGTACATGGACGATACATTGGAGATAATATAAGACAAATACTGGAAACATCGGGGACACCATGTCTGGTTTTCACAGTGGGGCAAAAAAGTATTTAGTCAGCCACCAAGTTCAAGTGCAAGTTCTCCCACTTAAAAATATGAGGCCTGTAATTTATCATAGGTACACTTCAACTATGACAGACAAAATGAGAAAAAAAAAATCCAGAAAATCACATTGTAGGATTTGCAATTAATTTATTTCTGCAATACAGCTGATCCACCCCTTAAAATAATATTTGATTAAAGTCCAACAACAATCTAAGCCAAGTTCCGGTTGTTGTTAACCAACCAAACCGTCATCGAATCTAAAATAAAAAACCCAAAGGAAACTTTAATGCTGTTTGGTCTACAGATATGTTCACAGTGACTGAGAAATTCTGAATTGACAATGTGCAGACTCCGTGAACACAGCCTGGCCATAGGGACCAGACCTAAGTTCATTATGTTACCTATAAAAATCTAGTAGTGATCTGCGGTCACAGGCAGACCTGGCTGCCCAGAGATAAGACTGCGGGCACTCTGCCCTGAGAGAAGTAGAAACAGAGCTGCAATCATTTTACACTGCAAGACATATGCAGACATACAGGCAATTTTCTTCCCAAAATTGTAAAACAAATTTTAAGATTCAGAAAAAAAGAATCCAACAACATCCTTATTTCATTTCTCACCCCTCATACTGGTTAAGTTAGAGTAAGCTTTACTTTCAACAGGAATATTATTTTGAAATAAGCAGCGGGGTAATCCATGCGAATCTTAAGTAGCAGACTGCTCTCAATTTCTTTGAATATATGTGGAGAATCAGAAAAGAAGGGTACGTTTTTACAATATTTATCTGTGTATTACGAGAGATTCAAAACTGGGGAAGAGTAATTTTGAGACAATTGCATTGTGTTCAATTCCAACCGAAGCTCCCAAAAGGCTACATTATAAATCCAAAGACAGAAGTGCTTTATAAGGACGGCCTCTGACCATCCGTTCTGGACACGTTCTTTCATTAGTTATCAGAAACAGCCGAGGCATCCAGTCTGAAGGTCTTCTTCGGCATGTAAGGCTAAAGTTGTAAGCCCTCCAAGTTTTAGAGATGAACACTTGTCATATCGGATGTCATCTTGCTGAAAATAATATTCATATAAAAACAATGATTTTGTCAGGAGAAAAAGTTGACTGAAATGAGAATTGAACAAAATTAGTGTATTTTTATTTGTTTGTGTATCACATTTTTTTCTATGTTTTGAAGCATATTACCTTTTTCACATCTTTGTGGAGAACACAGTCAATGTAGGGGTCATGGAAGTCTTTGCGGCAAACAACACAGTTTATAAAAGGCTGCAGAGACAGAAAGCACATTAAGTAAAAATGTATAGACGTGGTTGATTGATTTGTTTTTACATTTAACTAGGCAAGTCCGTTGAACAAATTCTTATTTACAATGACAGCCAAACCCGGACGATGCTGGGCCAATTGTGCGCCACCCTATGGGTCTCCCAATCACGGCCGGATGTGATACAACCTGGATTCAAACCAGGGACTGTAGTGACACCGCTGCGCCACATGGGAGCCCTAAACACTGAATTCCTGCATTTGGACATGGGTGAGCTTGTACTGACCTTCATAGTCCAGAGTTAAGGTAAATTCAATATTTTAACTGAAATCTACTCCTCTTGTGCTTCAGCTTCACTATCTACAAATCAGAAATGATCACAGAGGGCTACAACTCTAATCACGCACATGGAGGATCCTTACTACTGCCATGAAGCACTGCTCTAAACCAGAGCATGGAGTTGAATGTATCCTTTACAAAGAAAACTGTTTCAAATAGTATGAGGATATTTAAGGAGCACAGCTATGGCATGTTACCAAGCGATAAGAGGATATAAGACACATGGAGGGATCTGAACTACTCACCCTTCTGGATTTAAAGCTACATTCAGGGCGATGTTTATGTTCACTATCACTACTGGCCTTAGGGCAGTCTGTTGCTTTCAACAAGAAGTTGATGTTAAATTCCCGAGCATTGATCTGTAGACAGAAAGATGGAAGGAGCCATTTATCATATTTATGATAAACAGTGAATCATACATGAAATAAACAAACATTAATAATTTAAATCTTACCTTAGATTGTCCAACAACTTGTAAAAAATTGAGGTGCTCTTTTGGATTATATTTCTGAATCTCACTATTCTTATTTGCATATCTTATAGCCATGTCAACATGTTTCTTGTCAACCTCCGTCAACATATCATAGTTGCTCTGTCCGTTAGCTATAAACAGCAAGGCTGCTGATGTGACCAGCAGAACACTCAGGAGGCCACTCATCTCCATCTCAACACTGGACAGTTAGACACAATGCTAATAGGTATAAATGTACATGCAGATCAAACATTAACTTTGGTTCAAGGACTTTCACTCTTGGTCCAGTGCAGAGCAAATAAAGATGCTTCATATGTTGTCTTGCTAAAGTCCAGTGACATTTTCATGAGTGCACGCCAAAACCATAGTGTTAACACAACATGCTGACTACACTCGGCACGCGCTTGCGTCCGCATGTTGATTTTGTCCATCCACACCAGACGTGATCAGGACAAGTAGGTTGAAATATCAAAACAAACTCCTCCCCCAAAGTAATATCATTGGTTCAATGTTGTTAGCGCCTTTTCTTGCCAGTTTACAATAAATAGTAGTTGCACTTTCAGACGTCCCTTGTTTCTTCCTATTTACTTCAGCTCTGGCACAAGGCTGTGTACAAATGCCTCATCCTTCAAGGTAGCAGCAGAAGGGATTGGCTTCCTGACAAACGCAAGCAGCTCTTCATCCACATCTTGATGGTTGACCTTGTGTTTTATTTTTCTTGGCTGCCAGTCTTGAGCCATGTCTGTTAGTGGTTGGTCTTGACTGTTGTTCAGGTGTCTGAAGCACAGGGTCACCATGTCGTCGGGCTCCACAGGTTATGGATGGAGGCAAATTAGTATTTTCAAGGCTGAGGTTGCCTTTTTGAGCTGAAAATAGGTCAACGTGTTAAAAGTCAAATGTGTTTTAGAAACCTCAGCTCAGGCTCAATTAATCGTTGCTCAAATCTGGGCCACAAAGTCTTACAATGGTGGTTTTCATCATTGATCTGTTTCACCTGTCTTTGTGCTTGTCTCCACCCCCCTCAAGGTGTCGTCTATTATCCCCTGTGTACTTATACCGGTGTTGCCAGTTTGTTTTGTTTGTAAAACCTACCAGCGTTTGTTCCCCTGCTCCTTCCTAGTTTTGACCGTTCTGCCTGCCCTGCCCTGACCCTGCCTGCCGTTCTGTACCTAGCCCCACCTCACAGGATTATTGACCCCTGCCTGCCTTAGAAAGAAATGTTTCTTCCACACTGTCTACATCTGGGGTCGCACCGATTCATAATCTATAAGCCAGCAGTTGACATTCACCAATCAAGTAGTTACTTAGCAGCTCGACAATAAAGCCGGCAATACTGCAAAACCTCGAGGTTCGGAATTCAGTGCGATCAATTCAAATGAACAGTACCAGTCAAAAGTTTGGACATACCTACGATGGTTTTTCTTAAATTTTTACTGTTTTCTACATTGTAGAATAATAGAAGATATTAAAACTATGGCAGCATCTAGTAACCAAAACAGTGTTAAACAGATTCTTCAAAGTAGCCACCCCTTTGCCTTGACAGCTTTGCATTCTCTCAACCAGGCTGGTGTTTTGCAGGTATTATTTAATGAAGCTGGCAGTTGAAGACTTGTGAGGTGTTGGTTTATCAAACTAGACACTAATGTACTTGTCCTCTTGCTCAGTTGTGCACCGGGGACTCGCACTCTTTCTATTCTGGTTAGAGCCAGTTTGTGCTGTTCTGTGTAGGGAGTAGTGCACAGCGTTGTACGAGATCTTCAGTTTCTCAACTAGTCTAAAGAAGGCCATTTTATTGCTTCTTTAAAATCAGCACAACAGTTTTCAGCTGTGCTAACATACATTGCAATAGGGTCTTCTAATGATCAATTAGCCTTTTAAAATGATACACTTGGATTAGCTAACATGCCATTGGAACACAGGAGTGATGGTTGCTGATAAATGTAGATATTCTATTTATTTTTAAATCTACCATGTCCAGCTACAAGTCATTTACAACATTAACACTTTCTGATTAATTTGATGTTATTTTAAAAATGGACAAAACATTTCACACTATAACATTATCCATGCAGCAGGTGAAAAACCTGTAGAGAAATCAGGTGAGGGGAGTAGGGAGGAGCTCAAGGATCCCCACGAGTTGACAGACAGTATACATCCAGTTTCTGTCATTAACAAAACGTTTTGTATTTCCCAACAACAAGCCCTGGGTGTCTAAAGACTTGAAACTGTGCCTCAGGAGATGAATTCAGGTCAACAAAAGTATTCACCCTCCTTGGCGTTTTTCCTATTTTGTTGTATTACAACCTGTGATTTTTATTTGGATTTCATGTAATGGAACACTCGACTGGTTTAAGGGGAAACATTTGTGTCTTGGAAGGGCCTAGTCAAAGCCCAGACCTCAATCCAATTGAGAATCTGGGGTATGACTTAGATAGCGGAACCCATCCAACTTGGAGCTGGAGCATTTTCGCCTTGAATGGGTAAAACTCCCAGTGGCTAGATGTGCCAAGCTTATAGAGACATGCAGCAAAGTATTGACTTGGGGGGTGAATAGTTATGCTACACTGACCTCTGTTTTTGTTTCACAATAAAAAATATTTTTTCATCTTCAAAGTGGTAGACATGTTGTGGAAATCAAATGATACAAACCCATTTTAATTCCAGGTTTCAAAAGCAACAAAATAGGAAAAACAACAAGCGGGGTGACTACTTTCGCAAGCCCCTGTATAGAAAGGATGAAGTGGAGCAGAGGTTCTATACAGGCAATCCAAGACAAGCATGGGAAGAGAAAACAATAATATGGCAGACTGTTCTTATGGAAGATTTGATACTGTTGATTTTTAAAGACGAATGTAAACAAATGTGAGAGTATGTCCAGATAAGAGAACGAGGTGGCCTCATGCTTGTCAAATATTAAGCCACACAAAGCACCGTGCCCAGAACTGAAGGTCTGCGCCGAACAGCTCAATTCACACACGACTGTTTCAACTCCTGCTGAGCACCTGTACAGTGCCAAAATCCTGGAAGGTGTCGACCATTGTACCGGTGCCTAAGATGTCAGTGGCCAAATCACCTTTGACCTTTGGCCCTCACGCCCCTTTTTGCCAAATGCATGGAAAGGGTTGTTAGTAAGCACCTTTCCATAGCAGATCAACTGGACCCGTTACAGTTTGCCTGTAAGGCACGGAGGGAGACTGAGGATGCTACACTGACCTTGGTGAACATGGTGGCTAGTTACCTTCAACATGCAAAATCATATGCACACATTTAAATGTATGGATTTTAGCTCAGCTTTCAATACAAATACACACGGCTGAAACAATTACTGGACCGCCCAGAGGGTCCTCATGAACGGGGCCCTCTCTGATTAACTGGCCCTGTGTGCTTTCACCGTTGTTGTTCTCTATCTACACTAACGAGAGGAAAATCATGGGAAACAATGTGAGCCTTTTTAAGTACGCGGATGACATGGCTCTGGTAGGACTCTTTAAAAAAAAAAAAAAGAAGATGCTACATCAGATGGGGATAGCTATTTTAAACAGACCAACAACCTTCAAGACTGGTGCTGGTTAAGTGCCCTCCACATCAATGTGGAAAAGACAAAGGAGCTGATCATCAATGGCAAAAACTTACCAATGTCCCAACCGGTGGAGGTGGTTGAGTGTTTAGGGACACATTGGTAAGCTGAGTTTTACAGAAAATGCAAAAAAAAATTATAGCCTGCCAATATCTGTTCTTAAATCAGGAAATTTTAAGGGGCTTGGGGTCAGCCAGGATGTTCTGGAGAGGGTGTACAGCAGCTTGGAGGAGAGCATCCTCATGTTCAATATAACAGTCTGGTATGGTAGGCTGTCATTGTAAATAAGAATGTTCTTAACAGACTTTCCAAAGGTAAAAAAATATACATTATAATCTTAATCTGAGGGTGAGGAGCAAAAGCAAACGGACCAGAAGAGTACACACAGCCAGCAAAGTAATTGTTCGACCACAGGCACATTTGAGTATTCTGTTCCACAAGGCAACCGCAAATGAGGCACTGGCGATCCCTCACACCCTCAGTTCAAGACGCTTCCCAATTCCCATGGCCAAGAAGAACGTGTTCAAACATTAATTTGTTCCTTGTGCTGGACTACTAAATGCAAAGTAAATTGTAAACTCAGGGTCCAGAAAAGGGGATGTGTGTCTTTCAAACATAATTCGTAAAAATCCACAGATCTTCATTATAAAGGGTTTAAAACTTGACGCTACCCATCCCATTAGCGGGATAATTGTCATCAACAACCGCTCAATTGTAGAACGCCACATTCAAATAATATCACTAAAAATCACAAGTGCAATATAGCAAAACACAGCTTAGCCTTTTGTTAATCCACCTGTCAGATTTTGAAAATATGCTTTACAGCGAAAGCAATCCAAGCGTTTTTAAGTTTATCGATCGCTCGACAAAACACTATGAACACCTAGCATCAAAGTAGCTTGGTCACGAAAATCAGAAAAACAATCAAATTAATCGTTTACCTTTGATGATCTTCGGATGTTTTCACTCACGAGACTCCTAGTTACACAATAATAATTTTTATATCCAAAATACCTCTGTTTGTTTGGCGAGTTGTTCAGAAATCCACAGGAATGAGCGATCACGACAACGCAGACAAATTCCAAATAGTATCCGTAATGTCCACAAACATGTCAAACGTTTTTTTATAATCAATAATATATCAACCGCAACTGTCTTTTTCAGTAGGAGAGGGAACGGCAATGGCTGCCCAAACTCTGGCTGGCACCCAGCCATACAAAGACGAGATGCTCTCGCTCATTTTTCAAAATAAAAGCCTGAAACTATGTCTAACGACCTGACACCTTGAAGAAGCGATAGGAAAAGGAATCTGGTTGATATCCCTTTAAATGGAGCAAAGGTAGGCTATGGAACATGGAGTTTTCAAAATAGAAGCCACTTCCTGGTTTGATTGCAATATCAGTTCTGTTATACTCACGGACAATATTTTGACAGTTAGAAACTTGTGTTCTCTATCCTAATCTGTCAATTACATGCATATTCTAGCATCTGGTCCTGAGAAATAGGCCGTTTACTTTGGGAATGTTATTTTTCCAAACATAAAAATAGTGCCGAGCAGAGGTTAAACACTGATTCCCATGCTTGTTCAATTAACGAACATACACCTGTGGAACGGTCGTTAATCTTAGGGATAGTTTCACTTAATTGACATACCCAAATCTAACTGCCTGTAGCTCAGGCCATGAAGCAAGGATATAAGAGCGGTTTCAGAACCGAGTCCTGCAGGGAAGTTTCAAAAACTCAGACCTCAACCATGAAGGGGGAAGAGATGCGTACTGCACATTGTTCTAATCTCACTAACTCACTTCACACAAAGCCATGAGTGTATTTCTCATGAATAATCTAATTTAGCTCCCTGCTTGGGCAAGGCTCTGGACCTGCTCAGTGGCCCTGGACAGTAGAGGCCATTTTCATTGAGCTGTGCCACAAACACCCTGCTGGCAAGACTGTGCTTGGGAACCAGGTCAACAGGTGAGCTGCCATCCTGGGGAACAACAGAATCAGGAACATGGTGCTGGGCAGCCCAAACCTGAAGATCCACACAACGTTGCAACTGTTCCAGGTCAACAAGTTGACCTTGACGCAGTGGTACATTTTATATGTAGTTCCCTGGTTGACAGTGTTACTGAAAACAATTATACTTATCACACAGGTACATGTCCTTCATGGAGAGGGTGATCCTTGACCAGACCTGGGACAGTATGACTGCAGAGTGGTGCTTCAGGCCCCTTCCACACTGCAGTCAGGAGCACCCCACCAACCAGCAGCACTTACTGTACCAGCTTCCAGAGGACAGAACGGGGCAGGCTACACAGCGTGGCAGAGCAGACACTGTCACCCAGTCTGCCTACCACCTCCCTCCCTATAACTCCAGTCTCCAATGACCTGTCCTTGACTTGCACTCCTCTGCCCCCTCCTGCTGGTGGACCCAACCATTCTAAATGTGGCAAGCCCAAAACTTGTGAATTTGGACACAGCGTGGTGCCAGGCCCAGTAAATGTGTTATTTCTTGTTCATTGATTTATGGCAATCATTTTTAAAAAATCACCTTAACTGTACAGTAGGTGTAGGGGACATCATGCTGTGTTGGGCACACATGACATTCCCTGTGACAATCAATAACTGTTTTTTTAAATAAAAGCATTCTCAATTCATTGATTTATTTTCATACACTTTAGTTTAACAAATAAAAAGTAAATTTTCTACTCAGTCAATAAAGACACTGTTTACAGAGTTGTACCACACAAAAAATATGTTTCTACTCAGACTTGAGATGACCAGCACTTCTATATGGTGAAGCTCTGCGCCAAGTGGTTTACCCCGCTGCCTAGGCAGCCAATAGGAGTAAAGGCGTCCCTATATGTCCCCTCAATCAGCCTCCCATTATCTTCAGTGACAGGACGGGACTGAAGAAGCCGAGAAGAGATCTCAGGATGAACCCGCGGTCGATATCCTGTTCTCGACGGCATGCCTTTTCCACCTCCAAAGGCTCTTTTAAGAGCTCAGTGTTGCTGCTCCTCTATTGGCGGTTTCGGACCCACATGTTTTGTGTGCTTTGGTTCAAAGGGGCGGCCTCACGGATCCTCTGGAATGGCCTAGCTGCACACAATTGTGTGCCCATAGTGAACAGCCTCCTCCTCTGTCCCAGATGCTAATATATGCATAGAAAACACTGAAGTTTCTAAAACTGTTTGAATTATGTCTGTGAGTATAACAGAACTCATATGGCAGGCAAACTTCCAAACAGGAAGTGGAAATTCTGGGGTTGGTTGATTTTCAACCCATCGCCTATTCACATCCCAGTAAGATATGGATCTGTTCGCACTTCCTACGCCTTCCACTAGATGTCAACAGTCAGTAGAACATGGAATGAAGCCTCTAGTGTGATGTGGGGCCGGAGGGCAGCTATTTGAGTCAGTGGTCTGGCAGAATGCCAGCTCCTGGCATTTCTCATGATATCGCCATGCATTCCATTACTCTGTAGACAAAAAACGAATGCTCCGGTTGGAACGTTATTGGATATATATGATAACATCCTGAAGATTGATTCTCTACTTAGTTTGACCAGTTTATTCGACCTGGAATATAACTTTTTGAAGTTTGTCCGAGTTCGCCTGGACTGGCGCCAGCTTTTGGACGTGAACTAAACGTGCTAGCAAAAGTAGCTAATTGGATACTAGTACTGGACATTATCGAACAAAACAACGATTTATTGCGGAACTAGGATTCCTGGCACTGCATTCTGATGAAAGGTCAAAGGGAATATTTGATGCAATTTCGTATTTCTGTTGACTACAACATGGCGGAGAAATGTGTATTTCTGAGCGCGTCTCACATTATTGCATGGTATGCTTTTTTCGTAAAGTTTAAAACAAATCTGACACAGCGGTTACATCAAGAACAAGTTTATCTTTAATTAAATGTAAAACATGTATCTTTCATCAAAGTTTATGATGAGTATTTCTGTTATATGACGTGGCGCTCTGTAATTACTCTGGATATTTTGGAGGCATTTCTGAACATGGCGCCAATGTAAACCGAGATGTGGATATAAATATGCATATTATCAAGATTTTTTTTTTTATTGTGTAACATGATGTCCTATGAGTGTCATCTGATAAAGATTATCAAAGGTTAGTGATCTCTCTTTCTGCTTTTGTGACTATCTTTGGCTGGGAAAAATGGCTGTGTTTTTGTTGGATTTGGTGGTGATCTAACATAAAATGTTGTGTTTTCGCTGTAAAACATTTTAAAAATCGGACACGATAGGTAGATTAACACGTTTCTTTCATTTGCAGTATTGGACTTGTTAATGTGTGAAAGTTGGGGGAGGGGGGGGGGCGGGGGTGTCCTAGACAGGTTATAACTACTTTTCAGTGTCCTGATACTTCTAGTTTAGAGTTGTATTTTTATGACAACATAGCTATAGTATTGCTTACTAGGTGTGTCTAATCAATTGTGTAACCACTCCCTCTTCCAATTAGGGCTAATTGAAAAGCTATTAAAAAGAGGACCTTATATTCCTTTTTCTGTTTGTACTCCCTGACGAAGTCCATGCAGCCGAAACGCGTCGGTTTAAAAAAAACTTTGTTTCTATTGAACATGCCGTACTAATAAAGGCATTTTAATCAATTATATGAAGAGTGCCTTGGTCCTCCTTTCTTGTTGGTATACAGACACTTGTCTGACTGGATGGGGAGGGACTTGTCAGGCTCGGGTAGTTGGAGGTGTGTGGCCACCCTCGGGACGCCACATCAACCTTCTGGAACTGGAGATCGTTCAACTGGTTATGACCCACTTCATGTCTACCCTACCGGGTCACGACTGCTGGTCTGGTAGGACAACCGAACTACAGTAGCCTACAAAAATCGCCAAGGGGGAGTCAGGTCTCCTGCACTCCACCGGTTGGCGGAGGAATTGTGGCTGTGGGCTCACGAGCACCTTCACTCGTTGACAGCAGCACGCATTCCAGGCTATCAGAACGTCAGCGCAGACCTCATGTCTCGAGGGGGTCCCCTAGACGAGTGGCAGCTGCTCCCCAGAGTTGTCCAAATATGGGAATGGTTCTGGAGAGCCGTGGTGGATCTGTTCTCTTCATGTGTGAATGCGCAATGTCCCCTATATTTCTCTCTACGAGCCCAGGACGAACCACTACTAAGGATAGATGCTTTTGCGCACCAGTGGCCAGATGTTCCCCTGTACGCATTTCCATCACTGCTAGCCCGCGTGAGAACAGGAGAGCTGTCAATCATATTGATAGTTCCCGATCTCCAAACGGGCTCCGTGGTACGCGGAAATTACTCAAATGTTCATTGCGCCATCATGGCCTATTCCAAAGAGGATGCAGGCATGATAGAGCAATTGCCCCTGAGAGGGTTAACTGATTCAGTAAATCAGAACCATACAGGTCTTGCGTAGCAGATAGAACGTGTCTTCACAATGGTGTACCACAGAGAATGTGGATCCCGTGTGCTGTCAGGTCGAGAGCGTGCCCTCATTCCTACAGTTCATATTTGACAAGCAGCGCTCATCCGCCACAGTCTTCAGTCACTCTAGTTGTCACGCCCTGGTCTTAGTATTTTGTGTTTTCTTTATTATTTTGATCAGGCCATGGTGTGACATGGGTTATTTTATGTGGTGGGGTTTGTTGTAGGTTATGGGATAGTGGTTAGTGGGGTTGTCTAGAATAGTCTATGGCTGCCTGGAGTGGTTCTCAGAGGCAGGTGTTTATCGTTGTCTCTGATTGGGAACCATATTTAGGCAGCCATATTCTAAGTGTTTCGTGGGTGATTGTTCCTGTCTCTGTTTGCACCAGATAGGCTGTTTAGGTTTTTTCACGTTTATTGTTTTTGTATACTGTTCGTGTTTTCATCTTTATTAAAGATGTATACAAATAACCACGCTGCATTTTGGTCCGATCCCTGCTACACCTCTTCAGAGGAAGAGAAAGAAAACCGTAACAGAATCACCCACCACAACAGGACCAAGCGGCGTGGTGACAGGCAGCGGCAGCAGGAGCAACGTAATCCAGATTTCTGGACATGGGAGTAGATATTGGATGGTAAAGGACCCTGGGCTCAGCCTGGAGAATATCGCCGCCCCAAAGAAGAGCTGGAGGCGGCGAAGGCGGAGAGGCGCTGGTATGAGGAGGCAGCACGGCGACATGGATGGAAGCCCGAGAGTCAGCCCCAAAAATGTATTAGGGGAGGCACACAGGGAGTATGGCGACGCCAGGTAGGAGACTCCCCTGTGCTTACCGGGGGGATAGAGAGACCGGGCAGGCACCGTGTTATGCTGTGGAGCGCACGGTGTCTCCAGTGCGGGTGCATAGCCCGGTGCGGTACATACCAGCTCCTCGTATCGGCCGGGCTAGAGTAAGCATCGAGCCAAGTGTCATGAAGCCGGCTCTACGCATCTGGTATCCAGTGCGTCTCCTTGGGCCGGCTTACATGGCACCAGCCTTGCGCACGGTGTCCCCGGTTCGTCTGCATAGCCCAGTGCGGCCTATTCCACCTCGCCGCACTGGCAGGGCGACCGGGAGTATTCAACCAGGTAAGGTTGGGCAGGCTCGGTGCTCAAGAGCTCCAGTGCGCCTGCACGGTCCGGTCTATCCAGTACCAACTCCACCCACCAGCCCTCCGGTGGCAGCCAGCACCACGCACCAGGCCTACAGTGCGCTTTGCCTGTCTAGCGCTGCCAGAGTCTCCCGCCTGTCTAGCGCTGCCAGAGTCTCCCGCCTGTCTAGCGCTGCCAGAGCTGCCAGTCTGCAAGGAGCCGCCAGAGCTGCCAGTCTGCAAGGAGCCGCCAGAGCTGCCAGTCTGCAAGGAGCCGCCAGTCAGAGGAAGAGGAGAAAGAAAACCGTAACACTAGTGAAGGTTAAGACCTCATACAGACCGTTGAGCTATGGACTTTATTCTCCCCTCCCCATGCAGAGCAGAGAGGAGAGACTTCATCGCTTGTGCCTGGTGTGTGTTACGTGCAGCACACGGTGATGATTAGATCAACGCCTCAGCTGTTTGTGTGTCACAGTGCTGACGGCTTATGAGGCGGCAGGGCCACCAATACCTAAGAAAGTAAGAGCCCACTCCACTCATGGAGTAGTGGCGTCTATGGCCCTTTTCAGAGGAACTGGGGGAGAGGATATTTATGCAGTGGCGTGGTCGTCACCTGTTGGACATGTCGTCTAGCTCGTTCTGTACTCAACGTGGCTGAAGGGAGAACTTGAGTTAAGTAAAGATGCGGGACTATTGGGCTGGGTTCCCATTAGGTCCGCTCTTTATGGCAAAGCGAGAGATACATGCGACATGACCTCTGTTTGACTTTGTCAGTAGGGAATGTCAGGCTTATTTTCTCTCCATGAATCATTAGCTTTGCTTATGGACTGAGTGTGGTGGGTTACACTGAGAAAGTCTTCTAAGTTGGTTCAGCCTGTACTCAGCTTTGCTGTGTGAAGGCTAGAAATGCAGGACCAATGGACAGGGTTTCCATCAGAATGACTACAGTACCTTGCAAAAGTATTCATCCCCCTTGGCGTTTTTCCTTTTTTGTTGCATTACAACCTGTAATTTAAATGGATTTTTATTTTGATTTCATGTAATGGACATACAAAATATATAATAGTAATTTAAAGTCCAAATTGTTGAAGTGAAATTAAAAAAAATTACTTGTTTAAAAAAAAAACGTTAAAGTGGTGCATGCATATGTATTCACCCCTTAAGATCTGGAGCAACCAATTACCCTCAGAAGTCACATAGGTGAACTTTTATTTAACTGTGTGCAATCTAAGTGTAAATACACACACACACACACACACACATTCTGAAAGGCCCAGAACAACACCAAACAAGAGGCACAGTGAAGACCAAGGAGCTCTCCAAACAGGTCAGGGACAAAGTTGTGGACAAGTACAGATCAGGGTTGGGTTATAAAAAAAATATCAAAAACTGTGAACATCCCACAGAGCACCATTAAATCCATTATTAAAATGTTTAAGAATATGGCACCACAACAAACCTGCCAAGAGAGGGCCGCCCACCAAAGAGACCAAAGATTACCCAAAGATTACCCTGCAAAGCAGAGATTGGAGTATCTGTCCATAGGACCACTTTAAGGCGTACACTCCACAGAGCTGGGGTTTACAGTATGTGGCCAGAAGAAAGACATAAATAAGCAAACACGTTTGGTGTTCGCCAGAGACATGTGGGAGACCACCCAAACATATGGAAGAAGGTACTCTGGTCAGATGAGACTAAGATTGAGCTTTTTGGCAATCAAAGAAAAACTCTGTCGCAAACCCAACACCTCACCCGTAGAACACCATCCCCACAGTGAAGCATGGTTGTGGCGATGTTTTTCAAATCGTCAGGGGCCGGGAAACTGATCAAAATAGAAGGAATGATGGATGTGCTAAATACAGGGAAACCGGTTTCAGTCAACGAGATTTGAGACGGATGGAGGTTCACCTTCCAGCAGGACAATGACGCTAAAGCAACACTCGGCTGGTTGAAGGGGAAACATTTAAATGTCTTGGAATGGCCTAGTCAAAGCCCGGACCTAAATCCAATTTAGAATCTGTGGTATGACTTAAAGATTGCTGCATACCAGCGGAACCCATCCAGATTGGTCTTGAAGAATGGGCAACATTCCCAGTGGCTAGATTTGCCAAGTTTATAGACATAGCTACAAGTCTCTTGGGGTGTAATTGCTGCCAAAAGGTGGCGAATAGTTATGCACACGTTTGTTTCAAAATAAAAAATATTTATCTTCAAAGTGGTGGGCATGTGTAAATCAAATGATACAACTGTCATATATATATATATATATATATATAAACATTCATACACATAGCTCATATATTATACAGCGCCAAGCCAAACCGCCTGACTCAAGTCATCTTACTTACCCCTGCTAAAACAGGAACCAGCTCACTCACCCAGCAATAAAACTACTCCCCCTCAGCTCTGTTGTCTTACCACCCCAGGAAACAAAGACATTCCATCGCAAGAACACATACACCCAGCCATAAAACTGACCCCCTCTGTTCTCTTCTTTCACGACCCCCTCTGCTCTCCTGTATCAGATTTCCAGATACACAAATATCTCCTTGTATAAACACACATCTCAACCCCCTCTACTGGTCGGGTGCTCAGAACAAGACTCTGCTGTGCACCAATGAGGCTCCTGCTCTGGGTAGAGCAGGCCCGCCTCCATCTCTTCAGGACCAGTCAGAAGACCACCACAAGACTCCACCTACATCATTCTATGTATAAAAACTGTTGTAACCTTTGTCTAGGTCCCTTTTTCACCTGACTCACTTAATGAGTTATATGAACTAGGTCTGTGCACGTAAAACGGCAGGACAAGATATCTTTTGACTCATTAAAACTGCCTTTTGTTACAACTGAAATCCACTCTGTCCAGCGTCCGTGATTTGGTCTCGACTCTCCAGTAATTGAACATCAACACAACCCCTACCCAAAATCTATTTCAAATCCAGGTTGTATGGCAACAAAATAGGAAAAAGGCAGAGAGGGGTGAATACTTTCGCAAGCCACTGTACATGACTCCTGGCACAGTAGAGTCGTGTTATATATCCTGCTCACAGGTCTGACTGTGTGTTTGGGCAGAAGGATTATGGATATAGTTCCTGTAACTGGTGTTACAGTACTATTAGACCAATCTTTAGTATTGACAGTTGAGGTCAACGATCTGCTGGTACAGGATTAGAATGACTCATTCTGTTATCTGCTTTCCAGTCATTGGCTGGGCGGATTAGACTGAGGATGCAGTACATTGTGACAGTCTGTTTCAAGTGTTGGGCTCTTTGGGGAGTACATTGTGGAGCTCCGCCTTAAACCACTAGGAGCAGAGCTTCCCTATATAGAACATATAGTTGTAACTCCAGTTCTGTGAGTGAAGCCCCATAGGACTTAAGGTCCTGCCGACCCCCAGTCTCACTGAAGATAATGGGAGGAAGGGTCACCTGTACTCCCATTGGCTGCAAGTGTGTGCATAATTTTCACAGGCTATTCGCTCCCTAGGCAGCGGGATAAACCACTAGGAGCAGAGCTCCACTATGGGGCTCCGCTCCACTCATAAAACTAGAATTGACAACTCCGGTAACTATCGATACGAGAGGTGACAGCAGGGAGTCAACCCCCTACGGACGCCCACTAGTCTCTGATTGGTTGCTGCAGACCTTCACTTGTTGAAGTTTGGGACAGTCTCAGGGATAGTCCCAGTTTCCAAGACCTACTACTGGATAGAGCTTTACAGAGGGCTGGCTTTGGAACTGTGACCAACGCAGTCTATAACTCCACAGAATGTAAACAAAGTTAACTTGTTTGAAAACAACTTTATGTATCTGAATATTTGTTATCCACTGTGTGTGTGTGTGTGTGTGTGTATATATATATATATCGGCTAATTATTTATTTTGGTTTTCACAGCTACATAAGGCAGCTTGACACCTTGCCTGGGACAAGAATGCATGCTGTCCAACACTATATTTGGAAAAAGGATCAGCAGTTAAGGCCCAAAGGCCCCAGTTGGGATGTGACAGAATAAAAAGGCAGATGAGTGAAAGAGGAGAGCACAGTGGCTTGTTGGAAAATACAAACACCCACCTCTACACCTGAAATGTAGCCGTCCATGGTGGCCTCCAGTTCTAAAACAGGCAGGTCTCCGAAGGTGAGTTCTTATATTTAAAAAAAGGTAAATAAAATGTTGTTAATCTTAAACAATACAACTTGAAAGAAAAACAATTACCCCCCCAAAAATGAATGCCTTCATAATTAAATATAGCAACAAAGGCATTAGTGTCTTATTAAACACACCACACTGTTTGTTCCTCTGTAGACAAGAACCCAATACCAGCTTCAACCAGAAGGTTGTTAACCTCCCCGGTCCGGTCCCCCCCCCACGGCAGAAATTCAGCCATCCATGTTGACCCCCAGTTCTGAGCAGGCGCCTCCCCCAAAGATGAGTTCTCTTAAATTCATATGTGTGTTTGACTACAGCAATTTTACTTTGTGCGATGTGTGTCCCTCTGTAGACAAGAACCTGAAGTCAGCTCCATCCAGAAGCAACAAGGGGGCCCAGAGGACAGCTAAGCGGCACTCAGCCTAATGCTAGAGTTGCTGCTGCTTCCACCCTTGTAAAAGACCTCCCCCCTGACCAGGTCCACAGAGGAGGAGAATTGCAAAAAGCTGGTCATGAACCTGTCAGGAAGAGGTTACCTGTTGCTTTCCCATGCAGGATATGTGGCAAGCCTAAAATAAAATAATTGCCACAGCCAGTGCAGGGGGAGGCAAAACTGCTGTGGAATGGCTGGGTCTCATCAAGGATCACATCATGGAGGGTCGTTTAATGTTTGAAAATGTAAATAGTTAAATTAATTATTTGTTTTCTGTTTTCATAAATAAAGTAGAGCTTGAGAGCCTAAAACTGTCAAACTCATTTGTTATCCCGTTTTTAAATTTTGGGAAGCTGCTTAGATTGGAGACATTAAAACTAGTTTTTCAACCACTCCACAAACTATGGTTCAGACATCTACTTTGCGCATGACAAGTCATTTTTCACTTATAATTCAAGTGGGTCAGAAGTTTACATACACGAAGCGGACTGTGCCTTTAAACAGCTTGGAAAATTCCAGAAAATGTCATGGCTAATTGACGTCAATTGGAGGTGTACCTATGGATGTATTTCAAGGCCAACCTTCAATCTCAGTGCCTCTTTGCTTGGGAAAAATTGGAGACCTCCACAAGTCTAGTTCATCCTTGGGAGCAATTTCCAAACGCCTGAAGGTACCACGTTCATCTGTACAAACAATAGTGCGCAAGTATAAACACCATGGGACCACGCAGCCGTCATACCGCTCAGGAAGGAGACGCATTCTGTCTCCTAGAGATGAACGTACTTTGGTGCGAAAAATGCAACTCAATCCCAGAACAACAGCACAAGACCTTGTGAATATGGAGGAAACGGGTACAAAAGTATCGATATCCACAGTAAAACGAGTCATATTGACATAACCTGAAAGGCCGCTCAGCAAGGAAGAAGCCACTGCTCCAAAACCGCCATAAAAAAGCCAGACTACGGTTTGCAACTGCACATAGGGACAAAGATCGTACTTTTTGGAGAAATGTCCTCTGGTCTGATGAAAAAAATAAATAAAAATAGAACTGTTTGGCCATAATGACCATTGCAATATGGCTTACGGACAACAAAGTCAAGGTATTGAAGTGGCCATCACAAAGCCCTGACCTCAAGCCTATAGAAAACTTGTTTGCAAAACTGAAAAAAGCATGTGCGAGCAAGGAGGCCTACAAACCTGACTGTTACACCAGCTCTGTCAGGAGGAATGGGCTAAAATTCACCCAAAGTATTGTGGAAAGCTTGACCCAAGTTAAACAATTTAAAGGCAATGCAAAACCTCTGACCCACTGGGAATGTGATTAAAGAAGTAAAAGCTGAAATAAAATCACTCTACTGTTATTCTGACATTTCACATTCTTAAAATAAAATGGTTATTGTAACTGACCTGAGACAGGGAATTTTTACTAGGATTAAATGTCAAGAATTGTGAAAAACTGAGTTTATATGTATTTGGCGTATGTAAACTTCCGACTTCAACTATATGTGCAAGAATACTACATACCTTGCCCAAGAAAGTGTGAAGGTAAAGAAAGGTAATTGGACATTTGTATTGGGTCATACTGGAAAGTTAATCTTCCGTTTCTAGAAGTTTTCACTCTTAAATGCAGCTACTGCTTCCAGAAACTGGCAGGAAACTCGCAACAAGTAGCAGCAGCGGATCGACTGGAGGCTGTTTATCTGGAGCCGCTCGGGTAGGTCCAAATTCATTAGACTTGCATCTGTGGTGGTACCCTCCCCAACCCCAGCTGGTCTACAATTAGCCACCCGCATCACCCGGCCCCGTCGCATGTCCGTTGCTCCTCTGGATGCCCATTCGATTGTGGGCATCCAAGCTGACATGCACCCAACCTGGGTATAACACCACCCTCACCAAGGCTAGGGTATACTAGACTATCCGGGTCTTGGACATCAAGGGTTGGTATCTCATGGCCCTTGAGTGCCCTCGGTGTAAGGTGTCGAGCTGGTCGCAGGATGCCCTGGGTGAGCTCTATCCTGATTTTGACCTACACGTAAGTATTGAAATGCATGTGTACATTTTTACTGCTTCCAGTGTTCATATTGTTACGTTCCCCAGCAAGGAAACCAAATGTCGCTCAAACATAAGGGGGATCTAACAAAGACACTCACTTGTGACCCGATTCAGTAAACGTCTGCAAAAAAGCGTAATGAAATTGTTGCTGGTTAGGCTGTTTTCATATTTTCCAGAGGTAAACAAATAATTGGCCAGAGCGTCAGGTGTGCCCTCTAATAGCGAAATGAGATTGATGGGGCTAAATCTTAGTTTTTTTGGACTGCTTACACACTAAAATTAATAGTACACTATTAGCAAACCTTACACTCAAGAAGCAAAACATCATCCCATATTTGCACAACTATAAGCACATTGTCAACCACACACTTGTTGCAAAACTCTACACAGTGATTTGCAAAACACTAAACATAGATGTGTGTAATGTATCATGAAGTCATGTCCTTGCAATACCAAAGCACTGACTGTCAAATTACCACACCGTCCAACCAATTGGTTCAACAGTCATCAGGTGTGCAAACACTCGTTTGCTTAATTGTAGACACACCAATCAGGTGTATAAGCACAATGGAAAGAGTCAGAGGAAAATGAGGGGGAAGGGGACAAGGAGGAAGACAAGGTGCTCAAAGAGGACCGAATCTGACAAATGAGATCAGCGCAACACTGGTTGACCAAGTTGTCAACCACGGCCTGACACTGAGGGAGGCTGGACTGCGAGTACAGCCAAATCTAAGCCGATATACAGTGGCAAGTGTGATGAGAACATTGACTGAAAAATAGGTATTGTAAAAATATCATCATATCAAAAACATCTGCACGGTTTCAGTAACTGCTTACAGTACTGTATTCTATGCACTATCAGCACTTCTGTTACCTTTTCCTGTGAAATTACTGTACTATTGTATACTGTTTTTTTTTCCTACATAGGATTGAGGGTCAGGGACGACAAGGGGGAAGGTCTCCTATGTTCACAGAACAGCAAGAGAGGGAGATTGTTGCATTGTTGGCCAAAACCATGTTTACTATAACACTCAAGCAGCTCCAAGCTAACATTGTCAATAACCACGCCATTTTCAACAATATCCATCAGGTCTCAACATCAACACTGGCACGCATCCTAAAAAAACAAACATATTCAAATGAAGCAAATGTATCGAGTGCCTTTCGAGCGCAATTCGAAAAGGGTGAAACGACTGCGGCATGATTATGCAGAGGTATGTATTCACTTTAGCAGTGTGGTTTTGCATACTGTCTCAATCTTTTACTGTACTGTAATATGTATACTAGATCGACACTGTTTTTCAGAGAGTTTTACGAATGGATGGAGAGGAGATCCAGCATGAGTTCATTTATGTAGATGAGGCTGGGTTCAACCTGACGAGAACACGGAGGGGAAGAAACATCATTGGCCACAGGGCTATAGTCAATGTCCCAGGGCAACGTGGGGGTAATATAACACTATGCAGCCATTACACAGAATGGGGTCCTCCACCGCCATGCCCATATGGGCCCTTACAACACAACACTCATACTTACATTCTTGGACCAATTGCACAACATATCGATCATATGCAATTCATTGATGTCTGGGACAATGTGTCTTTCCACCGCTCTGCTCTGGTTCAGAACTGGTTTCAGCAACATTTCACCGTCCTATATCTTCCACCATACTCTCCATTCCTCAACCCTATAGAAGAGTTTCTCGGCATGGCGGTGGAAGGTATATGATCTCCGTCTCCAGGCTGAGGTACCCCTCATCCAAGCCATGGAGGAGGCCTGTGACCAGATGGAGGTAGCAGCAATGCAAGGATGGATTCGTCATTCAAGACGTTTCTTTCCAAGGTCTCTTGCTAATGACAACATTGCCTGCGATGTTGATGAAATTCTCTGGCCAGATCCAGCTAGGTGAAGAGATATATTAAAAAACAATTTTTTAACTTACAATACGTAAAGTGACGTTTGGTTACAGTATTATGAATCTCCACGTCAACATTTTGAGAAATAAGAGTTTCTTCAGTCTGCAACATTGGTCTTGTAGTGTTTGGGGAATTTACATTATTTGTACTTTGTCGATAGTAGCCTACTCTAATCATAGGGAAGTAGAAGTGAAAAGTGTTTTAGGTTTATCACAGCAGAGTGTAACTCGTGCAAACAGAGTATAGTAATGTGAAACGTGTGTGTTTCATATGGTAACAAAGTGTGGTTTTTAAAAAGAAATGTATAGGTTTTACAAGAGTGTTTAATTCTGTCTGTAGTGTTTTGCTAATTGGGTGTGTGTAGTGTTTTGAAAACACAGGCCCTGTTTTGAAAATCGTGCTTTAGCAATAAATAAAAAACTGTAAGAGGGTGTGAACGCAGTGTTGCCAACTTAGCAACTTTGTCGTTATATTTAGCGAGTATTCAGACTTCTAGCGGCATTTTCAATAAAATCGACTAGCGACAAATCTAGCGACTGCTGTCCACTGTGTGTGTGCCTCTGACATAAGCTAAACATCTAGCTGGCTAGCTCATGTCAGTCTTTTATTTATTTTATTTTTAGCAGGTAGGCTAGTTGAGAACAAGTTCTCATTTGCAACTGCGACCTGGCCAAGATAAAGCAAAGCAGTGTGACAGACAAGAGTTACACATGGAGTAAACAATAAACAAGCCAATGACACAGTAGAGAAAATAAAGTCTATATACAGTATGTGCAAAAAGGCATGAGGTAGGTAAAAAATAGGCCATAGGAGCGAATAATTACAATTTAGCAGATTAACATTGGAGTGATAAATGAGCAGATGATGATGTGCAAGTAGAGATACTGGTGTGCAAAAGAGCAGAACAGTATGGTATGAGGTAGGTAGATTGGGTGGGCTATTTACAGCTGCAGTGATCGGTTAGCTGCTCAGATAGATGTTTAAAGTTGGAGGGAAATAAGTCTCCAACTTCAGCGATTTTTGCAATTCGTTCCAGTCACTGGCAGCAGAGAACTGGAAGGTGTTGGCTTTGATCAGTGAGATATACCTGCTGGAACATGTGCTACGGGCGGGTGACCAGTGAACTGAGATAAGGCGGAGCTTTACCTAGCATAGACTTATAGATGACGAGGGCCAGCCGACTAGAGCATACAGGTCGCAGTGGTGAAAGGTGATTTGGTAACAAAACGGATGGCACTGTGATAGACTACTCAGCAAACTGGAAGCAGAGTGTTGGAAGCTAATTTGTAGATGACATTGCCGAAGTCAAGGATCGGTAGGATAGTCAGTTTTACTAGGGTAAGTTTGGCGGCGTGAGTGAAGGAGGCTTTGTTGCGAAATAGAAAGCCGATTCTAGATTTGATTATGGATTGGAGATGTTTAATATGTGTTTGGAAGGAGAGTTTACAGTCTAGCCAGACACTTAGGTATTTTTGTTGTCCACATATTCTAGGTCGGAACCGTCCAGGGTGGTGATGCTAGTCGGGCGGGCGGGTGCGGGCAGCAAACGGTTGAAAAGCATGCATTTGGTTTTACTAGCGTTTAAGAGCAGTTGGAGGCCACGGAAGGAGTGTTGTATGGCATTGAAGCTCGTTTGGAGGTTAGTTAGCACAGTGTCCAAGGAAGGGCCAGAAGTATACAGAATGGTGTCGTTTGCGTAGAGGTGGATCATGGAATCTCCCGCAGCAAGAGCGATATCATTGATATATAGAGAAAAGAGTCAGCCCGAGAATTGAACTCTGTGGTACCCCCATAGAGACTGCCAGAGGTCCGGACAACATGCCCTCCAATTTGACACACTGAACTCTGTCTGCAAAGTAGTTGGTGAACCAGGCAAGGCAGTCGTCAGAAAAACCAAGGCTATTGAGTCTGCCGATAAGAATACAGTGATTGACAGAGTCGAAAGCCTTGGCCAGGTCGATGAAGACGGATTCACAATACTCTTTTATCGATGGCGGTTATGATATCGTTTAGTACCTTGAGCGTGGCCGAGGTGCACCCGTGACCGGCTCGGAAGCCAGTTTGCACAGCGGAGAAGGTATGGTGGGATTCGAAATGGTCAGTGATCTTTTTATTGACTAAACTGTACACTGAAAAATACAGAAAGGAGTGGGAATCAAACCCTGAATTCAAAGGCTGGTTGAAGCCGTTTATTGGAGATGATACACGGGCATACTGCCTGTATTTTAAGGCTGATTTCTACGCCAAACATATGCTTATAACAGTTCCACACAAAACAAGCTGCCGTTTAAAATAAAAAAAAAGGCTGAGGCCACCATGGCATTAGCTATCGCTGAACACTGTTCCATGCTGGCATGTGATCATATTGGAGAAGCATGTAGAGCTGCTTTCTCAGACTCCACTGCTGCTACCCACTTCAAAATGCACAGGACAAAGTGCACAGAAATTATTAATGTTTTTCTAGAACCATACCTTCTGAAAAAGTTGGTCACAGATGTGGGTGACCAGCATTTCCTCCTCGATGAGTCCACGGATGTAAGTGTTTAAGTACCTGGGGGTTGTTATAAGGTACTTTGACACCAAGCAGACAATTGTATCAACATTTCTGGGGCTTGAATTGTAGGGAGGAGATGCCAAATCTATAACCCGTGCTGTTGTGGGTTTCCTCGAGAAGTGTTATCTTAAAAAATAAACTCCTGGGGATAGGGACTGACAATGCCTCTTATTACCAGGATTAACAATGGTGTCCATAAAGTGCTGAAGTAGGTGTATGGCCTCAAATATCTGGTTCTTATTCGCTGTGTGTGCCACTCTCTGTAGTTTGAAACATATTTAGGGTGTTTTTACTCACTCTCCCACGACGTTATTCCTCTCTCCTACAGCATTCATCACAATTACATGGCCAATTAGGTGATGAAGTCATTTAGCGACTTTTAGGACAGCCAATAGCTACTTTCCTTACTGAGGAGTTGGCGATGCTGAATGGGTGTAGACAAAGAGCTCTTTACTACATAACATTACAAGTGGATCAACTTTCAAAGCAAAATTACTTTCCCATATTTCTTCAAATGCAGTGAATGATAGAGCTAAAAAAGTTGTCTACTTTTATCCAATGTTAGAAACACCATTTCGCTACATAAGACCGAATCCAGGTGGTGAGTCACATTCGGGTGTCCACTGAAAGTTGATGGGCAACAATGACTGGAACCTAAAAGCCATTGAATTTGCCCAGAGGCAAACAAAAGGAAAGCCAATGCCACACTTAATGACAGGAAGCAAACCAAAAAGTTGGAACAAAATGAAAAATCGGATCAAGGTTTGTTTCTCTTGAAATAAAAATGGGGAGCTAAAAAGGTGTTAGCCCTCCATCTGTCAAGACAACTGGAGCACTGAGCCTAGCCTGCCACTCAAATTGCACATGTGCCAGCACAGATGAAACACCTTCCCACTAATGACATGACAGCCAGCACAGGTGTAACACATACTGACTAAGGAGGTGATACCAATCGGTGCGCCCTACGTGCTAATGAGCTATATGTTAAATGGAAAAACCAAAGGCTGCAACAACTTCCCCCTTAAGACAAATCAATCCTATAGTTTTGTTGGACAAGTTCGCTCACCACCAACTGTGAGGATTCTGTGTTATGCACTATAACCTGTTACCATATATGTGATTGAATTTTATCTGCTGTTGGCTTGTGTGGATGTATGTATTATGCAACATAGCTGACTTGAGACATTGTTAACAGTTTTCAGGGCCATGGGCCTTTCTCATGATGGAAAAATACAGAATAACATGAAGACAGGAACTGTGCAATGAGTTGGGAGAACAAATTGTATTTTGTTAGGTAACAGGAGCCAGGTGCCTGATAACTATAGTCTACACAACTACAACGAATGACCGCTGGAGCGCCCGGGGGCTGGGACCAGCTCTTCGCCAACAATCAACGATAGGCTTGGTCAGTCTAAACCCTCTCTGTCAAGAGTATATTATAATATCTTTGTCAGGAACAAGTCCATTCTCCGTTTGCCCTGCGAGGTTGGACAGAGAGCCCGTATATACGAAAATTGCATTTAAATATACATTTACCACTTATTGCTTAGCTAATAAAAAATACATAGCATACAATGCGGTGACTCATCATATTTATCCTGATACCAGATTCGATTGACGCAACCCTAACAACTCACTACTTTACATTGTTGCAGTGTCATTTCTTCAGTGTTGTCACATGAAAGGGTGTACTCACATTTGTGATATACTGTATATACCCACATGAGTGATTGAAAGAATAACTGCCTCCTACTCAGTCCCAGATGCTAATATATGCATATTATTAATATATTTGGATAGAAAACACTGACATTTCTAAAACTGTTTGAATTATGTCTTTGAGTATAACAGAACACATATGGCAGGCAAAAACCTGAGAAAAAATCCAAACAGGATGTGGGAAATCTGAGGTTTGTAGTTTTTGAACTCAGCCCCTATCGAATACACAGTGGGATATTGGTCATGTTGCACTTCATAAGGCTTCCACTAGATGTCAACTGTCTTTAGATCGTTGTTTCAGGCTTCTACTGTGAAGTGGGGGCGAATGAGAGGGGATTGAGTCAGAGGTCTGGCAGCAGCCTCGATCTCAGTCATGCGCATTTACGTGAGAGGTAGCTCTCGTTCCATTGCTTTTCTACAGACAAAATTCTCCGGTTGGAACATTTAGGATCAAAACATCCTAAAGATTCTGTACTTAGTTTGACAAATTTCTATAACCTGTAATATAAAACTTTTCGTCCGACGTTCGGCTGGACCTGAAGGCGTGTTTGGATTTGTTTACCAAACGCCCTAACAAAAGAAGTTTGACATAAATATCAAACATTTATTGTGGAACTGGGATTCCTGGGAGTGCATTCTGATGAAGATCAAAGGGAAGTGAATATTTAAAATGCTATTTCTGACTAATGTTGACTGCGCATCATGGCGGATATTTATTTTGGTTGTTTTGGGGTCTGAGTGATTATGCTTTTTCCGTAAGTTTTTTTGAAATCTGACACAGCGGTTGCATTAATCTATATTTCCATGTATAACACATGTATTCATCAACATATGAGTATTTCTGTAAAATCCCTGCATGTTTTGGAACTACTGAAATAACCCGCCAATGTCAAATTAGATTTTTGGATATGAACTTCACCAAACAAAACATACATGTATTGTGTAACATGAAGTCCTATGAGTGTCATCTGATGAAGATCAAAGGTTAGTGATTAATTTTCTCTTCTTTTTGTGGCTGGAAAAATGGCTGTGTTTTTCTGTGATTTAGTGGTGACCTAACAATCGTTTGTGGAGCTTTCGCTGTAAAGCATTTTTTTTTTTTAAATCAGCCACTGTGGCTGGATTAACGAAAATTGTATCTTTATAATGGTGCCTAATACTTGTATGTTTGAGAAATTTGATTTATGAGATTTCTGTTGATGTGTATTTGGCGTCCTGCATTTTCATTGGCTGTTGGCGAGGTGTTCCCAGACAGGTTAACAAACTATAGTTTTGGCAAGTCGGTTAGGACATCTACTTTGTGCATGACACAAGTATTTTTTCCAATTTATAATTCACTGTATCACAATTCCAGTGGGTCAGAAGTTCACTTACACTAAGTAGACTGTGCCTTTAAATAGCTTGAAAAATTCCAGAAAATGCCATGGTTTAGAAGCTTCTGATTGACTCAAATGATGTCAATTAGCCTATTGGAGGTGTACCTGTGGATGTATTTCAAGGCCTACCTTCAAACTGCCTCTGAAGAAAGAGGAAATCAGCCAAGACCTTTGGGAGCAATTTCCAAACGCTTGAAGGTACCGCGTTCATCTGTACCATAAGCACCATGGGACCACGCAGCCGTCATACAGACACGTTCTGTCTCTTAGAGTTGAATGTACTTGTGCAAAAAGTGCAAATCACTCCCAGAACAGCAAAGGACCTTGTGAAGATGCTGGAGGAAACAGGCACAAAAATGTACATGCATTTGGCTAACTTCCACTGTACATTTTTAGGATTGTGTTTTTTTGTATTGTTAGGAATTAATAAAAAAAAAATTCGCTGCACCTGCAATAACATGTGTATGTGACACTCATTTGCTGGACAACCAAATAATGAAATTTCCCCTTGTGAATTTTACTATTCCAACAAAACACGACTGTTTATTTATCAATGGTCGGTGGACCCCTAGCTACTGCTTATGTCGATTATGCCTGCAGCCCACTGCTTGAGTAATAGCACAATTCCAACCTCCCTGGAAGTAATCCATGATTGTGCAAGTCATGTACTTAGAAATTATCATTGATTACGGGGGATATGGTTCTATTTTTTTCAACCCATGTCAAATTCTGCATACTGATTATTTCCATTCAAAATTAAGTAACTGATGTATTATGTAAACCGGTCTCAATTTAATTCTGAATGGACCCAAATCTGGCTTGGTCAACTTTTTGAAGCACTAGGGGTCATTTTTCTATATAGTTAGCCGTTAACTGTCTGGAAAAAAAAAAAAAAACTTGTCATCGCCATACTTTTCCCAAAGTAATTTTCCTTATCAGAATGCCAAAAAGAAAGAGGGCCCCAACTTTTAATGACATTGCCTCAGTTGTTAAAAAAGACTAGGCCTCCCAGACAATGTTACAGCAGTGGGCTACCATCAGGAAAATTGCTTATTTTCTGTGCTGGTCATTGAACTGGAAAGGTAAAACACCCGAAGCTATCATTGTCTACTCTACGCAACCCCCCCCCGTCTCCCAGATTTCCATGTATACACCACACGCCTGCTGCCTGAACACCAGCACAGGCAACTGAAATTAACGGTTGATCCCGCTAACGTATCCCACCCAAAGCCTGGAGACAATGTTTGCGGGTAGTTCATGTGAGGACTGGAAGGCGGAGCAAAAGCAATGGATTCAAAAGGGATCCCAGTCTTCCTCACTGTTCACCAAAACTAAGGGTGCGGTACTATGCAGGGAAGGAATCACCAGGGTTCCAAAAAAGGGAGTACGATTTGCTGCATCAGCATCATACTGTGCTAATACACTACTTTGGTTCCCGCTGTCCCCCACACCCACAGAAGCAAGCAAGGGGTTTCATCCGATCGGCTCCCTCAATTATAGATGAAATGTCCAGGCGAAAGACTGAAACACCTGGCAAAGTATACTCATGACCAATAACACACCACCACCCCCAAATGCATCATTCATGCCAGTGTACCAACCTCGCAACTTGGCACAAGTGAAGAACACATTTCGTCGAGCAAGAGACGTCACTGTTTTGGACCGGGATGAGTTGGTGGCAACACATATGGGTGACATTCTCTCCGGATTTGTCACCCATATGGAGACTCGACCCGCAACCCTTCTGGTGGTGGCAGCACCAGAAATGGTTGACGAGGCCAAGGCAGTCATTAAAAGCAAATGCTTTTCACTGTGACACCACGTTTGACCTGGGCAATTATGTTTCACCCCTTGTTTTCCGTCACGTAGCGTTTCAAGAGGCACCCGTCCTTCAGGCACATGGAAAATCAGTTATTTCGCACCATCCTTTCACTCCTTCCCCAACTAACAGCAATCTTCTGCACAGACCGTGACGCGGCTGTTGAGGGAGTAATCCAGTCTGTGCTGCCGCAAGCCAGGATTGTCAATTGCTGGAACCACATCTCAAACAATGTGAAGCATAAGATGGGGTCAGAGGGTTTCCAAGTTGTGGCCGATAACCAGCAGGCCATCAAGGAGTGACTACGAATGCACACTGGAGAGTGTGTGTCCACTGGAGCCCCGATTGAGGCTTATTTTCATCAGTCGCTGTCCGACGCCATGGACAGGAGCGCACCTCGTGTGCTAAATAGCTTGTGCATCCAGTCAGACGGAATTACCAACAACTGCTCAGAGAGCTTCAATGCTGTCCTCAAGGCATTGGTTGGTTGGAAGAAGGTCAGAGTAGATAAACCAATTTATCTACTCTTCCAACTCAACACCAATGCCTTGGGGGAAGTGCTGGGGGGGCTACTGTAGCCTAGGGAATTTCCACCTGACCCCTGAGTGCCATGAGCAATTTTCTATGCGAATGCCCATCAGTTTCCCCTACCACGGAGGACGACATGGTGTCCTTTGCGGAAGGCATTCAGTCCTGTGTGGCACGGGAAATATTTGACATGGCAGAAACTGGAACGGAGGACTTGGCCGGGATGATTGTGGCAAAAGGACGAATCCTCCTGGTGCCAAGCACCCAATCATTCCTCTACCAGGGCTTCTCAGACAAGCAGCACGTCATTACTCTGCTGCCAACAGAGACGTGCCCCTGCTCTGCATCAGATAGTGTCCAGAGTTGTCCACCGACTGGCAGCTGTACTGGCCATTGGCGGAAGTGTGGACAGTGCTATGCCAATAAAGCAGAGGACAAGGAATATGGGAGCAAAACGCTCTGGCCATAAGTGTGCCACCAAGGAGCATATCCAGACAGCCGCCAAACGCCAGGAAGAACAATCTACCGTTGATCAACAGGTCCGTCTTATTTGTTTCTAGATCGTCTTATTTTGGTATGTCAAAATGTTGACCATTTTACTAAGCAAGGGTTTTATGTATATCAGTGAGCACAATGTATATCAGTGAGCACAAAATGCAGGCCTGTCACCATTATTCAATAGGGTGACCAATTACAACAGTGTCTGAGAAACACTCCAGCAGGGATGACGAATTGGAGAAGAGTAAATGGAATGTGACTGTTACATTCAGCATGTTTTCCTACTACATTGCAAGCTCCAATCAAGCAGCACAGTTGCTTGATTGGAGCTTGCAATGTGGCAAACTACCACTGGATACTCTTGGTAAACTGCACAAGATGGACCATTTAGTGAGCGATTAGACAGTACTACACTTGAATATATGTTATGATTGAGGCCATTTTGATATAACTTGGTATTACCGGTTGCATTTAGTATGTCTATCGCACGACCCACTCTGCCATTGTCCTGGACCCTACTGGTTGCCCTAATGCGGAGCGCCATGTGAGCGAGAACCTGGTCAGCCACATCAGGTAAGGTAAATCTGGTGTAAAAATACTCGAAAGCAGTTTCGGGTATTTTTGACAACTTTTACTTTACTACATTCCTAAAGAAAATAATGTAGTTTTTACTCCATACATTTTCCCTGACATACAAAAGTTGTGGTTACATTTTGAATGCTTAGCAGGACAGGAAAAAGTTAATTATGCACTTATCAAGAGAACATCCCTGGGTCATCCCTACTGCCTCTGTTCTGGGGGACTCACTACACACAAATGCTTTGTTTGTAAATTATGCCTGAGTGGTTGACTGTGCTTCTGGCTATCTGTAAATTTTAAAAAAATATTGCCTTCTAGTTTGCATAATATAATTTGAATTGATTTATCCTTTAACTTTTACGTTTTGATACTTATGTATATTTAAAACCCAACACTGACTTTCACGTTCTATTAACGCATCTTTACTTTACTCCAGTATAATCCAAATATCTTCACAGATCATTGTAGAGGGTTTAAACACTGTTTCACATGCTTGTTCATTGAACCAATAATGAATATGCACCTGTGGAACAGTCATTAAGACACTAACAGCTTACAGGCGGTAGGCAATTAAGGTCACAATTATGAAAAACTTTAGGACACTAAAGAGGCCTTTCTACTGACTCTAAAAAACACCAAAAGACGCCCAGGGTCCATGCTCATCTGCATGAACGTGCCTTCGGCTTCAAGGACGCATGAGGACTGCAGATGTGTGCAATGTCCGTACTGAGACACCTAAGACAGTGCTACAGGGAGACAGGACGGACAGTGGCAGACCACGTGTAACACCTGTACAGGATTGGTACATCCAAACCTCACCTGCGGGACATGTACAGGATGGCAACAACTCTCGATTTGGAGGTGGAGGGTCCGTCATGGTCTGGGGCCATGCAGGCAATCTCAACGCTGTGCGTTACAGGGAAGACATCCTCCTCCCTTATGTGGTGCTCATCCTGACATGACCCTCCAGCATGATAATGCCACCAGCCATACTGCTCGTTCTGTGGGTGATTTCCTGCAAGTCAGGAATGTCAGTGTTCTGCCTTGGCCAGCGAAGAGCCCGGTGGTGACCTAACAATCATTTGTGGAGCTTTCGCTGTAAAGCATTTTTTTTAAATCAGCCACTGTGGCTGGATTAACGAAAATTGTATCTTTATAATGGTGCCTAATACTTGTATGTTTGAGAAATTTGATTTATGAGGAGATTTGTTGATTTGTATTTGGCGCCCTGCATTTTCATTGGCTGTTGGCGAGGTGTTCCCAGACAGGTTAACAAACTATAGTTTTGGCAAGTCGGTTAGGACATCTACTTTGTGCATGACACAAGTATTTTTTCCAATTTATAATTCACTGTATCACAATTCCAGTGGGTCAGAAGTTCACTTACACTAAGTAGACTGTGCCTTTAAATAGCTTGGAAAATTCCAGAAAATGCCATGGCTTTAGAAGCTTCTGATTGACTCAAATTATGTCAATTAGCCTATTGCAGGTGTACCTGTGGATGTATTTCAAGGCCTACCTTCAAACTGCCTCTTTGCTTGACATCGTGGGAAAATCAAAAGAAATCAGCCAAGACCTCAGAAAAAAAATTGGAGACCTCCACAAGTCTGGTTCATCTTTGGGAGCAATTTCCAAACGCTTGAAGGTACCGCGTTCATATGTACCATAAGCACCATGGGACCACGCAGCCGTCATACCGCTCAGGAAATAGACACGTTCTGTCTCCTAGAGATGAATGTACTTTTGTGCAAAAAGTGCAAATCACTCCCAGAACAGCAAAGGACCTTGTGAAGATGCTGGAGGAAACAGGCACAAAAATACCTATCCACAGTAAAACCAGCCCTATATCGACATAACCTAAAAGGCCGCTCATCAAGGAAGAAGTCACTGCTCCAAAACTGCCATGAAAAAGCCAGGCTACGGTTTGCAACTGCACATGGGGACAAAGATTGTACTTTTGAGAAATGTCCTCTGGTCTGATGAAACACAAATAACTGTTTGGCCATAATGACCATCTTTATGTTTGGAGGAAAAGGGGGAGGCTTGCAAGCCGAAGAACACCATCCCAACCGTGAAGCACGGGCTGGCAGCATCATGCTGTCGGGGTGCTTTGCTGCAGGAGGGACTGGTGCACTTGATGACATCATGAGAAAGGAAAATTGTGGATATATTGAAGCAACATCAGTCAAGAAATCAAAGCTTGGTCACAAATGGGCCTTCCAAATGGACAATGACCCCAAGCATACTTACAAAGTTGTGGCAAAATGGCTTAAGGACTACAAAGTCAAGGTATGGGAGTGGCCGTCACAAAGCCCTGACCTCAGTCCCATAGAACATGTGGGCGGAGCTTATTAAAGCGAGTGCGAACAAGGAGGCCTACAAACCTGAGTCAGTTACACCAGCTCCGTCAGGAGGAATGGGCCAAAAGGGAATTATTACTCAGATTGTCAGGAATGGGAAAAACTGAGTTTACATGTATTTGGCTAAGGTGTATGTAAACTTCCACTGTACGTTTTTTGTATTGTTAGGAATTAATAATCAACATTTTGCTGCACCTGCAATAACGTGTATGTGACAAACTCATTTGCTAACCAATTGCTGGACAACCAAATAACGAAATTTCCCCTTGTGAATTTTACTATTCCAACAAAACACGACTGTTTATTTATCAATGGTCGGTGGACCCCTAGCTACTGCTTATGTCGATTATGCCTGCAGCCCACTACTTGAGTAATAGCGCAATTCCAACCTCCCTGGAAGTAATCCATGATTGTGCAAGTCATGTACTTAGAAATTATCATTGATTACGGGGGATATGGTTCTATTTTTTTCAACCCATGTCAAATTCTGCATACTGATTATTTCCATTCAAAATTAAGTAACTGATATAACTGATGTATTATGTAAACCGGTCTCAATTTAATTCTGAATGGACCCCAATCTGGCTTGGTCAACTTTTTGAAGCACTAGGGGTCATTTTTCTATATAGTTAGCCGTTAACTGTCTGGAAAAAAACTTGTCATCGCCATACCTTTCCTAAATGTACAATGTACAATGTACAAACGCCTGAAGGTACCACGTTCATCTGTGCAAACACCATGGGACCACGCGGCCGTTATACCGCTCAGGAAGTAGACGTGTTGTCTCCTAGAGATGAACGTACTTGGTGTGAAAAGTACAAATCAATCCCAGAACAGCAAAAGACCTTGTGAAGATGCTGGAGGAAACAGGAACCAAAATATCTATACCCACATAGCAAGGAAGAAGTCACTGCTCCAAAACTGCCATGAAAAAGCCAGTCTACGGTGTGCCATTGCATATGGGGGACAAAGGATGGTCCTTTTTTTTTTTTTTGGTCTGATGAACCAAAAATAGAACCGTTTGGCCATAATTACCATCGTTATGTTTGGAAGAGAAAGGAGAGGCTTGGCTTGCAAGCTGAAGAACACCATCCCAACCGTGAAGCACGGAGGTGGCCACATGTTGTGGGAGTGCTTTGCTGCAGGAGGGACTGGTGCACTTCACAAAATAGATGGCATCGTGAGGGAGTAAAATTGTTGATATTGAAGCAACATCAAGACATCAGTCAGGAAGTTAAAGCTTGCTCGCAAATGGGTCTTCCAAATGGACAATGATCCTAAGCATACTTCCAAAGTTGTGGCAAAATGGTATTGGAGTGGCCATCACAAAGCCCTGACCTCAATCCTACAGAAGATTTGTGGGCAGATCTGAAAAGGCGTGTGCAAGCAAGGCGGCCTACAAACCTGACTCAATTACCGCCCTTGATTGGGCAAGTCATGTACTTAGTAATGATCATTGATTACGGGGGGGGGGGGGGATATGATTCTATTTGTTCAACTAATGTAATTTTACTTTCAATCCATGTCAAATTCTGCATATTGATTATTTCCATTCAAAATGAAGTATCTGTTGTAGAATGTAAACAGGTCTCAATTTAATTCTGAATGGACCCCAATCTGGCTTGGTAAACTTGAAGCACTAGGGGACATATTTCCATATAGTTAGCCGTTAACTGACTCTTAGGACAAGTTTTCCAGACATCGCCGTAATTTTCTTTATCAGAATGCCAAAAAGAAAGAGTGCCCCAACTTTTAATGACATTGCCTCAGTTGTTAAAACAGACTAGGCCTCTCAGACAAAGCAACAGCAGCGGGCTACCATCAGGAAAATTGATGATTTTCTGTGCTGGTCATTGAACTGGAAAGGTCAAAACACCCGCAGCTATCATAGTCGAATCTACGCAACCCCCCCCCCCCCCAGCCCGTCTCGCCGATTGCCCCATCACTACCCCGGGTCCCCCAATCAATACCCCAGCAAGTATACACCACACGCCTGTTGCCTTGAACACCAGCACAGGCAGCTGAAATTCTAACGGTTGATCCTGCTAACGTATCCCACCACTCCACCCCAAGCCTGGAGACAATGTTTGTGGGTAGTTCCTCATGTGAGGACTGGAAGGCAGAGCAAAAACAATGGATTCAAAAGGGATCCCAGTCTTACTCGCTGTTCACCAAAACTAAGGTTGCGGTACTATGCAGGGAAGGAAGCACCAGGGCTCCAAAAAGTACGAGTTGCTGCATCAGCATCCGACTGTGCCAATACACTACTTTGGTTCCCGCTGTCCCCCACACCCACAGCAGCAAGCAAGGGGTTTCATCCGATCGGCTCCCTCAATTATAGATGAAATGTCCAGGCGAAAGACTGAAACACCTGGCAAAGTATACCAATAACCCACCACCACCCCCAAATGCATCATTCATGCCAGTGTACCAACCTCGCAACTTGGCACAAGTGAAGAACACAATTCGTCGAGCAAGGGACGTCACTGTTTTGGACCGGTCACCCATATGGAGACTCGACCCGCAACCTTTATGGTGGTGGCAGCACCAGAAATGGTTGACGAGGCCAAGGCAGTCATTAAAAGCAAATGCTTTTCACTATGACACCACGTTTGACCTGGGCAATTGTGTTTCACCCCTTGTTTTCCGTCACGTAGCGTTTCAAGAGGCACCCGTCCTTTAGGCACATGGAAAATCAGTTATTTCGCACCATCCTTTCACTCCTTCCCCAACTAACAGCAATCTTCTGCACAGACCGTGACGCGGCTGTTGAGGGAGTAATCCAGTCTGTGCTGCCGCAAGCCAGGATTGTCAATTACTGGAACCACATCTCAAACAATGTGAAGCATAAGATGGGGTCAGAGGGTTTCCAAGTTGTGGCCGATAACCAGCAGGCCATCAAGGAGTGACTACGAATGCACACTGGAGAGTGTGTGTCCACTGGAGCCCCGATTGAGGCTTATTTTCATCAGTCGCTGTCCGACGCCATGGACAGGAGCGCACCTCGTGTGCTAAACAGCTTGGGCATCCAGTCAGACGGAATTACCAACAACTGCTCAGAGAGCTTCAATGCTGTCCTCAAGGCATTGGTTGGTTGGAAGAAGGTCAGAGTATATAAACCAATTTATCTACTCTTCCAACTCAACACCAATGCCTTGGGGGAAGCTGGGGGGACTACTGTAGCCTAGGGAATTTCTACCTGACCCCTGAGTGCCATGAGCAATTTTCCAGGCGAATGCCCATCAGTTTCCCCTACCACGGAGGACGACATGGTGTCCTTTGCGGAAGGCATTCAGTCCTGTGTGGCATGGGAAATGTTTGGCATGGCAGAAACTGGAACGGAGGACTTGGCCGGGATGATTGTGTCAAAAGGGCGAATCCTCCTGGTGCCAAGCACCCAATATATTCCTCTACCAGGGCTTCTCAGACAAGCAGCACGTCATTACTCTGCTGCCAACAGAGACGTGCCCCTGCTCTGCATCAGATAGTGTCCAGAGTTGTCCACCGACTGGCAGCTGTACTGGCCATTGGCGGAAGTGTGGACAGTGCTATGCCAATAAAGCTGAGGACAAGGAATATGGGAGCAAAACGCTCTGGCCATAAGTGTGCCACCAAGGAGCATGTCCAGACAGCCGCCAAACGCCAGGAAGAACAATCTACCATTGATCAACAGGTCTGTTTTATTTGTTCCTAGATTGTCTTATTTTGGTATGTCAAAATGTTGACTATTTTACTAAGCCATGTGGTCCTCATGGGTTTTATGTATATCAGTGAGCACAAAATGCAGGCCCGTCAACATTATTCAATAGGGTGACCAATTACAACAGTGTCTGAGAAACACTCCAGCAGGGATGACGAATTGGAGAAGAGTAAATGGAATGTGACTGTTACATTCAGCATGTTTTCCTACTACATTGCAAGCTCCAATCAAGCAGCACAGTTGCTTGATTTGAGCTTGCAATGTGGCAAACTACCACTGGATACTCTTGGTAAACTGCACAAGATGGACCATTTAGTGAGCGATTAGACAGTACTACACTTGAATATATGTTATGATTGAGGCCATTTTGATATACTGAATTGGTATTACCGGTTGCATTTAGTTTGTCAATCGCAGGACCCACTCTGCCATTGTCCTGGACCCTACTGGTTGCCCTAATGCGGAGCGCCATATGAGCGAGAACCTGGTCAGCCACATCAGGTAAGGTAAATCTGGTGTAAAAATATTTGAAAGTAGTTTGGGCTATTTTTGACAACTTTTACTTTACTACATTCCTAAAGAAAATAATGTAGTTTTTACTCCATACATTTTCCTTGACACCCAAAAGTTGTGGTTACATTTTGAATGCTTAGCAGGACAGGAAAAAGTTAATTATGCACTTATCTAGAGAACATCCCTGGGTCATCCCTACTGCCTCTGTTCTGGGGGACTCACTACACACAAATGCTTTGTTTGTAAATTATGCCTGAGTGGTTGACTGTGCTTCTGGCTATCTGTAAAATAAAAAAATATTGCCTTCTAGTTTACATAATATAATTTGAAATTACTTATCCTTTAACTTTTACGTTTTGATACTTAGGTATATTTAAAACCCAACACTGACTTTCACGTTCTATTAACGCATCTTTACTTTACTCCAGTATGATCCAAATATCTTCACAGATCGTTGTAGAGGGTTTAAACACTGTTTCCCATGCTTGTTCAATGAACCATTAATGCATATGCACCTGTGGTACGGTCATTAAGACACTAACAGTTTACAGACGGTAGGCAATTAAGGTCACAATTATGAAAAACTTCGGACACTAAAGAGGCCTTTCTACTGACTATAAAAAACACCAAAAGACGCCCAGGGTCCCTGCTCATCTGCATGAACGTGCCTTCGGCTTCAAGGAGGCATGAGGACTGCAGATGTGCAATGTCCGTACTGTGAGACACCTGAGACAGGACGGACAGTGGCAGACCACGTGTAACACCTGTACAGGATTGGTACATCCAAACCTCACACCTGCGGGACATGTACAGGATGGCAACAACTCTCGATTTGGAGGTGGAGGGTCCGTCATGGTCTGGGGCCGTGTGTCATTGCAGGCGATCTCAACGCTGTGCGTTACAGGGAAGACATCCTCCTCCCTTATGTGGTGCTCATCCTGACATGACCCTCCAGCATGACAATGCCACCAGCCATACTGCTCGTTCTGTGCGTGATTTCCTGCAAGTCAGGAATGTCAGTGTTCTACCTTGGACAGCGAAGAGCCCAGATCTCAATCCCATAGAGCACATCTGGGACCTGTTGGATTGGAAGGTGAGGGCTAGGGCCATTCCCCCAGAAATGTCTAAAGAACTTGCAGGTGCCTTGGTGGAAGAGTGGGGTAACATCTCACAGCAAGAACGGGCAAATTTGGGGCAGTCCGTGAGGATATGCAGCTGGTGGCCACACCAGATACTGACTTAAAGTTTGTGCTTTGTTCAGGGACACATTCAATTTCTGTTAGTCACATGTCTGTGGAACGTGTTAAGTTTATGTCTGTTGAATCTTATGTTCATACAAATATTTACACATGTTAAGTTTGCTGAAAATAAAACAGTTGGCAATGAGAGGACGTTTCTTCTTTTGCTTAGTTTTTCCACTATTCAGGGGACTTTAGGAACCAATATACACAGGCAGTTTGAAAAAGCTAGCCTGAGCTTTCCTAACAGAAATTCGCATCCTGTAGCACAAACTCAAAAGTTCTGGGGCACTGTAAAGTCCATGGAGAATAAGAGCGCCTACTACCAGCTGCCCACTGCTCTGAGGCTAGAAAACACTCACCACCGATAAATCCACTATTAATTGAGAATTTCAATTAGCATTTTTCTATGGCTGGCCATGCTTTCCACCTGGCAATCCCTACCCCGGTCAACTCCCCGGCATCCCCCACATCAACTCATCCAAGCCTTCCCCTGTTTCTCCTTCACCCAAATCCAGATAGCTGATGTTCTGAAAGAGCTGCAAAATCTGGACCCCTACAAATCAGCCGGGCTAGATAGTCCAGATTATCTTTCTAAAATTATGCCAAAATTGTAGCAACCCCTATTACTAGCCTGTTCAACCTCATTCATATCGTCTGAGATTCCCAAAGATTGGAAAGCTGCCGCAGTCCTCCCTCTCTTCAAAAGGGGGAGACTCTACAGACCTATATCCAGCCTACCCTGCCTTTCTAAAGTCTTCGAAAGCCAAGTTAACAAACAGATTACCAACCATTGCGAATCCCACTGTACCTTCTCCGCTATGCAATCTGGTTTGAGCTGGTCATGGGTGCACCTCAGCCATGCTCAAGGTCCTAAATGATATCATAAACGCCATCGATAAGAGACATTACTATGCAGCCGTATTCGACCTGGCCAAGGCTTTCGACTGTCACTCACCACATTCTTATCGGCAGACTAAACAGCTTTGGTTTCTCAAATGACTGCCTCACCTAGATCACCAACTATTTCTCAGATAGTTCAGTGTGTCAAATCGGAGGGCCTGATGTCTGTACCTCTGGCAGTCTATGGGGGTGCCACAGGGTTCAAATCTTGGGCACTCTTCTCTGTATACGTCAATGATGTCGCTCTTGATCCATCTCTACGCAGACGACACAATTCTGTATACTTCTGGCCCTTTGGACACTTACCTAACCTCCAGACGAGCTTCAATGCCATAACTCTCCTTCCGTTGCCTCCACCTGCTCTTAAATGCAAGTAAAACTAAATGCATGCTTTTCAACCGATCGCTGCCCGCACCTGCCCTCCAGTCCAGCATCACTACTCTGGACGGTTCTGACTTAGAATATGTGGACAACTACCTAGGTGTCTGGCTAGACTGTAAACTCTCCTTCCAGACTCACAATAAGCATCTCCAATCCAAAATTAAATCTAGAATCGGCTTCCATTTCGCAACAAAGCATCCTTCACTCATGCTGCCAAACTTGCCCTCGTGAAACTGACCACCCTACCGATGTCATTTACAAAAGCCTCCAACACTCTACTCAAAGAATTGGATGCAGTCTATCACAAGGCCATCCGTTTGTCACCAAAGCCCCATATACTACACCATTGTGACCTGTAAGCGCTCGTTTGCTGGTCCTCGCTTCATACGCTTCGCCAAACCCACTGGCTCCAGGTCATCTACAAGTCTCTGCTAGGTAAAGCCCCGCCTCAGCTCACTGGTCACCATAGCAGCATCCACCCGTAACATGTGCCCCAGCAGGTATATCTCGAGTCAACCCCAAAGCCAATTCCTCCTTTGGCCGCCTATCCTTCCAGTTCTCTGCTGCCAATGACTGGAACAAACTGCAAAAATCACTGAAGCCTCATATCTCCCTCACTAGCTTTAAGCACCAGCTGTCAGAGAAGCTTACAGATCACTGCACCTGTAAATAGCCCATCCAACTACCTCATCCCTTTACTGTATGTATTCATTCATCTTGCTCCTTTGCACCCTAGTATCTCTACTTGCACATTCATCTTCTGCACATCACTCACTCGTGTTTAATTGCTATATTGTAATTACTTTGCCACCATGGCCTATTTGCCGTACCTCCCTTACCTCATTTGCACACACTGTATAGACTTTTTCTACTGTTTATTCCACGTGTAACATGTAACTGTTTGTTGTGTGTCAAACTGCTTTGCTTTATGTAACTGAGAACTTGTTCTCAACTAGCCTACCTGGTTAAATTAAAAGGTGAAATTAAAAAAACACAAAAATTGAGTTAATGGGGCTTTAACATGGTCTATTTGTTTTCTTCAATAAGGCAGCTCCTAAATTAAATGCAGGCGTTTCAGCCTAGCTCAGTGCCGTCTGTGATGGTGGAGCAAGCCAACTGAAAAAACAGAGCGTTGCGGCTGATTGGCTCAGTGTTCTGTCACTCATGGGGACACAACGTCACCGCCAAGTCTAAGGGTAGAGCTAGAACATTTTAGCCCCAAGCATTGATTATGCAAGAATGGGCAGCAATCAGTCAGAATGTGGCCCAGAAGTTGACAGCATGCCAGTGCGGATTGCGGAGGTCTTGAAAAAGAATGGTCAACGCTGACTTTGCGTCAAAAGCCTTTGACACTTATGAAATGCTTGTAATTATACTTCAGTATTCCATAGTAACATTAACAAATATCAAGACACTGAAGTAACAAACTTTGTGGAAATTAATGTCACTCAACTTTGTCACGACTGTATACGCTCTCTTCCGTTTGAAGCTAAAAAGTTAGCCAGCCAAGCTAACCCGCAGAGTAGGAGAGAGCAAAGAGCGGAATAAGAGAGCAGTAGAGAGACTTCCCGTTGTGATCTGGACTGTCGGACTACCTCCCTTGTGTACCGGATTGGAAATGGAAATATTGAAGCAAATATTTCTCAGATAACGGAACTTGTGAATTCAAATATACTTTATTACAAGAGTAACAGAGGCTGAGCAATTCCAAAGAATTACTATTTTCTTGCTACAGACCCTAGGCTTTAGAGGTTTCCGCCTTCAAATTACACACATGGTCACTCCCCTTTATGTAGATGACTAACACCCCTGGGTCTCTCGCCACCATTATCTTGTGACAATTCTTGCTCGTTAACACTAGCTGCTCAGATTAGATTATATAAAAGGTGGCGGAGCCAGTGTTAATACAAAAAAATGAATTTATTGCATATACATACATACACACACACACACCACACTTTCCTAATATATGTGCTTTTCTAATACTTGATTAGTACAAACATGTTCTTATTACAGATTTTTTTTTTATTTTTAATAATTTATTTACAATCAATACCATTCATTATTTTACAAAATTCTCATTCATTCCATTTACAAAATAAAACCAAACAAAAACAAACCTCAGGGGAGCATCGTCCCTCCCCGTCATACCTAACCAATACCTAACCCTTTCCCTTTCTCCCCGTCCCTAATCTATCCCCTTACACATCTAACTCTAACACTCCCAGCCCTAAACCCCCCTTCCACCTCTCCCGTGCCGCATGCTGCCCCCACTTCCTCTCCTCCCTCTTCATCCTCCCCCTCACATCACCTTCCACCCTCCTCACTATCCCTTCCACCCCCCAATCTCTCCCTGTCTTAACTAAATTCTGCCTGGCTTCCCACAGCCCCCGTTTAAAGAGACTCATGAGAAGCCAGAGCAGAAACCTGTCCCTATCCGTTCCCCTCGTGAGGAGATGGCGCAAAATACCTCAGAGCGATCGATCCCTGGGATTGGGCTGGCGAACACAAAGAAAAGGAGCCTTGGGGAAGAGAGACTTTTGGGAGGAATATCCTGTTGGGGTGCCTCAACTTAAAAGGTGAAGGATGTTCTGTCTCCAGGCGAACCCAATAGAAAGAGGTTGTGATGTAACTTTTTATTTTGAAGAGCAACACGATGGAGTTATGAAGAAGGTTAAGGAAGAGAAAGAAGAAGGTCCCCTGTGCCATTACGCGGTGACCAGCCTGGCAAGAAAACAACTTCAGGGTGGTCACCGTGAACATGTATAATCCGCACGTGAAGGATGAAGAAGTGAGGGCCTTTCTGGGGAGATACATGGACAATGTCTCCTCAGCGAGGTACCTCAGGGACTCCCTGGGTTTCTGTAACGGGAGAAGAGGTTCAGGCGTTACTCAGGGAGTCCCCGAAGAGTGTGGATGGCTACCTCCATCCTCCGGCGATGTTCTCCCTGGGGGCTGACAGGGGGACGTTATTTTATGCCCATCAGCCTCCGTTTTGCAGGCGTTGTATGGCCTACGGTCATATCCTGGCCTCGTGCAACACCATGAAGTGTCGTTTCTGTGGATCGGGAGAGCACGAGGCCAAGGATTGTGACGAGCCCAAGGCTTGCCAGGGGTGTGGCTCGAAAGTACACCTGTGGCGTGATTGCCCGGTTCGTCACAGGTCATACGCGTCTGCAGCTGGGGGGGGGGGGGGGGGGGTGAGCGGGGGATGGGGGGAGGAAAGAAAGGACGTGTGCGGATTGCATGGATGGCACAGGGGAAAAGAAGGTGCAGGAAGAAGATGGAAGGAAGAAGGATAAGAGAGGAGAAGAGAAGGCGAAGGAGGTGGATGGTGTGGAAGGAGGTGACGGAGAAAAGAAGGAGGCGGGGACAGTGGATAGAGAAAAGGAGAAGGAGGGAACGGTGAAGAAAAAGGCAAAGGAGAAGACGGGAGTAGACAGGGAAGACTGAAGGAAGGAGTGGGGGAGTGACTTGGTGGAAGAAATGAGGGAGGTGGAGAGATTGGCGGGGATGGCGGACAAAATCACCCCTTTGCCGTCATCTCCGAAGAGGAGAGGGAAGAGGGTGAATTTGGTGGACGAAAGGAGGGGGTGACGGGGGTGAGGGGGAGGCCCAGCGAGGGATGGGGGAGGGAAGGGTTCATTTAGCTTCACTGTTTTCAGCAGCACTTCACAATTTGGTGGAGGGTGGTTCACAGGGTGAGGATCGGGGCTGTCTGATGGGGGATCTCAACTCCTGTTTGGGGAAATGGGATCCCCAACACTCAGCCCCGATACCTACAAGGAGGGAGGGTTGGAGGGTGTTGGTGGTGGGTTTGGTATGGGTGATGGTGAGGAACCCAGGATGCAGGGCACTCAGAGGCCGAACACACTGCCTGCATCCTGGGTTGGAGAGATGGACGAGGACGGGGGGGGGCGTCAGGTGAATTGAGGACGTTCCTGCCGGTGGAGATCGACCAGGGGAGCATCGGGTGAATCTCCTGTTTTTTTTGTTTGGTTTTTGGGGTTTTATTTATTTGTTGTTAATTATTAAATGAATAGTTGTTTATTTTCTTAGTCTAAATGTTAGGGGGTTAAGGGATTGTGTTAAAAGGAGGGCGGTGTTTTGTTATTTAGAGGGTGTGGGTTTTGATTTCTGTTTTTTACAGGAGGTTCACCTGAGGGATGGTGGGGATGTGTGTAGATTTAGGAGGGAGTGGAATAAGGGAGAATCGTTTTGGGGCATAGGAGGGGTGCACTCAACAGGGGTAGGGATTTTGTGATGGGAATAGAGAGGTTAAGGTAGAGAGCAATTTTGTTATAATGCAGGGTAGAGTATTGGGGATAGATGTGAAGTATAGAGAAGTTAGATATAGGTTAATTGGGGTGTACGGGCCACAGGTGGTGGCAGACAGGAGGGAGATGGTGGACTGTCTGGCGCCCCTGTGTGTTACAAATAGGCACTTGGTGATAGGAGGGGATTTTAATATAGATTTAGGGATAGGCGGTGATAGCAGTGCAGGCGCCATCACCGGGCTAATGGCTTGCCATGGTCTGGTTGATGGTGGTCTGCACACTACTCCGGCAATGGTCGGTCCTACATGGCGCAACTCCAGGGGGGTTGCGCGGAAGCTCGACTACATTTTTCTATCCAGGTCTTTGGGTCAGTTGTCTGGGTGGCTGTTGCCTGTTTTCTTCTCAGATCACGACGGGGTGTTCCTGTAGGTGGGGTCGCCAGTCTGCCTCTTCGGTAGGGGGTACTGGAAGTTAGATCGGGATATACTGGAGGGGCAGGCTTTCGTTGACGCATTTTTTTGTTTCTTTCGGAGGCTTGACGGCCTCCGGTCCATGTGATTAGGGCTTTTATAATAGGATATTGTAAAAGTAAAAAAAGGGAGGAAAGGAGGGAGGTGGATCGTATTCAAAGAGTACGAGGCAGGCAACCTCGGCGGGTCGATTGACTGGGAGAGATTCACAGCCCTAAAGGCGCAGCTCAGGGAGCTGCAGGAGCAGAAGGCTCGAGCTTTCCTGGAGCGTGCGCATAATGGCTTTCTAGAACATAATGAGACTTGTTCCGCTATGTTCTTTAAGTCGGTTAGGGACAGGCAGAGTAGGAAGGTAATGCATGGCGTTAGGGAAGAAAATGGTAGTATAGTAAGTAAACCAGAGGAAATGGTCAGGGTGACAACTGATCATTTCCGAGGTTTATTTAAGGAAAGGGAAATAGATGTAGAGCAGGGAAACGTGTTTTAGAACACTTGTCCCGGCGGTTGCCGGAGGACATTAGAGACATGATGAGGCCCAGATCTCACTAGAAGAGGTTGAGTGCTCTTAGGAGGATGGGAAAAGGGAAGGTGCCTGGGATGGATGGGCTGCCGGCTGAGTTTTACCTCAAGTTTTGGGGTATACTTGGACCAGTGGTCCTCGAAGTCTTGAAGGCCATCCTTGAGACGGGGGTCCCGGGGGGGATCAATGGCTGTTGGTGTGCTGTCACTTCTTTATAAGAAGGGGGAAGCAACTGACCTTGGCAACTGGCGGCCGTTGACCATGCTGTGCGTAGATTACAAGATTCTTGCAAAGGTTTTAGCAGACTGGTTGCGCACAGCCCTTCCCTACGTCGTCCATGAGGATCAGACGTGCGGGGTAGAGGGCCGCTCTATAAGATGGAACATACAGTTGATCAGGGATTCCATCGCTTGGGTTGAAGATAGAGGGCTGCCTTTAATGGTAGCAGCGCTCGATCAGGCGAAAGCCTTTGATCGCGTGAATAGATATTTTCTATTCAGGGTGTTAGGTAGATTAGGATTTGGGGAGAAGTTCATAGGATGGATCCGTACATTATATGTAGGAGCGGGGTGCCGAGTTAGTGTAAATAGTCACTTAGGTGACGTTTTTGACCTCTCGTCTGGGGTCAGGCAGGGATGCCCACTCTCGGCTCTCCTCTTCGTTCTGTACATGGAGCCTCTGGGGGCTGCCATTAGGGCAGACACAGGGGTGGAGGGCTTGTTGATCCCTGGGAGCGGTGGGCTGCGTGTTAAGATGACGCAGTACGCCGACGACACTTCCTTGCTGCTATGCAAGGACTCGTGCCTGACAAGGTCCCTTGCCATCATTGGGGATTTCACCCGAGCGTCGGGGCGGTTCTGAACCATGGAAAGTCTTGCGTTAAGTTTTTCGGGAGATGGCGCGGTAGGACGGATGTGCCCGGGGGGTTCTCTGTGAGGGGGCCCTGAGGATTCTCGGGGTCCATTTTGAGACCTCTGGCTCGGCGACACTGAACTGGAACATGGGTATCGCAGTGGTACAGAGGAAGTTAGCAATGTGGAAGGCTAGGTCTGTCTTTTATAGGCAAGGTCCTGGTCCTAAAGGTGGATGTATTGCCATCTCTTTTGTATTTGGCGTACATCTACCCATTGCCGGCTTGTCTGAGAAGGCATTTAGTGAGGCTTGTTTCAGTTCATGTGGGGTGGCAGGTACGAGTGGACGCCAGGGCGCGCATGCTCTGTCCCATCGGGGAGGGAGGTAGGGGGGTACCACATCTCCCCCTCAAGCTGGACGCAATTTGTTTATTTTCTGTTGACGGAGCTTGCTCAGCCAGTAATACATCCGTCTGGTTACCTCCTGCGGGTGTTCTTCTCGTATCAGGCAAGAAGCGTAATGGTGTGGTCTAACGCGGGTCCTCAGGCGGAACAGCTGCCGAGGCACTTTTTTTCCATGCGGCCAAGTGGCTGCATGCGCACCCCAAGGTTGAAGTTGCCCGAGTAGGTTTGGACCACAGGCACCTGTACAAGGAGGTCAGGCAGGCAGGGAGTCCTGCGCCTGTAGCGGGCATCTCGTCAGTGGTCTGGGAGGGAGTGCAGGCGCGGGGCCTGGACAACAGGCTCCAGGACCTGAATTGGTTGAGCCTCCACAAGTGCTTGCCGGTACGTTCCATCATGTACCGGCATAGTTTGTCGCGATCCCCCACCTGTCCAAGATCTGCTTGTGGCAGGGAGGAGACTGTGCGCCATGCCTTCTGGGACTGTGCCTTTGCCGGACTAGTATGGGCTAGGGCACGGGTGTTGCTAGCTGTGGTTAGGAGCGATTTTGTTTTGACATGGGCTAGGTTAGAGAGAGGCGTAGGGAGAGCGAGGGGAACGGATAGGGACAGGTTTCTGCTCTGGCTTCTCATGAGTCTCTTTAAACGGGGGCTGTGGAAAGCCAGGCAGAATTTAGTTAAGACAGGGAGAGATTGGGGGGTGGAAGGGATAGTGAGGAGGGTGGAAGGTGATGTGAGGGAGAGGATGAAGAGGGAGGAGGGGAAGTGGGGGCAGCATGCGGCACGGGAGAGGTGGAAGGGGGGTTTAGGGCTGGGAGTGTTAGAGTTAGATGTGTAAGGGGATAGATTAGGGACGGGGAGAAAGGGAAAGGGTTAGGTATTGGTTAGGTATGACGGGGAGGGACGATGCTCCCCTGAGGTTTGTTTTTGGTGTTTTTTTTTGTAAATGGAATGAATGAGAATTTTGATTTTGTAAAAGAATGAAATGGTATTGATTGTAAATAAATTATTTTTTCAAAAAAAAAATCTTATTACAGATATGGCTTTTGGTGTTTATATTAATTAAGGTACACATTTTCTGCTTACGTTCTGTTTTAGTGATTAATTAACTCCATGTTGACCCAGTCTGTACACCCATGGATTCTGCATACATTCTGTTTTTACATATCCAATGGTTAACTGTTAATCCAGCTCTGTCCATTCACATGAGCTCAGCCTTTCTCCTTACACATGTCTATTAATTAACCCTGTGTTTGTCTCAATATTTCTGGAAGAACAGTCTAGATTTCTGGAAAATCAACCATAGTCATGAATTTTCACATACAGGACCTGAGTGTGAGGATTAACCCTGGAAAACGGAACGGCTTGTGGACTCAGGTGATTGGTGAATTTTCCCATGTACCAAAATCCATAGTAAACTCCCCATTTGCGCAACTGGTGCATGTTTTGTTGTTGAACTTGGTGACGTGGAGGCTGCTACTGTAACGGTTTTCTATATGAGAAGGAGAGTCGGACCAAAATGCGGCGTGTCTATTGCAATCCATGTTTAATGAAGGAACACACTAAACACAAACACTACCAAAACAATAAACTTAACGAAAACCGAAACAGCCTATACTTGTGTAACCTAACACAGAACAATTACATCAGGACACTAAGGACAATCACCCACCACAAACTCAAAGAATATGGCTGCCTAAATATGGTTCCCAATCAGAGACAACGATAAACACCTGCCTCTGATTGAGAACCACTTCAGACAGCCATAAACTTAGCTAGAACACCCCACTAGCTACAATCCCCACACATACACACCACATACAAAAACCCATGCCACACCCTGGCCTGACCAAATAAATAAAGATGAACACAAAATACTTTGACCAGGGTGTGACAGCTACATTATGCTGCAATAATGTGTGTCAGAGGGCTAGGGTCAATCTGTTTTTATCTGAAGTATTTCTCCGGTGTCCTGTGTGAATTTAAGTATGCTCCCTCTAACCCCCCCCTCCCCCCCTCCCGGAAGACCTGAGCCCTGGGACCATGCCTCAGGACTACCTAGCCTGTCTCCTTTCTGTCCCCCGGCCCACCTGGTCGTGCTGCTGCTCCAGTTAACTGATCTGCCTGTGGCTATGGAACCCTGAACTGGTCACCGGACGTGTTACCTTATCCCGGACCTGCTGTTTGACTCTACCGCACCTGCTGTCGCTAACTCTGAATGATCGGCTATGAAAAGCCAACTGACATTTACTCCTGAGGTGCTGACCTGTTGCACCCTCTACAACCACTGATTATTATTTGACCCTGCTAGTCATTATGAACGTTTAACAGCTTGGCCATGTACTGTTATAATCTCCACCCGCCACAGCCAGAAGAGGACTGGCCCACCCCTCAGAGCCTGGTTTCTTCCTAGCCACCATGCTTCTACATCTACAGCTTGCTGTCTGGGGTTTTAACCTGGGTTTCTGTATAGCACTTTGACGTTGGCTGATGTAAAAATGCCTTTATGAATAATTGGTTGTTTTAGGGCTGTCCCTGATGGGAAAAATACATCTTGGTCGACTGAGTCTTCCGGTTCTTTCGACCAATCAATTACACGCAATGTTTAATGTATTTAAACAAGCCCTGTGTGTTTGAAGAAACCCACTACATATGCACTGAGCTTGTCTGATGCTTATGCACACTGATTAAATAATTTGGGTGTCGCATGAGGCTTGGCGCTCACAGAATCAGTAGGCTATTAGACACTCCAACAGAAGCAGATACCATCTTTCTGTAGATAGTTACAAAGCCAGGACGATTTAAGTTAGGCTATTGATTAAACTAATTAAGTTGGTTGTGCCCGTCGGCACAGGACTAGTATTAATTACTAGAGCGCATTATTTAATCATTAACCCAACATTTCCCTTATTCCAGAGGACAATTGGGACCGAATTCATTTTTTCCAAACTGCCCCCTTGAATTATTTTAATTATGTTATGATCTTGTCACGCCCTGACCATAGAGCCCTTGGTTCTCTATGGAGTTGTAGGTCAGGTTGTGACTAGGGGGTGTTTTAGTTCAATATTTCTATGGTTGGTGTTTTGTATGGTTCCCAATTAGAGGCAGCTGATAATCATTGCCTCTAATTGGGGATCATATTTAGGTAGCCATTTTTCCCACCTGTGTTTGTGGGATATTGTTTGTGAGTGCATTCTGCACCATGGCTGTCACGTTTCACTTTTAATAAAGATGTGGAACTCACGCTGCGCCTTGGTCCGCTCTATATGGCGATAAAGACAGATCTTCATGGCTAGGAGGGAAAAATAACTTGGGAAAGTGGTGAAATTACTTTGTTGTTCATGGAATTGTATTGCTTTAAATGTGAATAGTATATCTTGACAAATCCAGAGTTTATTGGGACACAGATGTGCCTTTGTTGTAACAAATTAAATTACTTCCTACAGTACATTTGTTACTTCTCCCTTATTTTGGAAATGGTTGTGATAATTCAGGTAACAGAAAGGCAAAATCATGGTCCATGTGTGATTTAAAAAATAAAAAAAATTCTACTTTTACAGTAAAATGTAACAGTACACCGATAATGTTAAAATATTCCAATATCAACTGTATGGTTGAGCTGGCATAAGCGAATGATTGTGGATTTCATTGAAGTTGTCTGACAAATTAAGCTCCAGGTTTAATTTGGAATTTAAAAAGTTTGAGTGACAATTGGCAGTTCACATAGCTGCAGTAGGAGTTAGCTTCGGGAACTTGTACAGAGAATTATATTGAGGAGAAAAAGGAATTGACCAAGTTGGTGATAATCAGTGGAATTAAAAAACCTGCAATATCAATTACCATAATGGTATAAAGTAATTGACTCTTAACCTAATGTATTGGAAGACTGTGCTCAATGTCTTAAGTATGATACGTTATACTATCCTGACTGTTAGTCTAAACTCTCGATTTCCGAATTTAACTATATGGTTGAAAAGATTGTACAAGGTGACTTATCAATATAGTGCATTTAGACACCTTCACTTTTCACATTAGAGCCTAATTCTAAAATTGATTACATTGAGAGAAACAATCTACACAAAATGACAAAGCAAGAACAGGATTATAAATTGCACATTACATTTACATGAACTGCAAAATCTGGACCCGTACAAATCAGCTGGGCTAGACAATCTGGACCCCCTTTCTAAAATGATCCGCCGCCATTGTTGCAACCCCTATTATCAGTCTGTTCAACCAACCTCTTTTGTATCGTCTGAGATGCCTAAACATTGGAAAGCTGCCATGGTCATCCACGGTCTGACTGACGCGCCTGGTTCAACAAATTCTCAAGAGTTCAGTGCATCAAATCGGAAGGGCCAACTTTTCTCTGTATATCAATGATGTCGCACTTGCTGCGGGTGATACCCTAATCCACCTTGACGCAGACGACACCATTCTGCATACATCTGCCCCTTTTTTGGACACTTAACAAGCCTCCAAAACGAGCTTCAATGCCATACAACACTCCTTCCGTGGCCTCCAACTGCTCTAAAACGCTAGTAAAACTAAATGCATGCTTTTCAACTGATCGCGCCGCCCGCCCGACTAGCATCACTACTCTGGACGGTTCCGATTTAGAATGTGGACAACTACAAATACCTGGGTGTCTAACTAGACTAAACGGTCCTTCCAGACTCACATTAAGCATCTACAATCCAAAATCGGCTTCCCATTTTGCAACAAGCCTACTTCACTCACACTGCCAAACATTCCTTCGTAAAACTGACTATCCTACCGATCCTCAACTTCGGCGATGTCATTTACAAAGTAGCCTCCAACACTGTACTCCGCAAACTGAATGCAGTTTCACAGTGCCATCCGTTTTGTCACCAAAGGCCCATATACCACCCACCACTGCGACCTGTATGCCCTAGTCGGCTGGCCCACGTTACATATATTCGCTAGATCCACTGGCTCCAGGTCATCTATAAGTCTTTGCTAAGTAAAGCTCATCCTTCTCAGCTCACTGGTCACCATAACACCAACCAGTAGCACACGCTCCAGTAGGTCTCTCTCACTGGTCATCCCCAAAGCCAACACCACATTTCGTTCCAGTTCTTGGTTGCCAATGACTGGAACGAATTGCAAAAATCGCTTTAGCTGGACTTCTCACCATCTTTAAGCATCAGCTATCTGAGCAGTTTACCGATCGGGGCAGCTGTACACAGCCCACCAGACTTCCTATTGTATTATTGACTGTTTATTTATTCCATGTGTAACTTGTGTCGCACTGCTTTGCTTTCTTGGCCAGGTCGCAGTTGTCAATGAACTTGTTCTCAACTGCCTACCTGGTTAAATAAAAAGTGATTTAGACCCTTTACTCAGTACTTTCTTGAAGCACCTTTGGTAGCCATTACAGCCTTGAGTCTTCTTGGGAATGACGCTACAAGCTTGGCACACCTATATTTGGGGAGTTTCTCCGATTATTCTCTGTCGACCCTTTCAAGCTCTGTCAAGTTCGATGGGGAGTGTTGCTGCACAAGAACCTGGGCCGCTCAAGGATATTCAGGGACGTCCCGAAGCCACTCCTGCCTTGTCCACACCATGATGCTGTCACCACGCTTCACTGTAGGGATGGTGCCAGGTTTCCTACAGACGTGAAGCTTGCCATTCAGGCCAAAGAGTTCCATCTTGGTTTAAGCAAACCAGAGAATCTTGTTTCTCATGGTCTGAGTACTTCAGGTGCCGGTTGGCAAACTCCAAGCAGGCTGTCATGTGCCTTACTGAGGAGTGGCTTCCATCTGGCCACTACCATAAAGGCTTGATTGATTGAGTGCTGCAGACATGTGAGAACCTTTCAGAAGGACAACCATCTCTACAGAGGAGCTCTGTCAAGAGTGACTAGCAGGTTCTTGATGATCTCACTGACCAAGACTCTTCTCCCCCCCCCCCCAATTGCTCAGTTTGGCCAGGCAGCCAGCTCTAAGAAGAGTGGTGGTGGTTCCAAACTTCATCCATTTAAGTATGGAGGCCACTGTTCTTGGACCTTAAATAGCATGTGGAAAAAGGGTAGGGGTCTCAATACTTCCAAATGCACTACGTTGACTCGTGGTTGAGTCCCAATGGAAGGTTTGTGAGTTTGAATCCGAGGGGCAATTAATGGGGCAACAATTTCCCTTGTTGACTTTCTGGGCCTTAAATAGCAAACTTGGTGTAGGGGGACAGCGGCTAGTTCCCATCAAATAGCACGAATGAAGTGACACCGTGCATAGAATGTCCTTTTAATATGGTTGTGATAACACGTCATGGAGTAACAAACCTCTGCAAAAGCCTACTTCTACCTGGGGGCATGCCTTGTAGACCATTCAGGTGTTCCTAATCCTGGTCCCGTGAAGAAAACCACATGTTAAGAGTTTAGAAAGAGTAGTAGTATTGGTTATGGTGGTGAACTCCCAAAAGGACGCTGTATATTGTGAGTGTCACAGAGCCCCATAGGAATTAAAGCCCTGCCGACCCCCAGTCTCACTAAAGATAAATGGGAGGCTGATTGTGGGGAAGCATCCCCTTATATAGGGATACTTAATACTCCCATTGGCTGCAGGTGTGTGCATAATTTCAAGCTATTCGCTGCTTAGGCAGCGGGGTAAACCACTAGGAGCAGAGCTCCCCTATGGGGCTCCACTCCACTCATACAACTAGAGTTACTACTCTGGTAACTATCATTTAATTTTCTCTGCTTTTGCCAGGCAAAAACAGAGTAGCCCAACTACCCACACTACCAGTCAAAAGTTGTAGAAACCCTACTCATTCAAGGGTTCTACTTTATTTGTACTATTGTCTACATTGTAGAATAATACTTAAGATATCAAAACCATAAAAATAAAAAATCTAAATACATTTTATATTTGAGATTCTAAAAATAGCCACCCTTGATGACAGCTTTGCATTCTCTTAACCAGCTTCATGAGGTAGCCAACTGGAATGCATTTCAAGACTTATAGAATTGCAGAAAATGAGCTTCACATCTAAAGCTTGGTCAGCAACTGCACCATTGGCCACAATCCTGCCCCACCACCATTTTGATTCAGACCACGAAATCCCTAGTCTGAAAGCTGAAATGTTTTCTTGAACCTGTAGCCATTTTACCCCACATGGGTCAGCCCCCTAGCAATTCGACTGTTATCTAATGAGGTTGCAGGGCGGACCCAACAGCTCAGTGGACACAGCAGAGAGTGCAATTACGTGGTGCATACATGTCATAGTACTCCATTTGCAGGGAAAGGCTAAAACCACTACATGTTGGGCTAATTTACTAAGCGAAAGGATGGACAATTCCAGTCCCCAATTGATGTCACACTTTTACCCAAGCCCTACATCTAAAAAATAAAATAAATAAATAAAGAGTAGAAAGTGCCTAACAAAAATATGTTTCCTTTAGAAGTAATAAAATAGTTAAAAACCAGGATTAAAGGGCAGCTGAAACAACTTCTCTAGGCCTGGTGTCCTGATGGGTTCACGAGTGTTTTAACATGCGTCGGAGCATGTGTTGATATTGATAGGATTGTAAGAATGGATGTGCTATTCTCAGATCATATTTTTCCATTCAACTCTTACCTTTACATTACAATTGTCAACTCCTAAATAGATACCGCTCTATGGCTGAATATTTAGACTTCTTATTCTAGTACTATTGCACTAAAATCAAGATTTTAGTAGCATACATGTTTACACATGAAATATATTGAGCCAAAAGAGACAGTAGACAGCCAGCCTACAATTAGCTAAATATGACTAGATTTCATAGACATGTAACAGATTGCAATAGGCTTGAATTATATGGGTCTAGGGCTGTGTAATTTATCATTTTAATGCAATCTCGGTCTTCATTAGATTAATGTTTTTAAATCGTTTGCTTGTTTTTAGCAATTGCAAAGACAGTGGTTACGTTCCCCAACAAGACAAAAATGTTGCTATAACAGAATGGGGAACTAACGAAGTCGCCGACAACCAGAATGAAATGAAAGGTGGGGTTTTGAAAGACACTCATGGGTGTGTCCACTAAAAGTTGACTAGCAACAACTGGGACCTAAACGACATCCACCATGAGCAGTTGCTAAATTTCCCAGAGCAGGCAAACAAAATTAAAACCCACACTAAATTTAAAAGACAGGAAGCAAGCCAAAAAGTAGAATAAGATGAAAACTGGGAAGATCAGACAAAAAAATAAAGTCTTTCTAGAAAACCAATATAGGACACACCAACTAAAGGTGTTGACCCCCCACATCTTTCAAGACAACTGGAGCACTGGGCCAGCCACTCTTAAATAGCACCTGGGCCAGCACAGGTGAAACACCTTTCGACTAACGAGATGGCAACCAGCACAGATGTAACACATACTGAGGTGACAATTGGTGCACCCTACGTGCTAACGTGCTAAAGTCCAAACTCAAAACAGCAATGGAAAAACCAACACTTGTAGCACATTGAAAACTTTGTAGTCAACTTCGTTCTGAAGTTACTGGCGATCACAGAGACAGATAAACAGCTTGATTCTGTGTTTAGCTGAAGTCTTGTGTGTATGAAGTGACACAGAATGGCAAAAAAAAAGAATCTAACGACGCACTTAGCCGTTTATACGAGTGGTATGAGGCAGTTGGTTTAGGGAAGCTGTTACATTCCTATCCATTGGCTATTTGAGGGTTGGGTTTTTGATAACAATCAGGCCCACTATCACAGGATGGTAACGCCTAGGTAGAGTTGTCATGCATAGAGAAACAGCGGAGCTGAATGCATTCTGTTCAATCGTATTGCATAACCCACAGACAGTGAGACAGACTTTCCCTCATTATGCTGAGCCTCTGACTGGTTTACATAAGACAACATATCTGCAATGTTATGTTGAAAAAACACTTGGCCCCTAAGCCCTTTAAATCAAGCACTTTCTGATGTGTTTGATAATGAGTCTGCCACTGTTTTAGGAATGGCTACACGAGACTAACAGTGCACTATTAGTGTTCATGCACATTTTTGTACTTGAGAAGTACTGCACCAAACACCGTAGCTAGATTATTTTGAGTGTGAAAGGTTCAGTTCATTCCTCTGAAAAGGTATTTACATAACATAAATTAAAGATTGGTACTGATAAGTACAGAACATATGAAATAAATATGTTTTGTGGAATTAGCACAGATTGTCTATATGTTTATTCCATTACATATACAGTGTAGAATGGAGATAATTATCTATAACGTTTTTCTTAGCACATGCCCTCAAGTTTAGTCTCTATAGTGGAGGAACGCTTCTCACCTCTCAAACAGGGCCAATCACTAGGGCCAGGTTCACAAGTATTGGCTTTTCAGACACGGTACCTAACACTAAAAGCAAAATCATTTTGAAAAGATAAAAACGAACGATCGCATCGACAGACTGCAAACTGGCTACATTAAGCTTAAGTAGGCTACCGCAAGGGGAATCTGAACTCTGTTCGCTAGAAGAGTCCGGCGTTTCAGCCTATGTAAATTGATACAATCTCAAATCTAGTACAAAGGCATTTTAGAAGCATTGCCTCTATAGCTAATACCGGACACATTGATTCACGCAGTCTTCTAAACTACCGACTCCATTTAATGCCAAGATGTTTATATTTATTTTTTATTATACTTTTGTAATGCTTTCTGTGACGTAGATCATAAGTACAGTTACAGTCTATCAGGTTGGGTGATCCTCGTAATGTTACTTGGAAAATACAACGAACGGAACGCAGAATTAAATGTATATCACTCGCACAAATGCGACCAGTTATTTTTCGTATTTGCATTTAATTTATTTCAGTAGTAAATGCGAGTGAACTGCTGGGCACTGAATGCCCGTCTTATGTTTGCTAACGTTAGCTTGAAACAATTAGTGTTTACTTTTCCACAACACATGGAGTCGAAAAGGGATTTGTCCATGTGTTTGCCGACTGTCAGCTGTACGTAAACTCAGCATCACAACAAACAGGAGGAGGGGCAGACACGGGGTAGCTACGTCGAATAATGTATTAATCTCCATGTCCGTTGACACAAACTCCGTACATATCTGCAGCTTGAGAATCGGGATGTTAGATTTACTCAGTGAATCAATTTTTTTTTTTTTATGTTTAAAACGTGAATCTCCGTTTTATTTTACTTTTGAGGATGTCATTCGGTAGAACTTTTAACTTTCCTATTATTTTCTACTAAATGTATTTAGACACTGGTATTATGCTGGAATTGACCTTTCCGTACACATGAGAATTTAAAGGGACATTTCCAAAATGTTCGACTTCATATGTGACTCGTTTCAGGAAACTAGGCATATTGTCGCGTGTCACTACTTCACAGGAGAGCCATTTGAACGTCAACTTTTTCTTCAAATTAAAATGCGTTTTTTGGCAGAAATGCCTTCTGGAAAATGTGAACTTTCATGTGGCTTAATAACAAATGTGTTTACCATCTGTAGACACAAATAAAATTGTTAAATTATGAGCATAGTTGGTTTAGCCACAGAAAAAGTCAGCAACCTTCCCGCTAGCCATGATTGGCTGGGATAATGAGTGGGCTGGACATGCCGAGAGATGAGTTCGTATTGGTCTGCCACGCTTCTGTCTATTTGAGCTGGTCAGTATGTGTAGGAAATCCTGTCTAACGCTGCTTTTAAAAAATATATTGTGTACAGTGCCTTGCAAAAGTATTCATTCCCCTTGGTGTTTTACTTATTATGTTGCATTACAACTAGGGTTGCCAACTGTCCCGTATTAGCCGGGATGTCCCTTATACTGGGATAAATTGGTTTGTCCCGTACGGCACCTCGCTTGTCCAGTATATTCACCAATCACAGTATAGTGTAAACACGCCAATTCCTGTAAGTAATTTATTTTGTTGTTCGGTCGGTTTGGCATTTCAAGGAAATATGGGTAAACCTGCAAAAAAGAAGACTGTGTAGCTACAACAAACAAATGGGAAGCAAAAATGCGTGGGTTCAGCCCATCAGTGGTGACGTGACGAATATGGTGTATTTTGTCAGGATGTATCGGCGTTTATAGATATAGGCCTACCATAGAAAAATAGTCTATACCCTGTGACACTGAGATGTGCTGTCTGTCGTGGATCATGTATTCCAAGTCATCCTATAATTAACGTGGCCACCAACATACGCCTAAAAATCGCTAATGCCATTATACTAAGCCAGAATTGGCCGAAGGACTGAAATTAATAGTATTAGTGTGAGTGGGGTTCCAAAAAAAATCTAGTAAAAATCGAATTAATTTATAGCATAGATTCTATAGGGTCTTTCTCCATCTAATAGCGTAAATTATCACATAAATTATTTTAAATATTTTTCCAAATTAAATTAAAACCTTGTGACCTTACTCCTGAAAAAAGTTATATCAGGCCAGATATACTGAGTAGCATTATCTGGAACACCCCCTGGAACACCCTCGAGTCCCGCTCGATGCAGAGTCTCACTAAAGCATCCTTACCTATATAATGAATAAAAAAATATTTGATGGGTCCTATTTCACACATGTACAAGTGAAGTCCATCGGCACGTTCTGATGCTCAAAATAACTGCATCATCATGTCAAAGTGTGTCTGGACATTTAGATCACAATGTAAGAAGCCTAGTTCCTAATACTTCACCACTTGAAGACGTAAGTTTAAATCCCCTATGGGGGTCATAATTTTTCCTTTGACATGTGGACTTTCATATTTAAGAACATCTATGGAACTACCCACAATGCACTATTGTCAACGTCATATGGAGAACCGGCCCTACCTAGCATGCAGCTGGCTAACGTTAGCTAATAGCCATGCTAGCGTATAATTACATTCAACACAAAGTGTTAGCATTGGTGAGCTACTATCTACATCCTCAAAGAAGAAAACATATAAATTAATTGCGAAATGCATCCTCTTCTTCTGTGCATTTGGTAGTGGTAGTCAAGCGAGCGAGTGTAGTAGTTTTCCGTAGTCCGTCGCTAGTGCAGTAATGCCCACAAGGACAGGGTTAAGACTCATTTGTGGCCCAAAAACGATACACTAGCTTTGAAGTGGGACCCGTTTGTTCGGTTGAAGCAAGCGGATTGGAGCAAGAGAACCACACGCACATCTACAGTCATTTCACCCCGGAGGCGTTTGATGTTAGGATTCGGAATGAGACTCCGACTGAAACCAGGTGCTGTGCTGAGCATGAATGTGTAGCTTGCAACCTCTGTTTCTTACCGATCTACCGGTACATCGCAAGTGTCAGCAGTGATGGAGATAAACCAGCTAAATTTAATGTGGATTCCCCTCACTATATCGCTATTGGATTAGCTGACTGTCCGTCGGCCAATGAAACTGCCTATCCCTCTAGAAGGCCTCTCCTCTATTATGTGTGTATACTGTGGGTTCCTGCCTGTGCAAAAAATTTGCGATGTTCACCCTGGTTAGTTGGCTAGGCTAACTAGCAGGCTAAAATAACTAACATTAGCTGTCTGTCTTACTGGCTGAGATATACTGCATTGGGTCAATGACGTATAAGGTTTTCAAAAGTGAAAACATTTGAAAAGGGGAAAGTAATTTAATTTGAAACATTTATGTCCCCTTGAGTGTTACCGATGCACTTTCAAGGTTTGTTGCAAAACAATTGTTAAATGAATTATGCGATCGTTAAATTGACTTCCTAAAATAAAGTTCTTAAAACATTTTTTAAATCAAATGTTTTCTGACCAATATTACCAATATTTCAAGCAGAGGAGAGTAAAATATGAATATATACATTGTCTCAAATATTCAACATTAAAGGTAAGTTACAATATTGTTTTATCACTTTTAAACTTTTCACTGGACGACACCTCATTTTCAATGACCCGACTACAATTCATTTTCCTCTCATAGACTGAGCTTCTCTCTGCATTTTTGAGACAATAAAATAATTAAATTGTTTAACATTAAAATCACTGGTTATACCGAATGATCATTGCTGGTCGCACTGCGTTGCTAAGGTGTCATTTTTTGGGGCAGATCTCTCTGTTTTCCCTCTTTATCAAACACACACACATTAAGATAAAACATGGTTTCTTACTCAACAACAATAATGCCTTTTAAATGCTTAGTAAAATACATACAAATTGGACTGTAATGATTATCACGCTGAAACATTTCATCGTGAAAATAGCAGTGAATTTGTAAAAACAGGATTAAAATGATGCATTAGGATGATATGTTTCAAACCGTGTTAAGAAACATTGTAATAAATAAAGAGCAAAGTTATTGAAATACAGAAATTCAACATTAAAATCTAAAATGAATAAACTGTTATTCTACATCACATTAATTTTAAGAAAAAGTTAAATGTTTCTGCGCAATTCTAAAAACAAAATCTCCACATTGCGTGGTTAAAAGTTTTTCTAATTCTAATATTAAAACAACAGATGTGATTTAAGTTTGTGCAGAACATTGCAAACTTGCATTCTTAAAACTGTTTGATGTTTTTACACTAGTGTGATACGAAAGCAGCCTAGTATGTGTCAGATAGCCGAGATGCTGCTGAGCTGATAGTAGAAGGTACTGTCTTGCACAGAGGGCCAGACAAAAACATTCCTCACTCCATGCTGCTGCATACAAGTGATCTGCACTTACTCCCCAATCACCTTCAACACCTGGCCTACAAAGGGGCGGTCTTGAGCAGCTGACAATGACAAAACTGTCTACAGTCGTGGCCAAAAGTTTTGAGAATGACACAAATATGAATTTTCACAAAGTCTGCTGCCTCAGTTTGTATGATGGCAATTTGCATATACTCCAGAATGTTATGAAGAGTGATCAGATGAATTGCAATTAATTGCAAAGTCCCTCTTTGCCATGCAAATGAACTGAATCCCCCAAAAAAAATTCCACTGCATTTCAGCCCTGCCACAAAAGGACCAGCTGACATCATGTCAGGGATTCTCTCATTAAAACAGGTGTGAGTGTTGACGAGGACAAGGCTGGAGATCACTCTGTCATGCTGATTGAGTTCAAACAGACTGGAAGCTTCAAAAGGTGCTTGGAATCATTTTTCTTCCTCTGTCAACCATGGTTACTGCAAGGAAACACGTGCCGTCATCATTGCTTTGCACAAAAAGGGCTTCACTGGCAAGGATATTGCTGCCAGTAAGATTGCACCTAAATCAACCATTTATCGGATCATCAAGAACTTTAAGGAGAGGGGTTAAATTGTTGTGAAGAAGGCTTCAGGGCGCCCAAGAAAGTCCAGCAAGCGTCAGGACCGTCTCCTAAAGTTGATTCAGCTGCAGGATCGGGGCACCACCAGTACAGAGCTTGCGCAGGAATGGCAGCAGGCAGGTAGAGTGCATCTGCACGCACAGTGAGGTGAATACTTTTGGAGGATGGCCTGGTGTCAAGAAGGGCAGCAAAGAAGCCACTTCTCTCCAGGAAAAACATCAGGGACAGACTGATATTCTACAAAAGGTACAGGGATTGGACTGCTGAGGACTGGGGTAAAGTTATTTTCTTTCTGATTGTTTGGGACATCCGGAAAAAAGCTTGTCCGGAGAAGACAAGGTGAGCGCTACCATCAGTCCTGTGTCATGCCAACAGTAAAGCATCCTGGCTTCTCAGCCAAGGGAGTGGGCTCACTCACAATTTTGCCTAAGAATACAGCCATGAATACAGTGCCTTGCGAAAGTATTCAGCCCCCTTGAACTTTGCGACCTTTTGCCACATTTCAGGCTTCAAACATAAAGATATAAAACTGTATTTTTTTGTGAAGAATCAACAACAAGTGGGACACAATCATGAAGTGAAACGACATTTATTGGATAATTCAAACCTTTTTAACAAATCAAAAACTGAAAAATTGGGCGTGCAAAATTATTCAGCCCCCTTGAGTTAATACTTTGTAGCGCCACCTTTTGCTGCGATTACAGCTGTAAGTCGCTTGGGGTATGTCTCTATCAGTTTTGCACATCGAGAGACTGACATTTTTTCCCATTCCTTCTTGCAAAACAGTTCGAGCTCAGTGAGGTTGGATGGAGAGCATTTGTGAACAGCAGTTTTCAGTTCTTTCCACAGATTCTTGATTGGATTCAGGTCTGGACTTTGACTTGGCCATTCTAACACCTGGATATGTTTATTTTTGAACCATTCCATTGTAGATTTTGCTTTATGTTTTGGATCATTGTCTTGTTGGAAGACAAATCTCCGTCCCAGTCTCAGGTCTTTCTTCCAGAATGGTCCTGTATTTGACTCCATCCATCTTCCCATCAATTTTAACCATCTTCCCTGTCCCTGCTGAAGAAAAGCAGGCCCAAACCATGATGCTGCCACCACCATGTTTGACAGTGTGTTGCTTTTACGCCAAACATAACGTTTTGCATTGTTGCCAAAAAGTAAAATTTTGGTTTCATCTGACCAGAGCACCTTCTTCCACATGTTTGGTGTGTCTCCCATGTGGCTTGTGGCAAACTTTAAACTACACTTTTTATGGATATCTTTAAGAAATGGCTTTCTTCTTGCCACTCTTCCATAAAGGCCAGATTTGTGCAATATACGACTGATTGTTGTCCTATGGACAGAGTCTCCCACCTCAGCTGTAGATCTCTGCAGTTCATCCAGAGTGATCATGGGCCTCTTGGCTGCATCGCTGATCAGTCTTCTCCTTGTATGAGCTGAAAGTTTAGAGGGACGGCCAGGTCTTGGTAGATTTGCAGTGGTCTGATACTCCTTCCATTTCAATATTATCGCTTGCACAGTGCTCCTTGGGATGTTTAAAGCTTGGGAAATATTTTTGTATCCAAATCCGGCTTTAAACTTCTTCACAACAGTATCTCGGACCTGCCTGGTGTGTTCCTTGTTCTTCATGATGCTCTCTGCGCTTTTAACGGACCTCTGAGACTATCACAGTGCAGGTGCATTTATACGGAGACTTGATTACACACAGATGGTTTGTATTTATCATCATTAGTCATTTGGGTCAACATTGGATCATTCAGAGATCCTCACTGAACTTCTGGAGAGAGTTTGCTGCACTGAAAGTAAAGGGGCTGAATAATTTTGCACGCCCAATTTTTCAGTTTTTGATTTGTTAAAAAAGTTTGAAATATCCAATAAATGTCGTTCCACTTCATGATTGTGTCCCACTTGTTGTTGATTCTTCACAAAAAAATACAGTTTTATATCTTTATGTTTGAAGCCTGAAATGTGGCAAAAGGTCGCAAAGTTCAAGGGGGCCGGATACTTTCGCAAGGCACTGTAAAGAATGGTACCAACACATCCTCCGAGAGCAACTTCTCCCAACCATCCAGGAACAGTTTGGTGACGAACAATGCCTTTTCCAGAATGATGGCGCACCTTGCCATAAGGCAAAATGTTAGAGGCTGCGTCTTTCGAATCCGGTATCAGGAAGAATAAAAGTCAGAATCTGTCTTTAATTATCTTTAATTAAATTCAAGCATTAAATGGCAAATGCAATTTTCGTATATACGGGTTCACTGTATCACCACGCAAGCAGAGAACTGACAGGATGTACGTAAACAGCTGTTCTTATACTGTGATAGACATAGTTCCAACCCGTCTGTTGGCCTATTACAGTAGAGGCTGAGCGTGGTTTAGACTTGCTCAGGCCTATCGCAGGCGCTCAGACTAGTCCTATGATGACCACCCCTCCTTATACCTGATTAACTTGGCACATCTTGGAGATCACCCTCTGTCGATGTATAGATTCTCACTGTTCTGGTATCACACCCTAGTTGTAACAGTTGCTCAGTTCCTGCAATTGTGTTGTTCAGTATTTTTCCATCTCAGTTAAACCTTGTGATGACCACCCCTCCCTATACCTGATTAACCACAACTTTGTAACATGCAGCAAGTCACACCTTGTGCTCAATATTGTCACACACACAGACAGGCAAGGCAAATGTAGCAAACAGTACACCGCTTTGAAACATGCAAGTCACACCATGTTACTCAGTTCTTGTCACACACACACACAGATAAAGACAAAGCAGCTGTTGTTCAAACAATTTAATCTTAAGTAATATGGTAGAGGGTTTAAAATGCATTAATCCTAAATCCTTACAAAAAGTGATAACTAAGTGGCTCAGGGAACAAAACATCAATGTTTTGGGTCCATGGCCAGGAAACTCCCCAGACCTTAATCCCATTGAGAACTTTTTTTTAAATTGTATTGATTTATTTCACCTTTATTTGACCAGGTAGGCTAGTTGAGAACAAGTTCTCATTTACAACTGCGACCTGGCCAAGATAAAGCATAGCAGTGTGAACAGACAACACAGAGTTACACATGGAGTAAACAATAAACAAGTCAATAACACAGTAGGAAAAAAATAAAAAAGAGTCTATATACATTGTGTGCAAAAGGCATGAGGAGGTAGGCGAATAATTTACAATTTAGCAGATTAACACTGGAGTGATAAATGATCAGATGGTCATGTGCAGGTAGAGATACTGGTGTGCAAAAGAGCAGAAAAGTAAAACAAATAAAAACAGTATGGGGATGAGGTAGGTAAATTGGGTGGGCTATTTACCGATGGACTATGTACAGCTGCAGCGATCGGTTAGCTGCTCAGATAGCAAATGTTTAAAGATAAAAGTCTTCAACTTCAGCGATTTTTGCAATTCGTTCCAGTCACAGGCAGCATAGAACTGGAATGAAAGGTGGCCAAATGAGGTGTTGGCTTTAGGGATGATAAGTGAGATACACCTGCTGGAGCGCGTGCTACGGTGGGTGTGCTACTGGATTTTCTGGTGACTCCGAATTATCATTTTGGTTACACCATATGCATTACTTTTCTCACAAACATGTTTGAGGCAACTGCTTATGCACCCATGTGACATCACTTATGTATTTTGAGTTTCGAAATAAAATATATGCTATTCAGAATTAAAAATATGTATTTGTTTTTAGCGGTCGCATCAAATTATCAGATATTTAGGGTAAACCTGACAAGTAGTGGAAATGTAAACTTATCAAACATTTCCGAGATACTTGCTAAACTTTATTCTTAACTAAAGGGTATCTCACAGGCATCTAAATGATGTCTGAGTACCTTCATGTGATTTGATCCAAAATGGTAACTTTGGCGGTTGCGCCAAATGCTCCAGTCGCTTTCCAGACAAAAGTATTTAAAACCTTTCTGCCTAAACTCGTTGAGAGAATGCCAAGAGTGTGCAAAGATGGCATCAAGGCAAAGGGAGGCTACTTTCAAAAATATATTTTGATTTGTTTAACACTTGTTTGGTTACCACATGAGTCCGTGTTTTATTTAATAGTTTTGACGTCACTATTAGAAAATAATACAAATAAAGAAGAACCCTGGAATGAGTAGATGTGTCCAAATGTTTGACTGGGTGTGTGTGTGTGTGTGTGGTGTGTGTGTGTGTATGTGTGTGTGTGTGTGTGTGTGTGTGTTATATAACTAGTTATTTTCTAGAAACATAGCTACAGTCAACTTAGCTAGGCTAAGGTGAACTCAATTCAAGACTGATGGTGGGAATTTATAATCGCTAGCTTACCCCCAGCAGTTTCAAGATAGCGAACTAGTTAATGGCATTTTCTCAACCTCATCAATCAGATGGATTTCTAGCAAATACATTTGTTTACCCTTACATCCAAAGCTGCCTGATACAGCTGACCAGTTGATAGTAAAGTGAGATTAATCATTCATCCTACTTTACTATCTGCAATGGCTAGCCAGTAGTTAGTCTGAAAGTACTCGCTGCCGCTGACTGCACAAGCTTTTGGTGGGGATTGTTGAGCTACTTGTGCGAGAAGGCAGAGTGGTTAATACGTTCTTAGTGACCAGAGGTGACTGAATTCAGGATTTTTGATAATCGTTCAAAACATGAAAATGAAAATAGGTAATAATAAACATGAATCGTCATAGTAGTTCACAATAGGCTGTTAAAATGATGTTTCAATCATTCCTCTTGCGTTAGCTGTGTCAGGGGGAAAAAGCGCACGCAGGCATTTTTCCTGTGAGGCTGACCACACCGCTTGCGTTGCATTTTTTTTTTTAGAAATCTGTTATTCAATTATTGCAACCCCTGCATGCGCGCGCCAATGAGCGTCTGTGTTGCCAAGGGCTAAAATAGTTATATTTCTGACGCGCTGCAAGTCCTGCCGCTCCCATCTCCTCTTTGGTTTATAGAAGCAGGTACCCACTTGCCATCTCCTCATTGGGTTATACCCACGTGGGTGACTGAAAGACAGATGGAGGTCAGTGGTGGTAATGCACCTAATTTATTAAAGCTGCCACTCGCAATATAAAGTCAAGAGAAGAAAAAAGCCTGGAAGGAAGAGAGATGACTTGAAACGATTCGGTTGGCTGTTTTATGTGTAGATTAATTGGCGGAGTAGAAGACCTTGTGCATTTCAGGTAAAATAACAACTGACTGTTTATATCTCAGGACAAATTAGCTAGCAACAGCAAGCTAGCTAAATAGGACAAATTAGCTAGCAAGTGCAAGCTAACTAGCTAATTTGCCAATAATGTTTAATGCTTTTCGACCTGTCCCCAAATTAATATAATTGGTTCAGTTTGTTTTGATATTTTAACCTGCGTGTCGTGATCGCGTTTGGTGTGGGAGGACAAAATAAATGTATGCACAATGGTGCACGCGCTGTCGTTGCAATTTCCTTTATTACCAAATGAGGAGCGATACAAACCACACACCAGTCAGAGTTATACTTAAACTTCATCTTTAATAATATGAGCTTTACAACAGCTCTTTGACTCTCAGATCAATTCAGTGTCTATAATGAATTCTGAGAGTCCCTACAGAAGAACAGAAGATCTTTTAAAGCCAAGATACACCCCTCTCAACTTACATGACGAAACACAGATCTTAAGAACTCTTCACAAAGGGCTTTTTACTTGAGAAAGGAGTATCCCTTAGCCAGATTGCATTCGCTATAAATTATCGCTCAGTTTGGTCTCTAAAACGAGGTTCTAATCTTGTTCCTGGTACTTCATAGTACCAAAACATCACCTTATCCAAGGCATAACTCAATTGTCAACTCTATATACTCCTATATCAAGTAAACCCCCTCTTCTCCCCACTCCTGGACAAGCTCACAGAGGGGAGTGACTTGCGCACATTGTGGAGCCAATTTATTGGTTCCCCCTTAATCACGCCATCCCTTCGCATGGTTTAACAGATGCATTCACATATGAAGACAATGTTCCATGCTATCCTCTTCCCTTTCTGATGTTCTGCATAGAACCAGAGACATGTAAAGGACAAGCATGACCTCTCCCCTCTCTGGGCCCCAAATGACTGAGCCCCAGCTAAGAAAAAAGTGATCCAGTTCATCTGCCAACACTATAGTCCAAAAGGATACATTCTAATGGCAAGTATCTGACATAAGCATATTATATAAATAAAACATCTTATCTATGTTACCCAACTAATTCTGATTCATCCGCAACATTTCCCTCTCAAGGGACTCTGTCCCTTCTGGAGAATCAGAACAGTAACATTACACCTTACTAACAGTAATTTCAGAGTATATGAATTATGAAAAAAATACATAATCAATATTTAAAAGAAAATAAAGAATCAAATCCCTTTAATGTGAAGTACCTTAGCTTATATGTAAGCTTTCTCCCTTCTGAAACTAAGTTTACAACCGTTATTCTACAAGACAGAAATCACACAGAATAATACATTGTTGAGGAAAAAAAAACAAAAAAACAGAACATAGAAATGCTCCCTAATTTACAGGAGAACCAGTGTCTAAACACAGGCCTCATCTCAACATATAGGACAGTCATCCCTCTAAGTCCTCATGCTCAGAATTGGAGTCCTCACCATTAGAGATGTAGTCAGGAATAGAGAATAGGTCAGGGAAATCATTCATATTCCAAATCATTCATATTCCAAATCATAATTAAAAACCCAACTAATTACCCAACCAAAATTTAGAATGACAATGCTCAGTGATTCAAATTGGTCTTATCACTCAAAGTAAAAAAATAAATAATTTTACCTTCTCCTGGACAAGCTCACTGAGGGGAGTGACTTGCGCACAGACATTGTGGAGCCAATTTATTGGTTCACTGTATCACAATTCCTGTGGGTCAGAAGTTTACATACACTAAGTTGACTGTGCCTTTAAACAGCTTGGAAAATTCCAGAAAATGATGTCATGGCTTTAGAAGCTCACTTGGAGGTGTACCTGTGGATGTATTTCAAGGCCTACCTTCAAACTCAGTGCCTCTTTGTTTAACATCATGGGAAAATCAAAAGTTATCAGTCAAGACCTGAGAAAAAAATTGCAGACCTCCACAAGTTTGGTTCACGCTAGGGAGCAATTTCCAAACGCCTGAAGTTACCACATTAATCTGTACAAACAATAGAACGCAAGTATAAACACCATGGGACCATGCAGCCATCATACCGCTCAGGAAGGAGACGCGTTCTGTCTCCTAAAGAGGAACGTACTTTGGTGCGAAAAGTGCGAATCAATCCCAAAACAATAGCAAAGGACCTTGTGAAGATGCTGGAGTATCTATATCCACAGTCAAACGAGTCCTATATTGACATAACCTGATAGGTCACTCGACAAGGAGGAAGCCACTGCTCCAAATCGCTGGGTCTTCCTAATGGACAATGATCCCAAGCATAGTTCCAAAGTTGTGGCAAAAAGGCTTAAGGACAACAAAGTCAAGGTATTGGAATGACCATTACAAAGCCCTGACCTCAATCCTATAGCAAATGTTTGGGCAGAACTGAAAAAGCATGTGCGAGCAAGGAGGCCTACAAACCTGACCCAGTTACATCAGCTCTGTTAGGAGGAATGGGCCAAAATTCACCCAATTTATTGTGGGAAGTTTGTGGTAGGCTACCTGAAACATTTGACCAAATATAAACAATTTAAAGTCAATGCTACCAAATACTAATTGAGTTTATGTACACTTATGACCCACTGGGAATGTGATGAAAGAAATTAAAGCTGAAATAAATCATTCAGTCTACTATTATTCTGATATTTCACATTCTTAAAATAAACTGGTGATCCTAACTGACCTAAGACAGGGAATTTTTACCAGAATTAACCAGTTAGAGCTCTAGGGGCGCTATTTCATTTTTGGATAAAAAACGTTCCCGTTTTAAGCGCGATATTTTGTCACGAAAAGATGCTCGACTATGCATATTCTTGACAGTTTTGGAAAGAAAACACTCTGAAGTTTCAGAATCTGCAAAGATTTTGTCTGTAAATGCCCCAGAACTCATTCTACAGGCGAAACCAAGATGATGCATCACCCAGGAATTAGCAGAATTTCTGAAGCTCTGTTTTCCATTCTCTCCTTATATGGCTGTGATTGCGCAACGAATGAGCCTACACTTTCTGTCGTTCGCCCAAGGTCTTAGCAGCATTGTGACGTATTTGTAGGCATATCATTGGAAGATTGACCATAAGAGACTACATTTTCCAAGTGTCCGCCTGGTGTCCTGCGTCGAATTCGGTGCGCAATTGCCAGCTGCTTCCACTTTACCATTTGATTCAGGGGAGAAAGCATGTGTCCAAGAACGATGTATCAATGAAGAGATATGTGAAAAACACCTTGATGATTGATTCTAAACAACGTTTGCCATGTTTTCAGTCGATATTATGGAGTTAATTTGGAAAAAAGTTTGCGTTTTGAGGACTGAATTTATGGATTTTTTTTGGTAGCCAAATGTGATGTATAAAACGGAGCTATTTCTAATACACAAGGAATCTTTTTGGAAAAACTGAGCATCTGCTATCTAACTGAGAGTATCCTCATTGAAAACATCAGAAGTTCTTCAAAGGTAAATGATTTTATTTGAAGGCTTTTATGGTTTTGTTAATGTTGCGTGCTGGATGCTAACGCTAATGCTAACGCTAAATGCTAACGCGAAATGCTAACTCTAGCTAGCTACTTTTACACAAATTATTGTTTTCCTATGGTTGAGAAGCATATTTTGAAAATCTGAGATGACAGTGTTGTTTACAAAAGGCTAAGCTTGAGAGATGGCATATTTATTTCATTTCATTTGCGATTTTCATAAATAGTTAACGTTGTGTTATGCTAATGAGCTTGCTGATAGATTTACACAATCCTGGATACAGGGGTTTTTTCATAGCTAAACGTGACGCAGAAAACGGAGCGATTTGTCCTAAACAAATAATCTTTCAGGAAAAACTGAACATTTGCTATCTGAGAGTCTCCTCATTGAAAACATCTGAAGTTCTTCAAAGGTAAATGATTTTTTTGAATGCTTTTCTGTTTTTTTGTGTAAATGTTGCCAGCTGAATGCTAATGCTAAATGCTACGTTAGCCATCAATACTGTTACACAAATGCTTGTTTTGCAATGGTTGAGAAGCATATTTTGAAAATCTGAGATGACAGTGTTGTTAACAAAAGGCTAAGCTTGAGAGCTAGCATATTTATTTCATTTCATTTGCGATTTTCATGAATAGTTAACGTTGCGTTATGGTAATGAGCTTGAGTCTGTATTCACGAACCCGGATCCGGGATGGGGAGATCAGAAAGGTTAAATGTCAGGAATTGTGAAAAACGGAGTTTAAATGTATTTGGCTGAGGTGTATGTAAACTTCCAACTGTACATTAATGATTCATTTCGGTTGCCTATCCTGATGTGAAGTTTGTTCTATAGAAAGTATTTGACTCGGATGTGTGCCACAGAAAGTATTTGATCTAGCCACAAAATTAAGGAAATTAGAAGGGGGAGTGTCACGAGTCCGACCGAGGGTGGCTCCCCTTCCCGTTCGGGTGGTGCTCCTCGGTGGTCGTCGTCGCCGGCCTATTAGCTGCCACTGATTTTCTTTCCTCCCCCTCCTTGTATGTTTATTGTTAGCACCTGTTAGTTAGTAATTAGTTGGGCTTTATTAGACAGCCCACTCCAAAGCACGACCCGTGCGGCCTGTTTCTTTGTGTGGGATTAATTATTGTAACCTTCATGTATGAAGTAGACGAACGTGTTTGTTCCTGGTCGTGTATTCTGCTGTACTGTTTTCGTCCCCCGTGTTTGGGGCATTTGTTTTTGAGCACCCAGTGTTTCGTAAGTGCATTAAATAGCACAGTATTGAACTCTCTGTTTCCTGCGTCCGACTCCACACCCACGACACCCGGAGCATTACAGAATCCCGCACCTGAAAATGGAGTCAGCAGGAGCAGCGGCCAACCCTCTCCCATCGATGGAGGAACGGGTTCTCCACCATACCACCGTCCTCCATCGGATCGGATCGGCTATGGATCAAATGATGGAGATAATGGACCGATGGGAGAGGAGTGGTCTCCTCTCTCCACCTTCGGCACCCCCGGCTCCGGACTCCCCATCTCCCGACTCCAGCACTCTCCGTCTGACGCTCCCGAGGGCATATGATGGAGCGGTGGCGGGGTGCCAGGGTTTTTTACTCCAACTGGAGCTATACCTGGCCACTGTCAGACCCACTCCCTCGGGAGCGGAGAGGGTGAGTGTCCTCATCTCCTGCCGCACGGGTCGTGCTCTGGAGTGGGCGAACGCAGTCTGGAATGGCCCAGACTCAGCAAAGGAGCACTACCCAGAGTTTTCCCGCCGCTTCCGTGCCGTGTTTGATCACCCTCCAGAGGGCCGAGCGGCGGGAGAACGACTATTTCATCTCAGGCAGGAGAAGAGGAGCGCCCAGGATTACTGCTGGAGCATGACCTATTCGTCAAGGCTGAGAAATGCGTGTTCTCTAAATGAGCCGTCTCCTTCCTGGGTTATCGCATTTCCACCTCGGAGGTGGTGATGGAGTGTGACCGCATTAGGGCCGTGCGTAATTGGCCGACTCCGACCACGGTAAAAGAGGTGCAGCGGTTTTTGGGTTTTGCCAACTACTACCGGAGGTTTATCCGGGGTTTCGGCCAGGTAGCGGGTCCCATTACCCCACTGCTGAAGGGGGGCCCGGTGCGGTTACAGTGGTCAACAGAGGCGCACAGAGCCTTTCAACAGGTTGAAGGCTATGTTCACGGATGCACCCGTGTTGGCGCATCCGGACCCCTCTCTAGCATTCATAGTGGAGGTGGACGCCTGCGAGGCTGGGGTGGGTGCCGTGCTATCACAGCGCTCGGGTACGCCACCAAAACTCCGCCCCTGCGCTTTCTTCTCAAGGAAGCTCAGCCCAGCAGAGCGTAACTATGACGTGGGGGACCGGGAGTTGCTAGCGGTGGTCAGGGCTCTGAAGATGTGGAGACACTGGCTTGAGGGGGCTAACCACCCCTTTCTCATCTGGACCGACCACCAGAATCTGGAGTATATTCGGGCAGCTAGGAGACTGAACCCACGTCAGGCAAGTTGGGCCATGTTCCGGTTTACATTGTCTTATAGACCGGGCTCCCAGAACGTGAAGGCTGACGCACTGTCCCGCCTTTACAACACGGAGGATAGGTCCCCGAACCTACTCCCATCCTTCCCGCCTCAAGGCTGATAGCACCAGTGGTATGGGAGGTGGACTCAGACATCGAGCGGGCGTTACGGGCGGAACCCGCGCCTCCTCAGTGTCCGGCGGGGCGAAAGTACGTGCCGCTTGGTGTTCGGGACCAACTGATTCGGTGGGCTCACGCCCTACCCTCCTCGGGTCACCCTGGGGTGGCGAGGACAGTGGGGAGCCTTCGGGCGAGGTATTGATGGCCCACCTTGGCTAGGGACGTTAAGGTTTATGTCTCCTACTGTTCGGTGTGCGCCCAGAGTAAGACTCCTAGGCACCTTCCTAGGCACCCCGTTCCACACCGTTCCACAACGTCCATGGTCGCATCTATCCGTAGATTTCCTGACGGATCTTCCCCCGTCTCAGGGGAACACCACGGTTCTGGTGATTGTGGATTGGTTCTCTAATTCCTGCCGTCTCCTCCCGTTGCCCGTTATCCCTACAGCCCTACAGACTGCGGAGGCATTATTCACCCAAGTCTTTCGGCACTACAGGGTGCCGGAGGACATCGTTTCTGATCGGGGCCCCCAATTCACTTCCCGAGTATGGATGGCGTTCATGGAGCGTTTGGCAGTCTCGGTCAGCCTGACCTCCGGTTATCACCCCGAGAGTAATGGGCAGGTGGAGAGAGTGAACCAGGAGGTGGGTAGGTTTCTGCGGTCGTATTGCCAGGATCGGCCAGGGGAGTGGGCGAGATACATTCCCTGGGCTGAAATGGCCCAGAACTCACTACGCCACTCCTCTACTAACGTGTGCCCTTTTCAGTGTGTGTTGGGGTACCAGCCGGTCCTGGCACCATGGCATCCGAGCCAGACCAAGGCTCCTGCGGTGGAGGAATGGGTACAGTGCTCCAAGGAGACCTGGAGGGCCGTCCAGGAATCTCTCCAACAAGCGAGTGGACGGCAGAAGAGGAGTGCTGACCGCCACCGCAGTGAGGCCCCCGTGTTTGTACCAGGGGACAGGGTCTGGCTCTCGACCCGAAACCTGCCCCTCCGCTTGCCCTGCCGGAAGCTGGGTCTGCAGTGTGTAGGGCCCTTTAAAGTCCTGAGGAGAATAAACGAGGTGTGTTATCGATTACAACTCCCTTCCTATTATCGTACCTCGTGAACTGGGAGGAGTACGGTCCGGAGAAGAGGTGCTAGGTACCAGTGGGGGACATCTTGGATCCATCAATGTTGAGAGATTTCCTTCGCCTCCATCCGGATCGCCCTGCACCTCGTCCTCCGGGTCGACCTCGAGGCCGGTGTCGGCGCGCTGCTGGAGCCGCGCGTCAGGGGGTGTACTGTCACGAGTCAGACCGAGGGTGGCTCCCCTTCCCGTTCGGGTGGCGCTCGGCGGTCGTCGTCGCCACTGATTTTCTTTCCCCTCCTCCTTGTATGTTTATTGTTAGCACCTGTTAGTTAGTAATTAGTTGGGCTTTATTAGACAGCCGGCCCGCCTGTTTCTTTGTGCGGGATTAATTATTGTAACCTTGGTGTAGTAGACGAACGTGTTTGTTCCTGGTCGTGTATTCTGATATACTGTTTTCGTCCCCCGTGTTTGGGGCATTTGTTTTTGAGCACACAGTGTTTCGTGAGTGCATTAAATAGCACAGTATTGAACTCTCTGTTTCCTGCAGCTGTGTTAAGGGAATTTTTATCTATAATGACTAATTATGTATACATTTCAATCAGGACGAATTAAAGGACTATTATGTTACTGTACATGTATGAATTGTCTCTGTTGCTCTCAGTATTGAATATAATGTAGTCAGGAGTTTAGTACAATGACGGTCTGTTCCTTTGTACAAATGAATGAACTATCTCCATTGGCTCTAGGCGAGGAGGGAAGGCTTGAGAACTATAGGGCCTTTCTACCAGTGTCAAGAAGAGACGGAACATTTAGAAAACGCTGACGTCATTTTCAGTTTATAACCTGTGGTAAAATGTGTATGAACTCAGTACTCTCTTGAAATAAAGGCTGTTACCTGTCTTTTAAGACCGGGGCTCTGTCCATTCTTATAAAATATAGGGTCTTACAAACCCTTAATGCATTGACAAGAGTGTTTAATTTTGATTGGGAATTAAAACAGAGGAATTTAGAATTCCTTCAACAGTCTGATTCCAAACCCACGACACCCGGATCTTTACAGGGAGGACTTCGGCAAGGCTATTTTCTTGCCCCTGAAATACCCCCCCCCCCCCCCCCCCCCCCTTCTATTTTGGGACTGCAAGGCCTGGCACACTTCAGAATAATTTTGGTAGCTCATGTATGTTGCCACAGAAAGCACAATTAGAGTATCAAGAAACATAAACATTTATTTTAGAAATATTTTGTAATGTTTAAGAAAATAAAGATAATACACAAATATCACACAATAACACAATCCCATCACAGAAGGTTAAGTTTGTTAACAAACATTAAATAAGAAATACAAATGTTGATCTTTGTATAATAAGATATGATTTGATAGTTTTGTCAAGTCGGTTAGGACATCTACTTTGTGCATGACACAAGTAATTTTTCCAACAATTGTTTACAGACAGATTATCACAATTCCAGTGGGTCAGAAGTTTACATACACTAAGTTGACTGTGCCTTTAAACCGCTTAGAAAATTCCAGAAAATTATGTCATGGCTTTAGAAGCTTCTGATAGGCTAATTTACATAATTTGAGTCAATTGGAGGTGTACCTGTGGATGTATTTCAAGGCCTACCTTCAAATGCAGTGCCTCTTTGCTTGACATCATGGAAAAATCTAAAGAAATCAGCCAAGACCTCAGCAAAAAATGTGTAGACCTACACAAGTCTGGTTCATCCTTGGGAGCAATTTCCAAACGCCTGAAGGTACCACGTTTATCTGTACAAACAATAGTAAGCAAGTATAAACACCATGGGACCACGCAGCCATCATACCACTCAGGAAGGAGACATGTTCTGTCTCCTAGAGATGAACGTACTTTGGTGCGAAAAGTGCAAATCAATCCCAGAACAACAGCAAAGGACCTTGTGTAGATGTTGGAGGAAACAGGTACAAAAGTATCTATATCCACAGTAAAACAAGTCCAATATCGACATAACCAAAATGCCGCACAGCAAGGTAGAAACCACTGCTCCAAAACCGCCATAAAAAAGCCAGACTATGGTTTGCAACTGCACATGGGGACAAAGATCATACTTTTTGGAGAAATGTCCTTTGTTCTGATGAAACAAATATAGAACTGTTTGGCCATAATGACCATCGTTATGTTTGGAGGAAAAAGGTGAAGCTTTCAAGCCGAAGAACACCATCCCAACCGTGAAGCACGGGGGTGGCAGCATCATGTTGTGGGGGTGCTTTGCTACAGGAGTGACTGGTGCACTTCACAAAATATATGGCATCATGAGAGAGGAAAACGATGTGGATATATTGAAGCAACATCTCAAGACTTCAGTCAGGAAGTTAAGGCTTGGTCGCAAATGGGTCTTCCAAATGGACAATGACCTCAAGTGTACTTCCAAAGTTATGGCTTAAGGACAACAAAGTCAAGGTAATGGAGTGACCATCACAAAGCGCTGACCTCCACCCTATAGAAGCTTTGTGGGCAGAACTGAAAAAGTGTGTGGAGCAAGGAGGCCTACAAACCTGACTCAGTTACACCAGCTCTGTCAGGAGGAATGGGCCAAGATTCACCCAATTTATTGTGTTAAGCTTGTGGAAGACAACCCAAAATGTTTGATCCAAGTTAAACAATTTAAAGGCAATGCTACCAAATACTAATTGAGCGTATGTTAACTTCTGACCCACTGGGAATGTGATGAAAGAAATAAAAGAGGAAAAAAAGAATTCTCTCTACTATTATTCTGACATTTCACATTCTTAGAATAAAGTGGTGATCTAATGTGGTGAACTGACCTAAAACAGGAAGTTTTTACTTGGATTAAATGTCAGGAATTGTGAGAAAAAAACAGAGTTTAAATATATGGGGCGGCAGGGTAGTCTAGTGGTTAGAGCGTTGGACTAGTAATCGGAAGGTTGCAAGTTCAAACCCCTGAGCTGACAAGGTACAAATCTGTTGTTCTGCCCCTGAACAGGCAGTTAATCCACTGTTCCTAGGCTGTCATTGAAAATAAGAATTTGTTCTTAACTGACTTACCTAGTTAAATAAAGGTACAAATAATCATATTTGGCTAAGGTGTACATCGTGAACTTCCGACTTCAACTGTATACTACTTTTTTTTCTCAAAAGATAGGGGTCAAACTTATTGGCACCTCTGTTTAAATACCTTTCAATACCTCACCTTGTGAGGATAACAGCACTGAGCCTTTTTCTGAAATGTTTTATGAGATTGGAGAACACATTGGAAATTCTCCATGTGAAGAAGGTGGATCTTTTTACTTTTATAGCAATAGTGGTAAATGGAACCGATCAAGTTGAAAAGAAGTCACGAAAGATTGACATCATTGTTTCTGCTGTTGAACGGTTCTTTGGATTAAAATATTTAATGTACTTTCCCCATCCTCTCATGCCCTAGAGCCTGAGTAGGGAATTACGGAGTTTTTGACATTTGTTACGTGTAAAAAAAAAAAGAGTTTTATAAGTGTGTGTGGATTAATTACTTTTTCTCCCATATCTGTAATGGAATGTATTAAAAAAAGGTTTTTACCCCAGTCCAGTTGGTGATGGGAATACAACATTAGTTTTGGGAGCTACACCATAAAACCTGAGAGAAGAAGACTGGAATTGAATCCGTTCGTCGACAGGACTGCCTGCGGAATGGTACCTATTCGGGAAGATGGCCGGAGGCGGGTGTTTTGTTTGAATCAGATGGCGCGTTGAGTGGAGACAAGTGAGAAGGAATGGATTACAGTGGCAAATAAAAAAGGAAACTAGAGAAGGAAAGTGGTCGTGGAGTCTAGTAAATCCAAGCCTAGTTCTGACTGTTCTTTAGTCTGAGTTTTGGATCGAAAGAGAAACCCGGGAGATCCGTTTCGAAGTCTCAAGGAAAATCATAGATGCGTTAGATGAGGTGGCGTCAGTGAAAATAACAAGAAATTGGTTTATTTGGTTTATTTTTGTATGTCCATAGAGCAGAAGGAGCGTGCTTTGCACCTGAAAAATATGTTGAATTTGAATGTGTCACGTGTGGATCTGCGATGCAGGGCACATATCAAGTGAGTTATTTCTGGAGTGGCGCTAGAAGTGAGTGCAAAGGATGTAACTGAAGAAATAGATGCAGTAGTTGTTGCACGACAACTGACCCGTATGGTGGATGGAATGAGGAAGCCCAGTGGTTGGTGCAGGCCGACTGACCCGTATGGTGGATGGAATGAGGAAGCCCAGTGGTTGGTGCAGGCCGACTGACCCGTATGGTGGATGGAATGAGGAAGCCCAGTCGTTGGTGCAGGCCGACTGACCCGTATGGTGGATGGAGTGAGGAAGCCCAGTGGTTGGTGCAGGCCGACTGACCCGTATGGTGGATGGAGTGAGGAAGCCCCGTGGTTGGTGCAGGCCGACTGACCCCTATGGTGGATGGAATGAGGAAGCCCAGTGGTTGGTGCAGGCTGACTGACCCATATGGTGGATGGAATGAGGAAGCCCAGTGGTTGGTGCAGGCCGACTGACCCGTATGGTGGATGGAGTGAGGAAGCCCAGTGGTTGGTGCAGGCCGACTGACCCGTATGGTGGATGGAGTGAGGAAGCCCCGTGGTTGGTGCAGGCCGACTGACCCGTATGGTGGATGGAATGAGGAAGCCCAGTGGTTGGTGCAGGCCGACTGACCCCTATGGTGGATGGAATGAGGAAGCCCAGTGGTTGGTGCAGGCTGATTGACCCATATGGTGGATGGAATGAGGAAGCCCAGTGGTTGGTGCAGGCTGACTGACCCCTATGGTGGATGGAATGAGGAAGCCAGTCCATCCAGTATTTTGTTTTTTGAAGAACATGCGTATATTTGGGTTATGTGAGATATCCTGTAAGAGCCTTCGTGCCCAAACCCCCTGCAGTGTGATAAATGTAAACTGTTTGGACATGTCAAGTGTATGTAGATGGGAGGAGCATGCACCAGAATTCATGAAGTGCCCTGTTAGATTGAAGGAGACTGAGGTGGCAAGAATTAGTCCAGCGTGTCTCCTATCCGGAGGTGGTCAGAAGAGTGGAAGAAGGGAGTAATGTTGAAGAAACCATGGTAGTTGAATCAGAGACTGTCGTGGAAATATTGAATCACTTCCACTTTCAGATAACACACATGGTCACTCCCCTCTATGTAGATGATTAACACCCCTTGGCCTCTTGCCACCATTATCTTTCTATCTCAATTCATGCTTGTTAACAGATTATATTGGTGGCGTAACCATAGCAACGATACAAAAAAAAACAAGACACACGTAATGCAGGTGTCTGTCTAATGATACTCATAGGATTACATAATGGCTTCCCTTAGTCTGTAATGGCACAGACATACATATATAATACAATCATATGCCTTAAAGCTAGTCACAGGACCAGGCATTGACTTCCCTCAGGCCTACAACAGCACAGGCATACATTTTCTGCTTACGTTCTGTTTTTACAATGTCTAGTGATTAACTCCATGTTGACCCAGCTCTGTTCAACTGAGTGCAGCCTTTATTCTGCTTGCACATGTCTATTAATGAACCTTATGTTGATTCTGCTTACTACTTCTGGGAGAACAGTCTAGATACTGGGAAATCACCCATAGTCGTGAATTTTCTCCTGCAAGACCTCAGTAGATGTTGCTCGCCAACCGGATCCTGACACAATGCATGTTAAAAAAAAAGTGGACTTTATATTGTTTATTGCATTGGTTTTAAACTGTACAGCGCAAACAAATAAGGAATCTGAGAAAACAGGCATTGTGAGTGCGGCTGAATGTTTTTTAAATGTTTTTTACAGCAGAGGCCCCTGAGCCTGTGTAGGGATGTGATTTGTTTTATCGCTGAAGGAGTGGGGTGGGGATTTTTTTTTGAAAATAAATGTTATTTTTGTATTGTATATGATGGTGATATTATAACCCTCCTTTCCCGCAATGGATTTTATTTTTCTTCCGTTCACTACCAGTACAGTAGGTGGCGGCTATAAACCAAATAGGTGTAGTCTGCGGTAAAAAGAACAAGAGAAGCGCTGCGTCATCACGTCATGTTGAAGGGAAAAAATAATGGCGGCTCTTGTAATGGGATGGGATAGTGCATGTATGAGATAAATCTTTATGAAAAAAATTAATCCGTTAGAATAACCAAGGTGTCAACGTAACAAGTCAGAATGGCTCACCGATACCTCCGCTTGTCAAGAGGTGGCAGGAATCTATTCAAAATGTTGCTGCCTCCAAACGTCAGAACAACTCACGTTAACGGTGCACGACTGGTGAGTTGCAATCTAGCTAACGACGTTACAACATCAAAACAAACAGCGCTAGTCGATTCTCATTGCATGACAAGGCATTAAGAGTTTGTTTTGGCAATAGGTAGTCTTTACATGTGGTTTGTTTGTAAAAAATCTAGATACTGTCATAATCCAACATTATTTCGCCCAACAAAACAACCTGTCATTCTAGCTAGCGTAACAGGCCTGCGAATGACATTGCCGTGGTTGGATAACACAGGGCGAGATTACATGATGAATTAAATTGTTATTTAACGTTAGCTAGTCAACTATCGCGTGTTAAACTAACGTTACAACATGTCTAGCTATTTTAGGTAACGTTATGTATACACGTGTAGTGACTATTTGCATTCGCCAATGTTAAAATACGGACTACGCGTGGTGATTTGTGTCCCCACACCAGATGCGATCAGGACACGCAGGTGGAAAGATCACAAAGAACTCTGAACGAATTCATTTAATTTGGGGACAGGTCGAATCGCATATGAAACATTAATGGACATTTAACTAGCTAGCTTGCTGTTGGTAGCTAATTTGTCCTGGGATATATATATATACATTGGCTTGTTATTTTACTTGAAATGTGTTGTCCTTTTTCTTGCTGGATCTTTTGTAGAATATCAACCCATTTTGAGTCACACAAAATCGTGTGTTCTCTTCTCCTACAGTTAATCCACAGATAAAAGGGGAAAACCCAGTTAGTTAAAAAGTGATCTCTCCTAGTAATAAGGTCTTCTTTCTATTTTATGTGGTGTTTGCAACCTGCTGGACTGGTGTCTGGACCTCGTTCATCTTTAATTAAATCACCTAAGCGGGTTTATGCTCCTAAAAAACAATGAGGAGGAAGGACTTGCAGCGCATTGAGCGTCTAAAATAGAACCAAGTTGATAGAACCAAGGTCTATTTTAGCGCCTGGCTATGCAGACGCTCGCAAGCAATTTGGATGAAATTATTGAATAAAATGTATGTGTACGTTTATTTTGCAACGCTTGCACACGCAATGCAGCCAGTGTGGTCAGAATGTTGTTCAACTGACAGTTCAGGGAATTTAAGATTTTAGAGCGATCGTTAAACTAGCTAATGATGCTTCAGTTTTTTTAAATATCTACCTATTTTATGTTGTAGTGTTACTCTGAGAAATGACAGTAGGCGCACCAACAAAAAAATGTAATGGTGCAATATTTCTGAAGTGTATTCCATGACGTTTTCACATGCACTTGGTTTCTATACGTACTACTCAAGTAAAGACAAGTGTTTCTCAAATCTTTAATATTTTATTTCATAGTATCCAATTGGTAGTTACAGTTCTGTCTAGCTAGAGGTCTACCGATTATGATTTTTCAATACCAATACCGATTATTGGAGGACCAAAAAAGCCTTTTTTTTTTTACATTTATTTTTCCTCATTTGTAATAATGACAATTACAACAATACTGAATGAACACTTATTTTAACTTAATGTAAAACATCAATAAAATCAATTTAGCTTCAAATAAATAATGAAACGTGTTAAATTTGGTTTAAATAATGCAAAAACAAAGTGTTGGAGAAGAAAGTAATATGTGCCATGTAAGAAAGCTAATGTTTCAGTTCCTTGCTCAGAACATGAGAACATATGAAAGTTGGTGGTTCCTTTTAACATGAGACTTCAATATTGCAAGGTAAGAGGTTTTAGCTTGTAGTTAATATAGTATTTATAGGACTATTTCTCTCTATACCATTTGTATTTCATATACCTTTGACTATTGGATGTTCTTATAGGCACTAGTATTGCCAGTGTAACAGTATAGCTTCCGTCCCCCTCCTTGCCCCCTACCTGGGCTCGAACCAGGAACACATCGACAACAGCCACACTCGAAGCATCGTTACCCATCGCTCCACAAAAGCCGCGGCAAGGGGAATAACTACTCCAAATCTAAAAGCGAATGACGTTTGAAACCGTATTAGCGCACAACCATTTTACTAGCTATCCATTTCATATTGGTTACACCAGCTGATAGGCTTGAAGTCATAAACAGCGCTGTGCTTGCGAAGAGCTGCTGGCAAAACACCCGAAAGTGCTGTTTGAATGAATGATTACGGGCCTGCTGCTGCTCAGTCAGACTGCTCTATCAAATCAGACTTAATTAGAACATAATAACACATAGAAATACGGGCCTTTGGTCATTAATATGATCGAATCCGGAAACTATAATTTCTAAAACAAAACGTTTATTATTTCAGTGAAATACGGAACCGTTCGGTATTTTATCTAACGGGTGGCATCCCTAAGTCTAAATATTCGTGTTACATTGCACAACCTTCAATGTTATGTCATAAATTCAATGTTATGTCATACTTAAATTCTGGCAAATTAGTTCGCAATGAGCCAGGCAGCTCAAACTGTTGCATATACCCTGACTCTGCGTGCAATGAACGCAAGAGAAATGACACAATTTCACCTGGTTAATATTGCCTGCTAAACTGGATCAGTAGTTATAACTAGTGATTATGATTGATTGTTTTTTATAAGATAAGTTTAATGCTAGCTAGCAATTTACCTTGGCTTCTACTACATTCGCGTGACAGGCAGGCTACTCGTGGAGTGCAATGGTTAGAGCGTTGGACCAGTTAACTGTGCGGTTGCAAGATTGGAACCTCTGAGCTGACAAGGTGAAAATATGTCGTTCTGTCCCTGAACAAGGCAGTTAACCCACAGTTCCTAGGCAGTCATTGAAAATAAGAATGTGTTCTTAACTGACTTGCCTAATTAAATAAAAGGTATAAAAAAATAATAATAATCAGAAATCAGCACTCAAAAATACCGATTTCCGATAGTTATAGTCCTGTCCCATCGCTACAACTCCCATACGGACTCGGGAGAGGTTTGCACTCGCAGCCGGCTGCGACAGAGCCTGGAATCGAACCAGGTTCTCTAGTGGCACAGCTAGCAACTGCGATTCAGTGCTTAAGACCACTGCGCCACTCGGGAGGCCCGTGTTTCTCAATTCTAACTATTCTAACACTACTACTTAAATACGCCAATGGCTTAAAAACTAGACCTAGTTGAGCAGTTGAAGGTGTGCTGCTGTTTGACTCGATCAAAACGTTTTAAAAGGACGACGGTGTCCACGGATGGAGTTGAGGAAAAAGTGTATTTATTTAGTGCAACATTACTTTTCCCAAGCATTCTGGTTCTGTATGGCTCAGTTGATAGGGCATGGCGCTTGCAACACCAGTGTTGTGGGTTCGAAGCCCTGGATCGTCCATACACAAAATGAATGCATACATATAAGTAGCTTTGGATAAAAGCGTCTGCTAAATGGCATGTGTTATGTTGATTGTCATCTTTCATTTTCAAGGTCTCCAGCCAAGCAGACAGCCAGATAGTACTTGAAAGGAGGACTCTGTTTGAACATGTGTTAGGTGCCTATCAAAGACTCTGCTCCAAACCACCAAAAGGTATGTACCTCAACATTCACTGTATTCATCTAGCAGATTCCCATTCTTTCTGATTATATATAAAATGAAGCATAATATATTTATGGGTCATTAAAATGAGAACTTTTTCATGCTCATTTATGATTTTGTGCGCTCTAACGTTTGGTGTTCTTACTTCAGGATTTGAAAAATATTTCCCCAATGGTCCGAAGACTGCGCCGAAGAGCAGTGAATCCAACCCAACCAGTGGAGAAGCCAAAGGTAATTTAAACCACTGACAAAATATACTTTCTCGTCCTATGTCGTTAGCTGGCTAAGACCTACTGAACACTACAGTGCATTCGGAAAGTATTCAGACCCCTTCCCCTTTTCCACATTTTGTTACGTTACAGCCTTATATTAAAATCTATTAAATAAAAAACAATCCTCATAAACATCCACTAAATGAGGAGTGCCCCATAATGACGTCACAATACCCCATAATGACGTCACAATACCCCATAATGACGTCACAATACCCCATAATGACATCACAATATCCCATAATGACAAAGCGAAAACAGGTTTGTAGACCTTTTTGCACATGTATTAATGTATTCAGACCCTTTGCTATGAGACTCAATTGAGCTCTGGTGCATCCTGTTTGCATTGATCATCCTTGAGATGTTTCTACAACTTCATTGGAGTCCACCTGTCAATTGATTGGACATGATTTGGAAAGGCACACACCTGTCTGTATAAAGTTCCACAGTTGACAGTGAATGTCAGAGCAAATCTGGGGATGGTTTATCTAAACATTTCTGCAGCATTGAAGGTCCCCAAGAACAGTGGCCTCCATCATTCTTAAATGAAAGTTTGGAACCACCAACACTCTTCTTAGAGCTGGCTGCCTGGCCAAACTGAGCAATTGGGGGAGAAGGGCCTTGATCAGGAAGTTGACCAAGAACCTGATGGTCACTCTGACAGAGCTCCAGAGTTCCTCTGTGGAGATGGGAGAACCTTCCAGAAGGACAACCATCTCTGCAGCACTCCACCAATCAGGCCTTTATGGTAGAGTGGCCAGACGGAAGCCACTCCTCAGTAAAAGGCACATGACAGTCCGCTTGGAGTTTGCCAAATGGCACCTAAAGACTCTCAGACCATGAGAAACAAGATTCTCTGGTCTGATGAAATCAAGATTGAAGTCTTTGGCCTGAATGCCAAGCGTCACGTCTGGAGGAAACATGGCACCATCGCTACGGTGCAGCATCACGCTGTGGGAATGTTTTTCAGCGGCAGGGACTGGGAGACTAGTCAAGGTTGAGGGAAAGTACAGAGAGGTCCTTAATAAAAACCTGCTCCGGAGTGTTCAGGACCACAGACTGTGGGCGAAGGTTCACTTTCCAACAGAACAACGACCCTAAGCATACAGCCAAGACAACGCAGGAGTGGCTTCGGGACAAGTCTGTCCTTGAGTGGCCCATCGAGAGCCCGATCAAAACATCTCTGGAGAGACCTGAAAATAGCTGTGCAGCGACACTCCCCCTCCAACCTGACAGAGCTTGAGAGGATCTGCAGAGAAGAATGGGAGAAACTCAAGGCTGTAATCGCTGCCAAAGGTGCTTCAACAAAGTACTGAGTATAAAGGGTCTGAATACTTACATCAAAGTGATATTTTTTATTGAATTGTTATACATTTTCTAAACACCTGTTTTTGCTTTGTCATTATGGGGTATTGTGTGTAGATTGTGGGGAAAAAAACAATTGAATCAATTTTAGAACAAGGCTGTAACGTAACAAGATGGTGAAAAAGTCAAGGGGGTCTGAATTCTTTCCCAAATGCACTGTATGTGTTGATTAACAAAATGTTAACTTTTCCAGTATTTAGATGAGGTATGTCATCATGTAAACGATACCTATGGAAGCCTCTGTTTACTTCTGCACTACACCAATTCCATTTTCTAAACAGAGCGTTGACTTCGGTTTTAGGCTGAAAACTGATGTGTCTATCTGCCTTCTCAGAGGCCAAGCCAACTACCAATGCACAGAAGGCCACTGGTAGATCTAGTGGAGGAGGAGGAGGTGGGGCCTCAGGCGGAGGAGGAAAAAGGGGAGGCAGGAAGGATGAGTCCCATTGGTATAGCCGGCTACAAAAGGTGAGAATCGACACCTGAAACCTGGTCGGAAGTTGACTTAATGATCTGGGTATTTGGAGCTAACCAAGGCCTTACCACTCATACCATTATTTTTTGCACTACTGTTATCATCATGTCAATGCTAAACTGTTGTAAACAAAACCCAACAAGACAATTGTTAGAGGAATATAACTCCGATATGTTCATTAACCAATTCAATTAAAACACTCTGTCCGTTTCTAAGAATTTGTAAGATACTTATTTGCATAAAATGGACAGAGACCAGTCTGAAAATTAATCAGTAGTGTTTATTTTCCGAGAGCTCTCCTCATAATACCATATACATTAGTTTATATACCTCACATTTCGTCATAAATGTCTCTCCTCCTCTCAGATACAATGGCAATACAGTTCACAAGCCTTCCCACATTGTCTGCCACCTGTTAAACAATCTACGACAAGCCCAAGGTCTCTCCCCTCCCTGGGTAGAGACAGAATGTCCTGTAAGGAACACAGCATTCCAGCCGGTCTGACGATAGCTCCATTCGTTTCTAACAAGGAACAGAAAGTCCTTGTTCTAATTCTTGACTAAAACTACACACATGATATTCTGTATTATGATTATAATAAGATTCATACATCCATACAGTAACATAGTAGTGTTCTGTTTAGTTATAGTTCTAGGTTAAATGTATTCATAATTTAGTCATTATTCATTAAAAATCCCATAACAATATAGTGCACAGTACAAACGGAGCAAATGAGACAAAACGATACAATGAAATCGGTCGTTATTTCAAATTCTTCCGCAACGTGTTTATCCTTAGGGTGACGTGCCATGGGACGATAAGGAGTTCCGTATGTACTTCCTGAGTGGGGCTGCATTTTGGACCATGGTTACATATTTCTTTTTTTTACGGGAAGGCGGGAGAGAGGTCACTTGGAAAGACTTTGTCAATAACTACCTCTCGAAAGACGTCGTAAGTATTCTATTAGTATCATTGATAGGGAAAATGGTGTGTAATTTTTAACGATATAAAATCGTGTGTTAAGGCTCGAGGTTAGATGTTCGTTTGCTTCTTGGTGTGAATCTGATGATTTGTCCACTGCTGTTGACCATCTCACATTCGGGGACTTGAATTTGGATCTTTCTTTTTCTCTCTAGGTTGACAGATTGGAAGTAATAAACAAGCGCTATGTGAAAGTGGTATTTACACCTGGAAAGACTCCAGTTGATGGAGTAAGTTAAATATTTGTACCCATATATTTTTTTTATTTTTATTTTATGCATGTGTTCTCTTCCTCACTTGTTAGAACAAAGGTAGTAATGAGTGGTTTATATTTTGGTACCCAGCAATACGTGTGGTTCAACATCGGCAGCGTGGACACGTTTGAGCGGAACCTAGAGACAGCTCAGTATGAGATGGGTATCGAGGGGGAGAACCGTCTGCCAGTGGTGTACTCCGCTGAAAGCGACGGGTAAGTTGGACAACAAATGGACTGAAATGGGAAGAGATCACCTTAATAAGAAATGCTCCTTTTTCCTTTACCGTTAGGAAAATTCAAAAGGCATTCGCACATCTGAGCAATCTAATTTGCAGGTGCATGGCAACAATTGAACAAGATGAAGGAAAAAGGAAACCGCACACTGCTCTTGATATTATCACTGATATTTAATAAGCTTTACGTATCGGCCTCACGGCCTTCGTCAGAGCTTTTAAAGCTTCCGTTAGGAACACGGCCCAGCTCTAATCCCAGTAGCACACCTCTCTTCTCCCCTCAGGTCGTTCCTGCTCAGCATGCTGCCCACCGTGCTCATCATCGGCTTCCTGCTCTTCATGCTGCGACGGGGGCCAGCAGGTGCTGGCCGACCGGGCGGCCGGGGCATGGGAGGACTATTCAGTGTCAGCGAGACAACGGCCAAGGTGTTGCGCGATGAGATCGACGTGAAGTTCAAGGACGTGGCAGGCTGCGAGGAGGCCAAGCTGGAGATCATGGAGTTTGTCAACTTCCTCAAGAACCCCAAGCAGTACCAGGACCTGGGTGCCAAGATCCCCAAGGTGAGCCAGCAGGAGAGAACTCTTTTTAGCCTATCATAAGGCAAGGTGGAGCTACCACCATATTGCCTATACATATAAAAAAAAAAATCTGATATCATCAGGGGATAGGGGCAGGGGGTTATTTCTAGGAGTAAGTAAGCAATGAGCATGTTCCAGAGGGTCGATATGTTATAGCAGTCTTCTGGGATGCACAGCATGACTGCAAAACGGCATGACTGCAAAACCGACATCCTGGAACACCACCCAGGTCATACTCTTCTATGTCACAGGGGGCTATCCTGACGGGACCCCCTGGCACAGGGAAGACCCTGCTGGCCAAGGCCACCGCCGGAGAGGCCGACGTCCCCTTTATCACCGTAAATGGCTCAGAGTTCCTGGAGATGTTTGTGGGCGTGGGCCCCGCCAGGGTAAGTGACAACACTGTGGATCTTGGTGTCAGTATACTTTGGGTTAATGGACATTTCTGATTGATTGCATAATGTATTGTTCATTTAACCATGTCAAATATTTTTTATTTTCATCAAAGCTTAACTGTGTTCCAACGCTCTTTCATTTGAATGTCCACCTGACAAAGGGAAAGAACAGCCATCCAATTCTTTCACATCTACCTGCCCTGTCGAGCCCTGCCCGGTAGTGCCTCACCCCGCCCGGTAGTACCCCGTCCTGTCAGCCTTGCCAAGGGGAGCCATGTCCTAATGTTCATACTCACAATTCTTGACAGACTTGCTCTCGATTGGAAGATTTCTGAAGCAGGACTCCAGTTTCAAAGCAATATAAGTGATGGGCTTGGGCGGTATCCAGATTGTCATACCTGCATACCGACCTTTATACCGTCCCAGTATATTTATTGGGTTGATACCAGGCACTGAACACGAGGGGCAATCTTTTCTTTTTTTTTATCCGAAGGTTAGCAATGCAAACAAGTACATGTAAAATACCATAGCGAATGCTAGTTAATTGCTAACAAACGCATGTGAACATTTCATATAGTCTCTTGCAAACTATTTGCAGGAGCTCATCCCAGCTCATAAAGTTAAACAAGTAACAACATTTTTTAAAACGTTTTTCTGCATGAACAAAACAAATATTAAGACAGTATGGCTCTTGATCCAGGAGGGGTTTCTCTGCTGTTACCAATAGAGGAGCTTGATTGCAGGAAGCTAACCGCTTAGCTAGATAACTAGGTACTAAGTTGGCAAACCAAATGCACAACTGCAGAGCATATAGCACATTTTTTGAAAGTTTAACTTATTAGTTCTAAGATATATCTAGCTGGCAAACATTTAGTTGTGAATTCCATTCTGTAACTAGATAACCTAGTGCGTGCTGCACAATGGTGAGGGACTTCCAAGCCTCTGGTCTCTCGTCGTGGTGTACTTGCAAACAAGCAACATGTGACTGGGGACAACCGGTCAGCTTCACAATGTGGCAGGTGAAATGAAGAACGCGGCAGGGGCGGCAGGGTAGCCTAGTGGTTAGAGTGTTGGACTAGTAACCGGAAGGTTTCAAGTTCAAACCCCCGAGCTGACAAGGTACAAATCTGTCGTTCTGCCCCTGAACAGGCAGTTCACCCACTGTTCCTAGGCCGTCATTGAAAATAAGAATTTGTTCTTAACTGACTTGCCTAGTTAAATGTAAAGGTTAAAAAAATATGTTTTATTATTATTTATTATTATCTCCTAAAGTATTGCACAAGTTGACTGCTTAATAAAAAAGTAGCTAAAAATATTGAGATTTATTAAACTTTACAGAAATAGTTTCAACAGTATTGAAAAACCATCCCGTGGCTAATACCAAATACCCCGGTATACGGTATATACGGTGTACCACCCAAGCCTATACACGGTGTAACGCCAAAGCCTAATGTACTCTGGGTTTTATTCTCTCCCTGCTTTGTGCTTTCCAGGTTCGAGATCTGTTTGTCATGGCCCGTAAGAATGCCCCTTGTATCCTCTTCATTGACGAGATTGACGCAGTAGGGCGCAAGCGAGGCAGAGGGAACTTTGGTGGCCAGAGCGAGCAGGAAAACACCCTCAATCAGCTGCTGGTCGAGATGGATGGTGTGTATCGCTCAGGGTCAATTTTTTTTTATAGTTCATCAAATCCAGCCAATATTTTGCAATGACTGGGGCAATGAATGTCCCAGCAAAATACGTAGTCTACTCATTTTGCGAGGTTTGTCTCTACACAGGCCACCGCAGTAGGGATGGGGACGGTTATTTGAATATCCGAACATACTTTAGTATTCAATTACTTGGGAGAGTTATTTATTTTCTCTGAAAGAGAAAATAGGAAGTGAAATGGGGAGATTTTATTCAATGTAAGAATGGAATTAAAATTACGGAATTAAGTTGGCTACAATGATCAACCAACATGTAGGCTGTTGTTTCATATGAATGGAGTTGTAGACATTGGACAGGGAGCGCAGTAACATGGCCTCAATTAGCCATGCTACCTGGGCTGGTTACCTGGGCTGGCTACCTGAGCTGGCTACCTGAGCTGGCTAACTTGGCTGGCTGGCTACTGATCGAAATTATAATTTAGACAAGTGTTTCTTAATCCTGGTCCGGTAGACCCAAAGGGGTCCACATTGTTTTTAGTTTTTGCCCTAGCACTTACACACCCGATTCCACTAATCAAAGGTTTGATAGTTGATTCAGTGTTTCCCCTGGTATTGGGCGTGGCCAATTGCACGTTCTCCAACCAATGTTTTTATCAGCCAACCTCTTGGCCACAGAGACATTTTGCGGTTTAATTGCTGATTTCCTGCAATTCTACACATATTTTCATGGGGCTGGGAGAATGTAATGGCATTTTTAAAGCTACTTTCCTGCAATTCTCTTCGTTCGTATGCGTGACTCAAACATTATAACGAAATAACTGTGGGGCCCCCTTGCCATATTTTTGGATTCACTCTCAAAGTATTTTTGTTAGTTCTCTAAGATCTCGTAAAAAATAAATATATAGGTTTATCTTTCCTACATACTTTTATGTACATCTACATTTATGTACATCTACATTGGTGTCTGTTTGGAAGCACACCACTGGTGGGAAAATGCACATTTTTCTTAATGATTTTTAGAATATTCTGTCACCCGTTGGATGGGAACCTAGCTACTGACGAGCTAGGCCCGCTATTGCTAAATGAATATAGGGGAAACACTGATAATGGAATCAGGTGTGTGTGTGTGTGTGTGTCGCTAGGGTTAAAAACTAAAACGTGCACCCCTTTTGGGGGTCGACCCAGGATTAAGAAACACTTTGATATAAACAGAATCCATATGACACTGTCACCTACCATTTTTCTCTCTTTCCAGGGTTCAACACGGCAACCAATGTAGTAGTGCTAGCAGGTACTAATAGACCTGACATCCTGGACCCTGCACTGATGAGGCCCGGACGCTTTGACAGGCAGATTTACATTGGTACGAGCCCGTAGTTTTATTTTATCATATGCCCCCCCCCCCGGGCTGCTTGGGTTTCGTCCTGTTCTGGTTTAATGTAGTTGTTGGATATGGTAAAAAAAAAATGAATCCACTGTAATAAAGGAAAATTTAAAGTTGTACTATGGTTATCTGTTAATGAACCACCATGTAATAGTGAAGCTATTACCACAACATGTCACATATCATAACCTATCCAGGAGCCTGAAATTTGTTTAGTTTTAAGTAGTAATTGGTCAACCAATAGTTGATGCTATAAGGAATGACTGACCAAGATAGGAAACTGTGGAAAAGCTTTTAAACATTGGTAACATTGTTTTCGCAGGTCACCCTGACATTAAAGGCAGATCGTCCATATTTAAAGTGCACTTGAGGCCTTTGAAAATGGACGCAGAGATGGACAAAGAAGCTCTCGCCAGGAAAATGGCTGCCCTCACCCCAGGCTTCTCAGGTAGGTTTTTGAGGCACACTGGGGATGCCATCCTAGACAATGGTGTCAGAACTGCAATCATTGGGTTTATAGGCCTAGTTACAATGATCAAACTGTTACCATATTGTTGACACACCCATATTCATTATGTCATATACTGCATACCAGGGTTTAAGTTAGCTGGTAAAAAAACAGCTTTTGCCCACTAAAAAAATTATTTAAAGCTACAATATGCCACTTTTTGAGCGACCTGATTAAATCCACATAGACATTTGAATTGTAGATCTGTCATTCTCATTGAAATCAAGTCTAAGAAGTGCTAGATCTGTTCTATGTGCACTTTTACTGTGCTTAAGTTTAGTTTTTTATAACTTTCGGATTTGTGCACTAGCTGAAAATACAATATTTTTGGTTATGGAAAATATTTTTCACAGGGGTACAATACTGCTCTACACTATAGTTGCTTTTATTATTGTTTTAAAACTTAAACTGAAGTTAGGTGAACTATTAGAATTTTAGCAACCAGGAAATGGCGAAGCGATTTCTGCACGGTACATATTTTAAAAGCCGATAAATAAAATTGTAGCAGGCGAAATTTTGCATATCGTGCATCCCAATTGCTCGCTTGAGCACTTTCCTCTCACTCCTTGCGCGCTGACTTAGGTGCATGCTGCTGAGAGAGCAAGATTGGAGTCTTGGGCTTCTGTTGATGTAAGAGGATGTGATGCCTTTTTCATTGAAGTTAAATGAAAATTAGAGTATGCCTACAGTGAAAAGCCTACAAGGGGAATTTCCTTAAAGATAAGTTTTTAATACTGATGGGAAGAATGTTGGCACGGCCAAATGCAGGCTACCGTGCAACTCGCTATTCAGGTAGGATGCAATTTAACTTATTTTTTTCGGATTTATAATTTTTTATTACTATTACTGTATATCATTGTTATTATTGTAGACCTATTTATTAATTAAAACCAGTCTTTAAATATGCACAATGTGTTTTGTTTCATTCTGTTGAGACGTTTTCCTTGGCTGAATTAAGTTTAGTCAGTTTTTTTTCTTTCTTTTTGTGCTCCGTATGTAGTTTAAGATGGGCTGTAATAGTAGGCCTGTTGTAAAATGAATATTAGCATATTACTGTCATTTGTTGGGTACGGTAGGCACTAGCCTTCCTTGGTAATTGCTGCAGTACAGCCTGTTCACTAATTTTGCGAAGGTTTATTAAACCAGTTCGTAAATGTTTTGTTTTCTACCTGAGCCATTTTCCTTTGGACAAATTTAAGTTCCAACTGTAATGTTTGCCGCAATATAATATCCTACTCGTATTTTTCCTTATACACAATGGCTTGACTCACCCTAATAAAGTTTAGAAACTTTTGTGAAGGTGTGGCTATTAGCCTAGTGGTTAGAGCGTTGGGCTCCGGAAGGTTGCAAGTTCAAATCCCCGAGCTGACAAGGTACAAATCTGTAGTTCTCCCCCTGAACAGGCAGTTAACCCACTGTTCCTAGGCCGTCATTGAAAATAAGAATTTGTTCTTAACTGACTTGCCTAGTTAAATAAAGGTTAAAAAAATATATACGAAAATACTGCAGTCCTATGATATGAAGGCATTGCACACCAATTGACCCCCGACAGTTGGAACTTGAGGCGAGGAAGAATGTTTTAGTTACACCAAATCTTAAAATATAATGCTTATCTTCATAATTAAAAAAAATAATAATAATCAGATTTTGAACATTTGCGAAGTAGCCTCCTGTACACCTATATGTGGCGCTATAACAGGCGCGGTAGTCTGACAAGGATAATGAAATGTATGTCGGTGTCGTAGCATGCCGCAGACATATCTCTCTCTCTCTCTCTGGCCTAAGCTTCTCTTCCTTTTTATATGTATTTGTTAAATATGAATATCCTACAGTCTGTATATGCAATGCCCTGCTGCATTTAGCGTTCAAATACAGCTGACCCGTGAGGTGGACAATTGTTATTTTAGGAAAGTATTTTTTTTTTTTTTTTTTTAAATAACACAATAGGCTATACATTTTGTAATGCTGCACATTGAAACACAAGGAATAGTGTTTTTTTTTTGATAATGGCTGTTTTTAAGGACAGGTAATTAATTATCTGTTTATTGTTTTGCGCTGGCTGCGTGGGTGGACGCCCTAGATCGTGCATTACAGATCCAATGGTTATGGATGACCAGTAAAGTGCTCAAATGTCAGTTAAATTAAAATAAAAAATCCTGTTCACTTGTCTGGTGAAACCCCTGCTGCTTACATACATACTGTACTGTATAATGTTGCATTTTCCCTGGACATTTTCATATTGATATTTGTATACAAAAATAAAATACGAATTTGTGAGGTCTTTCTTACAATGCTCATATAGATATATTTTTTTGCCTTTCAATTTTTAATATGCTCGTTGAAAACTGCTCTGGATGAGGCTTAACTATAAAAAAATATCAATTTAAATTCTGTTTTGTTAGGTGCTGATATTGCCAATGTGTGCAATGAAGCCGCGCTGATTGCTGCTCGCCACCTCGCGGACTCTATCAACCAGAAGCACTTTGAGCAGGCCATCGAACGTGTGATCGGAGGTGAGCACAAGCGCACACATATACAAATGGAACACATCCTGATTTTGCTAAATACCGTATTAAGCCACTGAATCTCAGTGCTAGAGGTGTCACTACAGACCCTGGTTCGATTCCAGGCTGTATCACAACCGGCCGTGATCGGGAGTCCCGTAGGGAGGCGCACAATTGGCCCAGCTTCGTCCGGGGTTAGGCCGTCATTGTAAATAAGAATATGTTCTTAATTGACTTACATTTTTTTCTTTAAACTAGGCATTATCATTTTTTACTTTTACCTTTTTTTTGTGGCATCCAATTGGTAGTAACAGTCATGTCTCATCGCTGCATCTCCCATACGGACTCGGGAGAGGTGAAGGTCGAGAGCCGTGCGTGTTTCCGAAGCACGACCCTGCCAAGCCGCACTGCTTCTTGACACAATGCCCACTTAACCCGGAAGCCAGCCGCACCTATGTGTCAGAGGAAACACCGTACAACTAGACTGTGTCAGCGTGCGCCAGGCCCACCACAGGAGTCGCTAGAGCGCGATGGGACAAGAACATCCCTGCCGGCCAAACCCTCCCCTAACTACGCAGGGCCAATTGTGCGCCGCCCCATGGGTCTCCCGGTTGCGGCCGGCTGCAACATAGCCTGGACTCGAACCAGGATCTCTTGTGGCACAGCCTTAGACCACTGCGTCACTCGGGAGGCCTGACTTGCCTAGTTAATTAAAATAAAAATGTGTAACATGTATTGGCTACTTACAAGCTGTGTTGTCATGACCAGCAAACCATAGAGATGCAAGATGCTCTAATTTGACTTCTATGTCAATTGTAATGTGATTTATTAAATTTCACCTGACATGTATTCAACTGAAAGTATAATGTATTCTAATCTATATGATCTAATTGAACTAGTGTGGCTTGATACATCAACGGGACTTTTTCCACAGCAACAAAGATCAAACATCATTGATTACTCACTCCTTCTGTTATACCTCCTTCATTCAACCTTTCCAAATGAATTTGGTACCTTCTTTGTCATGCAGATTGTTTCGATGGTCACATGGGTATGTCAACTACTTTCTGTTGTTGAATGTACAGGTCTGGAGAAGAAGACTCAGGTCCTGCAACCTGAGGAGAAAAAGACTGTAGCTTACCACGAGGCAGGGCACGCTGTGGCAGGCTGGTACCTGGAGCACGCTGACCCTCTGCTCAAGGTAGATTCTAGTCCCTACCAATATTCTACCTGACTCTCTATACTGGTAGATTCTAGTCACTACCAATATTCTACCTGACTCTCTATACAGGTAGATTCTAGTCACTACCAACATTCTACCTGCCCATCTATAATGGTAGATTCTAGTCACTACCAATAATCTACCTGCCCATCTATACTGGTATATCCTAGTCACTACCAATATTCTACCTGCCTCTCTATGCTGGTAGATCCTAGCCACTACCAATATTCTACCTGCCCATCTATACTGGTAGATCCTAGTAACTACCAATATTCTACCTGCCCATCTATACTGGTAGATCCTAGTCACTACCAATTTTCTACCTGCCTCTCTATACTGGTAGATCCTAGTCACTACCAATTTTCTACCTGCCTCTCTATACTGGTAGATCCTAGTCACTACCAATTTTCTACCTGCCTCTCTATACTGGTAGATCCTAGTCACTACCAATTTTCTACCTGCCTCTCTATACTGGTAGATCCTAGTAACTACCAATATTCTACCTGCCCATCTATACTGGTAGATCCTAGTCACTACCAATTTTCTACCTGCCTCTCTATACTGGTAGATCCTAGTCACTACCAATATTCTACCTGCCCATCTATACTGGTAGATCCTAGTAACTACCAATTTTCTACCTGCCCATCTATACTGGTATATCCTAGTCACTACCAATTTTCTACCTGCCTCTCTATACTGGTAGATCCTAGTCACTACCAACATTCTACCTGCCCATCTATACTGGTAGATCCTAGTAACTACCAATTTTCTACCTGCCTCTCTATACTGGTAGATCCTAGTCACTACCAATATTCTACCTGCCCATCTATAATGGTAGATTCTAGTCACTACCAATATTCTACCTGCCCATCTATACTGGTAGATCCTAGTCACTACCAATTTTCTACCTGCCTCTCTATACTGGTAGATCCTAGTCACTACCAACATTCTACCTGCCCATCTATACTGGTAGATCCTAGTCACTACCAATTTTCTACCTGCCCATCTATACTGGTAGATCCTAGTCACTACCAATTTTCTACCTGCCTCTCTATACTGGTAGATCCTAGTCACTACCAACATTCTACCTGCCCATCTATACTGGTAGATCCTAGTCACTACCAATTTTCTACCTGCCCATCTATACTGGTAGATCCTAGTCACTACCAATTTTCTACCTGCCTCTCTATACTGGTAGATCCTAGTCACTACCAACATTCTACCTGCCCATCTATACTGGTAGATCCTAGTCACTACCAATTTTCTACCTGCCCATCTATACTGGTAGATCCTAGTCACTACCAATTTTCTACCTGCCTCTCTATACTGGTAGATCCTAGTCACTACCAACATTCTACCTGCCCATCTATACTGGTAGATCCTAGTCACTACCAACATTCTACCTGCCCATCTTTTTTTTTAATTTTTTACCTTTATTTAACTAGGCAAGTCAGTTAAGAACAATTTCTTATTTTCAATGACGGCCTAGGAACAGTCTGTTCAGGGGCAGAACGACAGATTTGTACCTTGTCAGCTCGGGGGTTTGAACTTGCAACCTTCCGGTTACCAGTCGTTAATGCTAATCCTTCTATTCATGCGATGTTACTATACTAAACAAATCATTATCATGTACCTAGCTAGCAGAGATTCAATGAGGATGAGTGACAAGAACTTGAATAAATAATGATTTAATAAATATAAAATAGGCCGCACTGTGCTGGTTAATTAATTAATGGAGTTGAATTATTCATTTTACGTTCTTTCTTGGGCTACTGGCATGGGGGATATTGCATTTGTAAAATGGTACATTGTTGCACAGGTTGTAGGTAGATCTACATACAACCGCCAACTGTTGCAAACCAAATGGTGGTATGGACAAATCATGTGTAGATAGATGAATTCCCTGCCTGGGCTGCGAGACAGTGGAATTATGACATTTAATACATGGTCATGGTATTTTGCAGGAGTTGTTGTCCAACCAATCGACATCCAGGATCCAAACACTAATAATTTACGCTACACCGGCTGGCTTTGCTGAGTTGGATGGTTTTTACCATGCATCCTTAGAAAATGTGTTATGTTAATATTGACGGCTTTGTAAAGCGGTCAGTCTGACTAGCTCTAGAGAATATATGCATACTTTGCAAGATATTAAAGGGATAGTTCACTTTTAAAAAATAAGCCTGTATCAGCCAGATTTAATACTGGGTGACCAATAACTGCCAGGCTCAATTTACCACTGACATTTTGTCCTCTCTCCAGGTATCTATCATCCCCAGAGGCAAAGGGTTGGGCTATGCCCAGTACCTACCAAAGGAGCAGTACCTATACACCAAGGAGCAGCTGCTGGACAGGATGTGCATGACGCTGGGTGGCCGCGTGTCTGAGGAGATCTTCTTCGGTCGCATCACCACGGGGGCCCAGGACGACCTCCGGAAGGTCACCCAGAGTGCATACGCCCAGGTCTGTCCGTCCCCCTTCGTCCCCACCACCACATTTATTAGCATTTTATTGGTCTTTTTCTTTGTGTTTCACAGGGCTAGTACACAATGGGTTTATGATTGGGTAAGACGGTTGTACTAACCTCATGAAGGTGTGTGTGTCACATTCCAGTTATTTTTGTTGTTGAAGTAGAGTGGATTATCATTTGACATTTTGCATTTTATTGAGACAGTAATGAGAGAGAGATACATTCAAGTGGGAAAGTCTTTGAGAGGGGAGGACATGAGGATGGACCTCAAGTTTCCGGTGGGGAGAAGCGTACACTGAGTGTACAAAATATTAGGAACACCTGGTCTTTCCATGATATAGACTGACCAGGTGAAAAGCTGGGATCTCTTATTGACGTCACTTGTTAAATCCACTTCAATCAGTGTAGATGAAGAGGAGGAGACAGGTTAAAGAAGGATTATATGTGTATGAGTGCCATTCAGAGGGTGACTGGGCAAGACAACATATTTAAGTGCCTTTGAAACAGGGTATGGTAGTAGATGCCAGGCGCGCCGGGTTGAGAGTGTGAAGAACTGCAACGTTACTGGGTTTTTCACGCTCAACAATTTGCTTGTGTGTGTCAAGAATGGTCCACCAACCCTGGTCTTTTAGGTTGTGAACATGAACCCAGACCATGGTTCCTGCACACATTATATATATATATATTTGTTTACTTAATTGAATATACTGAAAATCTCAGTCTGTTGTATTAGGACATTCCAATAAAGTGTTACTACACCATTGTTTTTACAGATCGTGCAGTTTGGCATGAATGACAAGGTGGGACAGGTGTCCTTCGACTTGCCCCGGCAGGGCGAGATGACCCTTGAGAAGCCCTACAGCGAGGCCACGGCGCGCCTCATCGACACGGAGGTACGCAATCTCATCCGAGAGGCGTACGAGCGTACCCACACCCTACTGGCTGAGAAGAAAGGCGATGTGGAGAAGGTACGTGTGGTGGTAGGACATAAAAACACTCGTAGGCTTACACTGTCTCACAAGTAAAACTTAAGCCAAAGGTAATAATACATTTACCTTCAACGGTTGCCTGGTCAGGTGGCGCAGCGTCTGCTGGATAAGGAGGTGCTGGACAAGAAGGACATGGTGGAGCTCCTGGGGCTGCGGCCGTTCGCTGAGAAGTCCACTTACGAGGAGTTTGTGGAGGGCACGGGGGGCATGGATGAGGACACATCCCTGCCTGAGGGCCTCAAGGACTGGAACAAGGAGCGAGACAAGGAGGAAAGCACAGAGGAACAGGTGGCCCGACAGATCTCCGGAGGGATGCCCTTCTAACGGGGACTGCTTAGCCTCACCGATGGTCGTTTTTAGTATGAGGCTGTACTGAGATTAGAACAGGTTGGTGGAAGGATGTCAGTAAAACCCCACCTAAACGTTACCTGACTGAACCATGCCCAGGATCCCTCTGATTGGTCAGTTGCATCCTTTGCAATGGTCTGGGGGTGTATTCAGCGAGATGAAACATTCTGAATGTTGCAGATAAAAATGTCATACAGGAGTTAAAAGTTCTGTCATGGTTAGCGTAAACAAAATATATCACATTTAGTTGAGGGGGGGGGTTATTATTTTGGATAAAGAAGACACTAGGCCACACATCTAAAACTAAAAACTATGTAGAAAATATAATAGACCATTTTATTTTATATAACTTACCTGTTTCTGGCCCTCAAAATTGATTTTGACAAACAAATCGGTCATAATAAAAATAAATCTGAGCCAAAAAGTTTTGCCGCCAAATCTTGTGTGTGTGATTTAACCTGTCATTAATAAAGCTATGTAATCCCTATTCAACATGGAGGAATAAGCATATCTGTTCACCACCAGAATATTTGAGCAGTTGGAAATCCCACTCATCGCTCACAGAGCGGGGTCACCACTCTGGCGATCATTATCTTTACTCCCGTTCCACCCCCCAAAAAATTGCCGCTCCAAATTCGCTGCATTTGTTTTAGTTTAAAACGATATTTTAAGTTATACCCCATCTACTTTTGTGACTATGTACCATTTTTTTTTGAAGTAGGCTTCAAGAAGCTTCAACATGTCAAAGGCTACTGAACAAGGACCGACCTGATGACATGCGACCACCGTGTAAAAAAAATGTGTTTCTCTCATCTCTTGATGGTCAGCTAGGCTACTTCAGTTGTAACTGTGGCTCTGTAGTGCTCACATTTTACAGTTGATGGACAACTTTAACACTTAAATGGATATCTAAACGTCTCTGTTGCGGCTACGTGAGCTCATTCGTTGTCTTGCCATCAATTACACAGGCTGTGAACTATTTCTTAGTCGACTCATATCAACATCTCCGAGGATTAGTAGTGGAGGGAGGCTAAATAAATATACAAGAATAGGCCTAATTTAAAATAACAGTGGTGAAGGACATTTTTTAAATGTTGCCCAGAGCTCATGGCTGAGCGGTACCGGAGCAAAATTGGGGAGAGAGAGAGAAGGCCCCGGCCATTTAAAAAATTTTTTTTAAAGAAATTATATATATATATATATATTTTAGATCCACTGCTCGCTCCAGCCAAATTACGCACGTTCTCCTCCTTCCTCCACTCTGCTCACATCCTCTGTTTGACAAAGTACATTTCTGTCTAGATGTTCTGTACCTCCACCCAGCCTGAACACGCCCCAGAGAGACTGACTACGGTGCTCTTTTCCAGGGATTGGATGGGAGCACTGCCCTTGATCTTCATGCCTTAAGGCCCCCTTGAGTATAAGGCATGATGAGTGGGTCTTCAGTGGGAGGGGGGGGAGACTTAAGTTTTTGTATACTTCACAACCCAGCCAGTGTTTTAACTATGGATTATTTCAATGACCGAAAAAAACAAAAAACAAATGTAGAATCCGTCTGGCTTTGTAAAGAACGTTCAGACGTGTAGCTTGGGGTTGTTTCCAGGTTTGGACAAGAGGATTGTACATGAGATGTCAAAGCCAAGGTTGCTGTATAGATTTTGAGTAGATGACAAAATGACTGAAATATTCCAGTAGTAACATGAAATGTAGAAGAACAACTTATGTTCAGGAAATAAAGAAATGACGCTTGCAACCCCCCCCCATTAATCTTTACTTCTGTGAAGTGGAGTCAAACTGATTGAAATATGTGACGATCACACGTCTATTCATGTCTATCCAATTTGTATTCTTACCGAAAAAAAACTGACCAGGAGCGATGGGTGAGTGATTTTAAAATACATGCAACTGAAACCAAGGTTAGAACAGGAAAATGAAAAAGTAAACGCACTGAATAAAGACGACACTGCAGAAAGATACCACATATACACACACACTGCATACTGTACACACTGTACACACTGGGTGGAGGGGGGAAATAAACAGTTATGCATCACTGAGACCTGCCAACCTGCACGCATTTTGCGTACCATGCACACAATCTGAGGTAGAAGTACGCTGGTTTGAAAAATAACCCTAACATATGCTTCTAGTTGGTTGGCACAATTTGGTTTTTGACTGGAGCTGAGCCGCCCCCCCCCCGTAGTCATAGCACAGACAGAAGGGGATACCCAGACACGTCACAGGCTATACAGCTGAAGCATCTGTTTTAGAACGTTTTCTCACCACCAGAGATGGTAGTGAGCTGAAGTCCAGTTGCGTTAGTGGGAGAAGAAGGAACTAGGTCAAACTGGGCCGACATTCGGCAAATTCTCATCGATAAAACATCTGATCTCAAAAAAAGTTATATTCCCAAAAACTAGAATCTGTTACGAACACGATGCATTAAGTTTCGTAGACTTCATGCTTTGCCAAAGTTATTATATATATTTTTTTAATGTTAGCAAATGAAATACAGAAATATCTCATTTACGTCAGTATTCACACCCCTGAGTCAATAAATGCTAGAATCCTACAGCTAAGAGTCCTTCTGGATAAGTTGGCACTTCCCACAATACTTACCCATTTTTATTATAAAAAAAAATATTCAAGCTCTATCAAGTTGGTTGTGCTTATCTCTATTCCATTAATTTTTATCATAAACTCCCTAGTCCTTGCCGATGACAGATGACAAGCATACCCGTAACATGATGCAGCCACCATTATGCTTGAAAATATGAAGAGTTGTACTTAGTGATGTGTTGGATTTGCCCCAAACATTGCGCTTTGTATTCAAGACACAAAATGAATTTCTTTGCCACATTTTTTTTGTTGTCCAGTTTTACTTCAGTGTCTTATTGCAAACAGGATGCATGTTTTGTGATATTTGTATTCGGTACAGGCTTCCTTTTCTCTCTGTCAATTAGTTTCACACCTGTTAAACTATGTCACCATTGGCCTCATGGTGAAATTGCTTGGATTGGTTTCCTTCCTCTCCTGCAACGGTGTTAGGAAGGACGTCTGTGTCTTTGTAGTGACTGGGTGTAATTATACACCATCCAATGTGGGTTGTGTGTGTAGGCCAGTGACTTAATACATTTTAAATTCAGGCTGTAACAAAATGTGGAAACATTCAAGGAGTGTCAATACTTTTTTTAAGGCACTGTAAGTCCTCTATGTAACCTGATGGATGAGGTCAGGGATGGACATGTGAAACAAATTCATATAAGCCTAGTTCAGTTGTTTCGTATTTCAAATAGCCTGTAGTAAACTAAACTACTACCTTGCATTCAGTAATTTAATTATTACGCATTTTCTCCCCAAACAAAATTTTAAGCCAGTTTATATTTTCACAAGACTATCCACATGAAGACCACCTAATTAATTAGAATATTCAGACTCCTAAATGTTTACCTATTAATTAATTACAATATTCAGACTCTTAAATGTTTACCTAGAAAAATGTAAGCGTCGTTGAGACCACCTCCATTTAATTTAGGATCAAACCGTGTTTGGTACATTGTTTGATATAATTTAAGACTCTTAAGTTTCAGGAAGTGGCCATTAGTAGTCAACTTCTTGAGGGGGAAGTTGATTGCCCCCCTCCCGGACCCCCTCTCCACCCAACCTTAGGCCTACAGCAGCACCACATTGTCAGAAAATCCTAGGGAGAGCATGATTGTACATTTCAAACATATTTCTAGTTAGCTACTGAAGAGCAGCTAATTACCAAGTACTCAAAAAAAGTATGTTGCATACCATTCCTACTGAGGCAGTCTTCTGCAAAACAATCACGGGGGTGTCGCATGTGCGCTGTTGTGGGGTCTACAAGGCCGCCGGGGGTGCTAGCGCTGCGCTGGAGTGGTACTCCTACAAATGAAGGTTGGCAGGTCTGCATCACATCATACGTACCTCAGTGCTGCTTGTAATCATCAAATGCAAAAAAAAATATTCAGAGCTATAAAAATAATACGCATATTGGTGAACACTTCTCCAGCAATGTTCATGAACGCCAAAAGCTATCCATATTTATGCCACCACAGTGCAAGGCTACAGTCGTGTCTGTCGTTGTTCTGTTTTTGTTGTTGGTGTGTGCCGTTGGACATACGGAATATTATCAATGATCAGCCAAGACAGCCTTGTTATTTGTCGCTCAAACTCTCACTGTAGGGTTATCTAAATGTGTACATTTTGTATTTTGCTCTATTGTTAAAAAAAAAAAGTTTGATGCAGTGTGAACATGGCAATTTATATACTGATCAAAAATACAAACGCAACATGTAAAGTGTTGGTCCCATGATTCATGAGCTGAAATAAAAGATCCCAGAAATGTTCTATACGCACATCTTATTTCTCTCAAATGTTGAGCACATGTGTTTACGTCCCTGTTAGTGAGCATTTCTCCTTTTGTCAAGATCATCCATCCACCTGACAGGTGTAGCATATCAAGAAGCTGATTAAACAGAATGATCATTACACAGGTGCAACCTTGTTTTGGAGACAAAAGGCCACTCTAAAATGTGCAGTTTTGTTACACAACACAATGCCACAGATGACTCAAGTTTTGAGGGAGTGTGCAATTGGCATGTGGACTGCAGGAATGTCAACCAGAGCTGTTGCCAGATCATTTTTATATTAATTTATCTTCCATAAGCCACCAACATTGTTTTAGAGAATTTGGCAGTATGTCCAATCGGCTGCATAACCGCAGACCACGTGTAACCATGCCAACCCAGGACCTCCACATCCGGCTTCTTCACCTGAGGGATCATCTGAGACCAGCCACCCCCGACAGCTGATGAAACTGTAGGTTTGACCAACCTTAGAATTTCTACACAAACTGTCTGAGGGACGCTCATCAGCGTGCACGTCTTCACCTGACTGCAGTTGGACATTGTAACAGACTTCAAATGGTGGTCACATCTGATACTGACAGGTTTTCTGATCCACGCCCCTACTTTTTTAATAGGTATCTGTATTCCCAGTCATGTGAAATCCATAGATTATATTTTTGTTCAGTATATTTAAATCACAACATGCAACAATTTCAAAGATTTTACCGAGTTACAGTTCATATAAGGAAATCAATCCATTTAAATACATTCATTAGTGCCTAATCTATGGATTTCACATGACTGGGAATACAGATACCAATAAAAAAGGTAGGGGCTTGGATCAGAAAACCAGTCAGTATATTGTGTGACCACCATTTGCCTCATGCAGGTTAACACCTCCTTCGCAATAGAGTTGATCGTGGCGTGTGGAATGTTGTCCCACTCCTCTTCAATAGCTGTGCAAAGTAGCTGGATATTGGCGGGAACTGGAACACGCTGTCGTACACGTCAATCCAGAGCATCCCGAACATGCTCAATGGGTGACATGTCTGAGTGTGCAGGCCATGGAAGAACCGTGCCATTTTATCAAGTTCAAATTAAATGGAAACCCTGTGCATTATGATGATTATGATCATATAAAAATGGATATACAATTGAACAATTACCCTTAACGTGTCCGGTTTAGATCATAAAAGCACATCATGGACACAACTTCATCCAAAACACAATCAAGATTGCTTTCAGTATATTTAAAACGCAACAATTTCAAAGAGTTTACAGAGTTACAGTTCATGTAAGGAAATCAGTTAATTTAAATGGATTAATTAGGCCCTAAAGTGAAAGCAATCTTGATTGTATCCATGATATGCTTTTATGATCTAAACTGGACTGACCACATTAAAAGGGTAAATGTTCATTCATTTAAGATGAACTTAATTTTGACCCAAACATCAATTTTAAAGAACTTACCCTTTTAAAAACAAAGTGAAAACCCTATAAAAAATTTGTGCAAATTATTTATTTAATTTAATTGTACATTTTAACTAAGTTTTGGAATAGCTTTCTCTCTGTGGTAGAAAACAGTGAAGGACAGCCATGATATAATTGAATCTCAAAGTGAGATGATGGCTCCAGCCCCTTTATTTCAGGAGGTCATGATTGGACAAATGATTTAAGACAAAGCAAAGAATCTACTCATATTCAATCAGAACAAAAAACTAATGGAGATGAGGGCTATACTGAATTCTCAACCAGATAAAATTCTAATGTCGTGCATTTCACTAACAAGGCTGCAAATTAGACAAAATGGACCCATAGCGCCCACTGATCTAAAGTCAATGGTGTCAGGATATATTATCTTGGAAGAAACGCCAAACAACAAGTCTGAAGATTGCGAACCTATTTTTTTTTTAAAAACGAGGTAAAAACGAGAGCATAACATAAAAATATAAACAATTTTACAATGCATCAAAAAAAAATAGAAAAGTTTGAATAGAATCTCAAAGTCAACTATATTTCCCCCAAAAATGAACATAAAAAAATATTCACTAAACTATTACTTTTAACAGTCAAGGAAAATCACATTCAAAGCAGTTTTTTTGCATGGAGGAAGGCATGATTCTTCATATTTACCATTTACATATGCATCTGGAGTGTCGGTGGTGCACATACTGTACTGTGCGATCACTTGTGCTATCACTTAATGGCTAATAACAAATCGTGTTTATGACAGGCTACTCCTGTTATCTATTCTAACATTTCCCTGATTGTTTATAGTAGCCATTTACATTCAAATGGACAGTTGATCAACTACGCCATCCATTCCTGTTGGTAAGTCACAGTGAATTTCCAGGTCTCTACAATCTGTGAGAGGAGTATCTTGTCTGGGAAGGAGGCCTCCACGTCAGGCAGGACTTCTACTCCTTTGCGGTCCATGTATCCAGCCAACGTCTCTTTGACACTAACAAGGTAGAATGAGAGAGAGAGGAAAAGTCTTGTGATTTCAGACCTCAGACTATTAAAAAAAAAATATATTTAACCAGGTAAGCTAGTTGAGAACAAGTTCTCATTTACAACTGCGACCTGGCAAAGATAAAGCAAAGCAGTTCAACACAAACAACAGAGTTACACATGGAATAAACAAACATACAGTCAATAACACAACAGAAAAAAAAGAAAGTCTATATAGAGTGTGTGCAAATGGTGGGTGTTGTTATCGTGACAAATGAGCTGAGATAAGGCGGAGCTTTACCTAGCATAGCCTTATAGATGACCTGGAGCCAGTGGGTCTGGCGCCAAATATGTAGTGAGGGCCAGCCGACGAGAGCATACAGGTCGCAGTGGTGGGTGATATAAGGGGCTTTGATAACAAAACGAATGGCACTAGTTTGCTAAGTAGAGTATTGGAACAGTTTTTACCCCCAAGCCATAAGACTCCTGAACAGGTAACCAAATAGTTACCCGGACTATTTGCATTGTGTGCCCCCCCAATGCCTCTTTTACGCTGCTGCTGCTCTCTGTTAATCATATATGCCCTGTCACTTTAACTTTACATTCATGCACATACTACCTCAATTGGGCCAACCAACCAGTGCTCCCGCACATTGGCTAACCGGGCTATCTGCATTGTGTCCCACCACCCGCCAACCCCTCTTTTTAACGCTTCTGCTACTCTCTGTTCATCATATATGCAGAGGCACTTTAACCATTCCCATATATAAGAAAGCTCAGGAATTCAAAAACATTTTTGGACACATATTTAACTCCTTATTTTTGTCGGCACAAAACTACTTCCATTTGTTTGTATGGGTTACCTTGAGACGAGTCCTGTGACACTTATGGGGGTCGTAGAGCTAAATGGAAAACAACCCTGACCTGTTCACCGGACGTGCTACCTGTCAAAGCCCTGCTGATTTCAACTCTCTAGAGACAGCAGGAACGGTAGAGATACTCTGAATGATCGGCTATGAAAAGCCAACGGACATTTACTCCTGAGGTGCTGACTTGCTGCACCCTCGACCCTATGAACATTTGAACATCTTGGCCATGTTCTGTTATAATCTCCACCCGGCACAGCCAGAAGAGGACTGGCCACCACTCAGAGCCTGGTTCCTCTCTAGGTTTCTTCCTAGGTTCTGGCCTTTCTAGGGAGTTTTTCCTAGCCACCGTGCTTCTGCACCTACATTGCTTGCTGTTTGGGGTTTTAGGCTGGGTTTCTGTGCAGCACTTTGATATATCAGCTAATGTAAGAAGGGCTATATAAATACATTTGATTTATCGCGCGCCGGGTCAGACGCCGCCATTTACCCGTGACTGTATTCATGATACAGCACTGCCACTTGTTCCTTATTACTTAAATTACAAAAAAAGACATTCCATTGCATGAGCCACATCCGTTAGCATCATTTGATAGAACATTCCAAAATACCAAAATTATTGCATCACAATACCAGGCAGCCATTGCAAGTGTACCCATGAGTTTACCAATCCATTGCCAGGGTTAAAGCTTCCAAACCCGTTCTGTTCATTCTTATTGCTATGATTGCTACATACTCCCCCCAAAAAATGTTAGCCACAAAACAAGCCAAACTGGAAAAGTGAACTATCCCTTTATCGTTGCATGGTTTGGAACCTATGATTTGACCCAGAGTTCCTCCATGGTTGCCATTTGACCTCACCTCCAGTCTGGTCTGTAGGTGTCTGAGACATGTGGTTTCCCCAGATTCAGCAGGAGGAACTCGTGCATCTCCAGTAGCCAGGTGTCAACGTGACCCTTGGAGATGAATCCCTGGAGCAGCTTCTTCTGTTCCTCCTCCAGGGGCTGCTGGTACTCTGTAGACACCCCAGAGAAAGGGTCCTTGAAGAGGAGAGAGGGGGGGAAACTCTCAGCTGTGCAAATACCACCTTAAAATTTTACAATGTAATACGTTTGGGTTTAAAACATTGAACCCTCTCTCAGAAAAGCTCACACAATTGACACAGTCACGTTGTTTTAGGGATGATTGTGTCATGTTTTGTGGATGATTGTGTCATGTTTTGTGGATGATTGTGTCATGTTCTGTATCTCGTTGGTTGGTCTGAACGTCTTACCCTCTTCAGACTCTTCAGCATGTTCTCTGATTTGAGGGAAGACAGGAGCTGCCACAGAGCCACACCGTGCTTCAGACTGCACCTGCCCAGAGCCTACAGAAACGGCACCGCATAGAACACACGTTACGAACATTGAAAACAATTCACCACTTGGTAGAATTAGCGATGCACAAAATAAAAAAAACAGCAATATCTGGTTGATTTCTAAACAACTAAGAGCGTTGAAGTGCGAGGCTAAACCTCTCTGCTGTTTTGGTTCACGTTGTAGCAGAGTGAATCGCACAGCCGTGCGCATGCACAGATACTCTCTGTGTGACAGTGTGAGAGAGAGACGTAATTGCATCACGTTCATCTCAATGTCTGCAGTGCTGTTCGTGACAACATCCTGTTGCCTAGTCCTCAGTTTAAGTTGATATTGACCGACCAAGTCATGTGTTTCATGTAATATTATAAATGGTGTGGCTGTGTCACCTTTAAGATGTGAGGATCCATCTGCTCGCCCATCTTCAGCATGTCCTCCAGGTAGCAGTCCAGGGGCATCTGGGAAACTCCCCCAGTCATGGACAGGAAGCCCAGAGCCAGCTCCACAGCCTTCAGGGCTTCACACACCTCACTGTACGACTGCAGATCCCTGGACAGGGCTGTGAGGGTCAGGGACGGCAGATGCTCCTAAAAGAAACAACAACATTTCAATATTTTTTTTTGTTTTGTAAAGTGACGTGAATAATCACATGCCATATTAAGAGTAATAAACAAAAACAAGTTTGATGATGAAGAACGACTTGCCTGAGACACGTTTCCTTTCACCATTTTGAAAATGATGTCATAATCTCTCTCGTGTCTGGTGACCAGAGTGGGGATTCCCTGAAAGTCAACACATTGGTTCAGTCAGTGAGTGCCATATTATCGTCAACTATAGTCCAATATTCCACTCAGATCTGTGAACACTGAAGGGGTAGGAACTATGGAACGTGACCAGGGACTGAAATGGAACCAGGCCCTGAACTTACAGTCAGTGTGATGAGAGGCTTGCCCTGCAGGAAACGGGTCAGAACCTGCTGCTGGATCTTGGGCAGGTCGTACTCAGACAGGGTCTCCTTGCCACGCTCCAGGCTGTACTGGCAGTTAGACAGCACCAGGGGCAGCAGGTCCTTCTCCAGTTCATAGCGGATCACATGCAGCTCTGTCAGCTCTGACAGGCTCACCTTGTAGCTGTTGATGCAGAAAGTCAACGGGCTTTAACCTATTTGTTTTATGCTTTATTCATTGCTTCCCATGTTTTGATCATTTGTCCACAATCCCCAATTCTTCACTAATTGAGCGCTTTTCAGTAGAGCAAAAAACTGTGGTGATGATGCAAATGGTCATTTGAACAAATGAACAAAATCCTAACATATCGTTTTGAGTAAACAATCTAATTGAAATCAAATGTATTTTATAAAGCCCTTTTTACATCAGCAGATGCAGTGCTTATACAGAAACACAGCCTAAAACCCCAAACAGCAAGCAATGCAGGTGTAGAAGCACGGTGGCTAGGGAAAAACTCCCTAGAAAGGCGAGAACCTAGGAAGTAACCTAGAGAGGAACCAGGCTATGAGGGGGGGGCCAGTCCTCTTCTGGCTGTGGCTGGTGGAGATTATAACAGTAGCTGGCCATTTAAAAATGTCTCTTTAAGTAAGCTTTCGGTGGAACTCTCTCTCATTCTTCATTAGTGTACCTGGTGTCTTCCCCAGTGTGGCGGTCCACAGAGTGCAGCAGCTCATTGTGAAGGGCCACCAGGTAGCTTAGCAGAGCCGTGGAACACAAGCCTGGACCCTGGCGCCGCGGCAGGAGGTACTGGAGGTCACTGTCCAGGTCCAAATCATCCTTCCAGAAGTCTTCTGGGATCTTTATCTCATCTACACACACACACACAATGAAAACGTTCATGATTCACAGACAGGGGCTGTCAAAAACACACACTAAACAATAGATTATTGTTTTTGACTATTCATTCTGGTCGTAAGGGCAACCTGCCATGTTTTATAGAGGACAGGGTAACTCACTGGTGGCTACAGATACTCTGAGCAGGTTCCACGTGTTCAGAAATATCTGGACGTGCTTCTCATACCACACTCTCATTGGTCCTGTTAGAAGATAAACATTTATTGAGAACAAAAAAAAAAAAAATTCACAAAATTCTGTTTTTAAGGAAATCTATATGAAATTGGGCAAATCGTCAATAACTCGGCAGGTAACTATGTTGCATAGTACCAAGGATGGATGGTTACGATGCAGTTACCTGACTGTCGTTGGATGAACTCTCTGATGGAGACATCCATCAGGTCTGATGAGTTCTGGAACTTTTTCACCAGACTCTTCTGTAGGGCCAGGATATGTGGAAGGAACTTGACCTGCCGGAACTCCGCCTCCTGTTCAATCACCAAATGAAATAACGCAGCCGATCATGTGATTTAAAAATGTCCCAGAATCACAAAGAAACCATTAAAGTATGCTGTTGACATTTTACCACATAAAATATAGCAAGAAAGAGCACATTTCATAATAATACATAGTTACAGTATACATACTTACAGAGCGTTTACGAAAAACCCCAAAAGACAGTTCATGGCGGTTTACCTTCTGTAGGAACCTCCAGAGTAATGGCAGCTTGTCCTTTCCGTCATTCTGTTCTACGATGTGGGTGAGACTGAGTAGAGACACCCTCTCTCTGCAGCTCCAAACCCCTGAACAGTGGACCTGGGAGCCCTGAGACAGGGAGGACAACGGACACTCGTCCCCAAATGTCACCCTCATGACGAAGTTAGAGGAGACACGGGAGTCGTCTCTGATGGTGGCGTTCACCTCCCTCAGCTGCTGGTCAAGTTTCTGTGATGACACACACAAATGGTTGTCATGGTTCTTGTCAAAGCTGGAATAGAATATCTTTAAATCACGCTGTACAGTACTAGCCAACTGCCAAATATTAGCCAAATATTATCCAAAAGGACTCGCCTTCAACTGAGGAGTGATGATGTCAGTAGCAACAGTTGTCTCCCAGGTATCTCTTGCCTCTTTAGTTGAGAGTTGGGGATCATTGCCAGCCGGCACTAGAAACAAAGACTAGTCAATGATGGGGCTACTGGTGCGCTATACAGTCTCCAAGCATTTTTAGCTTTCATCATTGTAACCAGCAGAGTTCAGCAGGTACTTGCACTTAAGCCATAAAAAAAGAACAAAATATATACTAAAATATAAAAATAATAATTTTTTAAAACTTTACAATGGCACTTTGTATTCTTTCCAGCGTGGAATTAAATAATGTATCTTTTACATCTCGGCCTTCTTGTTTTTTCCCCTCCTTTTTATAGCTTGAGTGAGTACCTGCCAAACTCAAACAATTCCTTTTTGAAATGAACGTCCTTACATTGATTGGTCGGTGGTGGTTCCAGAATGGATCTGACTATCAGGTGGACGGTGGTGACCGTGTCATCATTTCCCTTCCCCAGGGCTTTGGTCAGCTGATCCATGTCTTTCAGCAGGTGACAAATCAGAAATTGGCAGGCGTCCTGGACTGGAGGCTGGATGATCTGCTGGATGGACTAGAAAGAAAAAAAACAGGGAGATTATTGCAGGAAAGAATACAAGAGGGTGAAAGTGCAAGGTATAGAGAAGGATAGGGCTCCTGTTTCAGTGTCTCTTGATATGAAATGTTTAAAAAATAAGGCCGTTGAACTTGACGCTGTCAAGTAAATAAGGCCGTTTGAACATTCTTTTTATTTTCATTAAAAACTAAATAAGGAGCATACGTTTCAGCCTTTTAGTTAAAAAGTTCTCCCCGACGACATCATCAAAAGTTAAATCACTGTTTTTGAAAATGTTTTTTTTTCTCTCCAAACACTATGAGATTTGCGGTGACGTGGGGAGCAAGAAAACACCCTGCCTCTGGATAGACACTTGTTGCAGGTTTTTTCGAAAATCACTGTTTTTTAAAAACTTTTAATCCTACCCTGTGATGTCACAGAGAAGTATTCTTTTAGGACCTCCTTATCTTTTGAACCGCGGATCATAGAAATTGTACTATTTTCACATATTGTAAAACGTTGGTTAGGTGCTGGAGATAACGAATGAGGTTTAAAACGTGGCATAAATGTCCTTTACTACTAATGAAATATATTTATCTTGCATCTCAACCTCGTTGGGTTATTCCTTTTCGTGGTTTTAAAGTGCGACGACCTTTTGAGCTCTATAGATATTTTTTCTCCTACGCACCAGCCACCTTTCATTCTAGCCTGAGCGCAAACCTTCATACTGACTTTCGGAGAATATTAATTGTGAAATACTGCCTTCTATAAACTTCTTTGGATTTCATTTGCAATAGAACATTTGAAATGAGTAAAAAAATATAAACTAACAAGCTGACTGATGCTACATCTATACAGGTCTTATTGTGAGCTATATAATTGAGTAAACAATGGTACACAATTTCAATTTACTTATGGTAGGTTGTCCCATTCAAAAACACATATTTTGACCAATGGGTAAAATAATATCCAACTGCTAAACACAGCCTACAGTGTTGTCACCATATTAGCTAACGTCATAGTCAACATAGCTACTAGAACTAAAGCGTTAGTAAACCCGCTACAATCTTGCTGTACAGTGTACAGTCAGCAAGCAGTTTAGCAGTTACACCGGCGGGCCCTGGTGGCAATACATATATAAAACCAAAAGCTTACCTTGACTTGGAAAAGTTTGAGCCGCGTGTTTGAGTAGGCTAAACTAGCTAGCTAAGTAATTAATTTGTTCAAAACTGTTCAACTATTGTCTTTATCGCTCTTTGAGTCAACTACTCATCACATTTTATGCACTGCAGTGCTAGCTAGCTGTAGCTTATGCTTTCAGTACTCGATTAATTTTCTGATCCTTTGATTGGGTGGACAGTTCATGCTGCAAGAGCTCTGATAGGTTGGAGGATGTCCTCCGGAAGTTGCCATAATTACCGTCTAAATCTATGGAAGGGGGTGAGAACCGTACCTGTTCTCTGGCTGCACCATGGTGCTACCCTACAGAGTGCTATTGAGACTACTGTAGACCTTCATTGTAAAACAGTGTTTTAATAAATGACTTGGAGACGTAAAAATGTTTAGTATGGTTTTATCTAAAGGATAACTTTTTACTGTTTCACTATTTTTTATGGAATTCACTGAAGATGGTCCTCCCTTCCATGCTCTGGTATAGATAATCCTCTAAGAAAGCCAGTGGTCCAAGCCTCATGTCTCAATCACAATCTGTTAAGACGTTAACAGAGTTTTTACCCTCGTTGGATGGTCAGAACTAGGGGGACTAAATCAAATGGGTCCAGAGAGAAAAAAAGTGGTCAGAAATGTTGAACATTGTGGGGCGGCAGGGTAGCCTAGTGGTTAGAGAGTTGGACTAGCAACCGGAAGGTTGCAAGTTCAAACCACCGAGCTGACAAGGCAATCTGTCGTTCTGCCCCTGAACATGGGCAGTTCCTAGGCCGTCATTGAAAATAAGAATTTGTTCTTTAACTGACTTGCCTAGTTAAATAAAGGTAAAAAAAAAAAATTGCATCAGCTAAGCTGGATTCTGTGCAAGAATTAAGGCTACCTGACAGGCAAACTTTCCTGTTTCGTGTTTTCGTTCTTTCTTCTCGAACCCACAGGGCATAAAAAAAATTGAGAGGTAAGATCGATATCGATTTTGAGACTAAATTATTTCATGTAGCGTCAATGTCAACCAAGCTTTTTATTTTACATTTAATTCAGCTCGTCATGCAAATTTTGCTTTTAGCAAACCGCAGAAACAACTTTGAAGGCTAATACCCCAAATATATAAAATCCTCAAAAGTTGTTACTAGAAACCTGCACCGCTATGTCAATAGAGCTCGATGCTTATAAATTAGATGTATAATGTCATGAAATCCGACTTTAATGTTGATATGTCCAAGAAAGAACCCACTGAACAATTAATAACATGAATTATCATATTTCTATTGGTAAAATGTATTTTATATTACAAGGAAATGGAATTTCATCACCAAAGCAATCACTCTTGGCAGTGTGGGTGGACTCCCTACTTAATTAAGGTACTGTTCTTTCACACACTGGACCCATAAAGCTAGAAAGAGTTGCTTTTGGCAGACAAGATGGCCTACCTGTGGCTGCTCTGAGGCCCCTCTCAGCATGGCCAGGTGGGTGAGCAGTCTGACCAGGATGAAGGGGGTGAGGGACATGTTTTTGGTGTCCAGGGTGTCTGGGTTGTCCCTCCTCTCAGGGTCTCCCAGGATGTGGCCAGTCCTTGTGAGATCTCCCCTAAGAGGACACGTTCAGTTTTTGGTCGTGACATGAGATCTGGAGCCATGTATCAAACGTATCAGAAAACACTCTAAGAAAAAAAGGGTTCCAAAAGGGTTCTTGTCTTCATAGGAACCCTTTTTGGTTCCAGGTTGGACCCTTTGGGGTGGAAAGAGTTCTACCTGGAACCAAAAGAGTTCTACCTGGAACCAAAAGGGTTCTACCTGGAACCAAAAGGGTTCTACCTGGAACCAAAAGGGTTCTACCTGGAACCAAAAAGGGTTATTCGAAGAGTTATCCTATGGGGACAGATGAAGAAACCATTTTTCTAAGAGTGTGGGAATGCTGATCTAGGATCAGGTCCCTCCTGTCTTTTGTTTAGTATAATTTTAAAGGCCAAACTGATCTTAGATCAGCACTCCTACTCTGATGCTTTGGCAGTAGAGAGCTGACTTACTGCTGTAGCTCCATCTTCTGGAAACCAGTCAAGGGAACATGGTTCTCCCCTCCAATCTCCACCTCACACTCTAGACATTTTGCCTTATGGGTGGGTTGACCACACTGCAATAGAGTGGGTAAAATCAGTTGGCTGTTTGCTTAGCTAACGAACATAAAATATTAAAACTAACGCAATTTTACATGAAGAACTTTGCTTACCTTATCCACAACACAGGGGTGACCATTCGGACAAGCTGTTGAGATTCGAGTCAAAACTGAGCTTATACAGAAATTGTATTGTTTTTGACCCAAAATTATATTAGCTGAATCTGAAAATAGCAATCAATTTCCAACGGTAGATATCCACAACACAGTTACTGTCTAAACACTTCCTGTAGCACGATGTTAACAAATACCATTTCACAGAGGTGTACCTCCGATGATTAACTCAAAGTTCAAGTTACAGTACAAGCGTTTATCAGGTTAGGATTCAAAATGTCTGTACTTACAGTACCAGGAGAGTCCATAATCCACTTTATTCTGTGTTATAAGCCTTTGAGCGACAGCCAGCATGTCCTCAGGCATTGTGGGTAGAAAGGCACTCTGTTGGGGTAGACATAAGCAGATAAAAGACAACTCCCACAGTCAACAAGGAGAAAGTCAATGTAAGATATTGACAGGTGCTGATGATAATCATACCAGCATATTGTTGGGAGACAGGCCAAGCTGCTGTAGAGGTGTGAGCAGCCCTTCTGTCCCAGTGAGCAGCACAGCAGACATGTGGACAGCCAGCTCTATAAGGGTGTGCTCCACACTGGACCGGTCTGCCAGGACACTCAGTCCTCCCATCCTGTTGTGAACCAATTCTTTGGCAAAGTCCCTCACTTCCCTGCGATGTAGGTACCTTGATCCCTCGATGAAGTCCTCAAGTGCTTTGCATTGCTGGAGGAGTAAAACAAAGTCAGACATTTTGGATAAGTGTAATTGGGATTTTCTGAAGTCTACAAATATAAATAGAATTCAAAGTATAACTATTGTAACTTCAAAATCGGAATAGTTTGCCAACTCTATCGTTAGTTGTGGGCTAACAGTTTTCCCTCGGATGTTGAGTTGAAGGAGGTGGTCCAATGTGTATAGCTTAGGGGTGGGGTGGAGGCCTGTGTTCCTACCTTAGGGGTGGGGTGGAGGCCTGTGTTCCTACCTTAGGGGTGGGGTGGAGGCCTGTGTTCCTACCTTAGGGGTGGGGTGGAGGCCTGTGTTCCTACCTTAGGGGTGGGGTGGAGGCCTGTGTTCCTACCTTAGGGGTGGGGTGGAGGCCTGTGTTCCTACCTTAGGGGTGGGGTGGAGGCCTGTGTTCCTACCTTAAGGGTGGGGTAGAGGCCTGTGTTCTTACCTTAAGGGTGGGGTGGAGGCCTGTGTTCCTACCTTAGGGGCGGGTAGAGGCCTGTGTTCCTACCTTAGGGGTGGGGTGGAGGCCTGTGTTCCTACCTTGAGGGTGGGGTAGAGGCCTGTGTTCCTACCTTAGGGGTGGGGTGGAGGCCTGTGTTGGCTGCTCGGTACAGACTGGTGACTTCTCTGAAAAGAGCCAGCAGGATATACAAGGTCCGCCTCCTTGCAGGTGCAGTACATCTCTACAACAAAACAACACACAAAGCTGAGGACAAATTCACCAAACATCCATAAAATCTTAGGTTAGAAATAATTTTAATAAAACGAACACACACACACACACACACACACACACAGTAATAAAACTAATACACACACACACATTACATACAGTGGTATTAAGTTTAGTGGAGTTTACTAATACCTGACAGGTATCCTCAATCTCCTGCACACTGTCCTCTAGTACTGCTTTGGCAACAGCCTCGCGGATAACCTGGTAGTCGTCTCCATAGACGAGATACTGGTCCATCTGGCCAACATCTTCATTCTGCATGCAAGACGATGGAAGAGACCCTGATATCTATAACATCGTCCTTCACAGTACTAGCTAAGAAATACACATTGTTGTATCTAACCCACTCAGGTCCCTCTTTAGAAACATGTTTGTAAACACTAGAGGACAGAAAACAGGATCAATGGGGGATTTTCAACAGTAAAAAAAAAAAAAAATGGGGTTGTATGTACATTTCATGAAACCCTGTGATGTACCTGTTGCTGCACCTCTTCAGGAAAAAGCCACCTGTACGTCTCTGTATCCCTCAGCATTCTCTGGACATACTCTACACCCTGCTGGCTGCTGATGTTGCGGATCAGGTACACTCTGTACCAGTCGTTCTTACTCTCCTTACACAGGCTCCTAACAGCACACAGGAACTCCTCGACCGCATCCTGACGATTTTCACATTCCCCTGCACACAATATGAGGAACCGAGGACAGATCTTGGATCAGTCAGTCAAAGTGATTGCAAGTATTCCTTATAAAACATTCCATATAAAATAAATAAATAAATAAATAAATAAATATATAATTAATTCACACCAACAAGCACAATTTGTAAAGCAACAAGGATCAGAATTCGTGACGCCACATTGACTGAGTGTTTTTACCAGACTGTGTGCTATGGAGCAAGTGTGCAGCCGTGTCCAGGCATAGACGGACCCTCGCGATCTGTTGCAGGTACTCTATTGTGACAGTCTCAGCCGACGCAGTGACAGAGTCCAGGAAGTGACTCAAGAACTCAGTCTCTTTCTGCAGGTAGGCCTGCTGGTCTGCAGGCTTCTGGCATTCATGTGGCTTTCTGTCAAACATGGAGTCCTGCAGAAAAACAGTTTTAAACATTCTATTTATTTAACCTTTATTTATCCAGAAAGTTCCGTTGAGGTTAGAAGACCTCTTTTACAAATAGAATAGTGATAGCACTCCATTGATTTAGGGTGAAATCCTGTCAGATCCTACCTCAAGGCAGTTGATGTAGAGCGCATAAAGTTCATTTTTATCCTCAGCCTCTAGAATGTTGCTCTCTTCTATCAATGTCAAATACTGCTGCAGATATTCTTTGACTTCATCAAAGCTAAAAACACACAACAAAAAAAATGTTAATTTTCAGTCAAATGTTTGATAACATCTGAATCAAACTGAATTGCGTTGCTGGTTACAGCAGCATTGCAGTGATACACTACATGATGAAAAGTATGTGGACACCTGCTCGTCAAACATCTCATTCCAAAATCATGGGCATTAATATGGAGTTGGTCCCTCCTTTGCTGCTATAACAGCCTCCACTCTTCTGGGAAGGATTTCCACAAAATGTTTGTAACATTGCTGCGGGGACTTGCTTCCATTCAGCCACAAGAGCATCAGTGAGATTGGGTACTGATGTTGGGCAATTAGGCTTGGCTCGCAGTCAGCATTCAAATTCATCCCAAAGGTGTTCGATGGGGTTGAGGTCAGGGCTCTGTGCAGGCCAGTCAAGTTCTTCCACACCGATAGACAAATAATTTCTGTATGGACCTCGTTTTGTGCACAGGGGCATTGTCATGCTGAAACAGGAAAGGGCCTTCCCCAAACTGTTGCCACAAAGTTGGAAGCACAGAATCGTCTATAATGTCATTGTATGCTATAGCGTTACGATTTCCCTTCACTGGAACTAAGGAGCCAAGCCCGAACCATGAAAAACAGCCCCAGACCATTATTCCGCTTCCACCAAACTTTACAGTTGGCACTAAACATTGGGGCAGGTAGCATTCTATTGGCATCCGCCAAACCCAGATTCGTCGGTTAGACTGCCAGATGATGAAGCATGATTCATCACTCCGGGGAACACGTTTCCACTGCTCCAAAGTCCAAGCTTTACACCACTCCAGCCAACGCTTGGCATTGCGCATGGTGATCTTGGGCTTGTGTGCGGAATGCTCGGCCATGGAAACCCATTTCATGAAGCTCCCGACAAACAGTCCTTGCGCTGACATTGCTTCCAGAGGCAGTTTGGAACTCGGTAGTGGAGTGTTGCAAACAAGGACAGACAATTTTTACGTGGTACCGCGCTTCAGCACTCAATGGTCCCGTTCTGTGAGCTTTTGTGGCCTACCACTTCGCAGCTGAGCCATTGTTGCTCCTAGACGTTTCCACTACACAATGATAGCACTTACAGTTGACCGGGGCAGCTCCAGCAAGGCAAACATTTTACGAACTCACTTGTTGGAAAGGTGGTATCCTATTACGGTGCCACGTTGAAAGTGACCAAGCTCTTCAGTAAGGCCATTCTACTGCCAATGTTTGTCTATGGAGATCGCATTGCTGTGTGCTCGATTTTATCCACCTGTCAGCAACGGGTGTGGCTGAAATAGCCGAATCCACTCATTTGAAGGGGTGTCCACATACTTTTGCATATATATATAGTGTTTAAACAACACTTTCTTTTCTGGTTCACTCACGTGTACTTGAGCAGAAGCTTGAGTATCACTGATCGCACCACAGGATTCTTGTCCATAGACTCATCAAATGGTGAGAAATCTTTGGTGTGTATCTGACTTTGTGCTGGAACAAATATAATACAAATCAGAACAAAGATTTAAAAACATTTTACTGAGCCACAATCTTCCCTCCGGTCTGTTTAAATGCTTAAAATGTCCAAAAGAATACAGGAACAAACGGAATCTAAACTCTAGATTTTTGACTAGTGCGTTTGTGTGTTATTGCATGTGTGTGTTGAGGGTACCTCTGATGAGTGGGATGGGTTCTGTCTCGACCATGAGGAAGGACAACAGGTGCAGGATGACACCTTTTGATGGGGGGATGTTGTCCTTGAAGCACACAGTAGTGACCAGGTCTATGAAAAACGCATTGCAACTCTGCCTGAACTGGGCGTTTAGGGTGATGCAAGCTCTGCAAAACCATAAGACAGATTTAGACAGATAAGACGGTTACAGGGAAAGACATGTCCTTTATCATTGGCTATCCAGTTTTTTTTGTTTTTTTTTAAAGGGTAAAACACACCCACCTTATGTCCTCTGACACTTTGACCTGGAAGTCATCTGGGAGTTCGTGTTTGCACATGGGGCAGTACATTTGGCCTGTGTTGAGACATCCTCTGACACAGGTCAGACAGAAGATGTGGTGACAGGGCAGATCCACCGGGTCTTGTGGTTCCCCCATGCACACACGGCACTGGAAACCAAACCTAAGGAAAAAAAATAGCTGGCGTCATTAAACATCAAATTCTGTATACAGCTTATCAGCCACAGCGAATAATGTAGATATATAATATGAATAGCTTTTTACACTAAATAAATTATATCAAATAGACTTACTTGCAAATCAGATAACTTGCTTTTTGCTTGCAAGTCTTCAGTATTGTAATGATGGCCGCAAATGGTTCCTCCGACTTTACGTCTGAGTTTTTTGCCAGAATCTGCCACACGAGATAATTAGCAGTCACATATTAGTTAAAATTACATCCAACCGATTGAGTTGATTTCAGTTATTTTTTATTTTTATGTAAATTACACAGTTGTCGCCCATTACTCCCATGGGTTTTTAGCTAGTGGTGTCAAAGGTTAGCTGAAGTTCCAGGGTTAGGAACAGTTTAAACAGTCACTTGTAAAATACTGAATTTATCCTTTAAGCACAACGTTCAATGTAATGAGAAAATTGCAATACGTTAACATAGTTCAAGAGGTCAGGTTCACATATACATAGTTAAAAAGTGATGGGTGCTAAACCTGAAATAAGGGATGGAAAATAAATATATAACTATAAACAAAGCCCAAAATGTAAAATCGGTGGCATGTTGACTTAAATAACAAAATATATATTATGTGAACTCACTTTGCCTAAGGTATGAGTGTGATCAAGGACCAGAGACTTGAGCGCCCTCTCCTCAGACTCAAAGCCTAGCAGCATGTGTTCCACAAACAGAAAGACGATGCAGATACGGTTCCAATGATTACTAAAGACACAAAACAAACAAGGACAAATCTTTACTTATTCTGGAAGAATTAGCCATATCTGGGAGAAAGTTAATTCAGACAAACAATTACTTACACATATATACATATATTTGTTTGACTATTTTCTATATTGTATCAAAACACAAACACAGACATCAAAACTATGAAACAACACATATCATGGAATCATGTAGTAACCAAAAAAAGCGAAAATATATTTTATATTTGAGATTCTTCAAAGTAGCCACCCTTTGCCTTGATGACAGCTTTGCACACTCTTGGCATTCTCTCAACCAGCTTCATGAGGTAGTCACCTGGAATGCATTTCATTTAACAGGTGTGCCTTGTTAAAAGTTCATTTGTGTAATTTCTTTCTTTCTTAATGCGTTTGAGCCAATCAGTTGTGTGTTGTGACAAGGGAGGGGTGGTATACAGAAGTTAGCCCTATTTGGTAAAAGACCAAGTCCATATTATGGCAAGAACAGCTCAAATAAGCAAAGAGAAGCTAGAGTCCAGCATTACTTTAAGACATTAAGGTTTCTTCAAGTGCAGTCGCAAAAACTATCAAGCGCTATGATGAAACTGGCTCTCATGAGGACCGCCACAGGAAAGGAAGACCCAGAGTTACCTCGTTAGAGAGGATACGTTCATTATAGTTAACCACACTTCAGATTGCAGCCCAAATAAATTCTTCACAGAGTTCAAGAGACATATCTCAACATCAACTGTTCAGAGGATACAGCGTGAATCAGGCCTTTATGGTTGAATTGCTGCAAAGAAACCACTACTAGAAGACACCAACAAGATGAAGAGACTTGCTTGGACCAAGAAACACGAGCAATGTTCATTAGACAGGTGGAAATCTGTCCTTGTCTTTGTTTGACGCAGAGTAGGTGAACAGATGATCTCCGGGTGTATGGTTCCCACCGTGAAGCATGGAGGAGGAGGTGTGAAGGTGTGGGGGTGCATTGCTGGTAACACTGTCAGTGATTTATTTAGAATTAAAGGCACACTTAACCAGCATGGCTACCACAGCATTCTGCAGCAATATGCCATCCCATCTGGTTTGTGCTTAGTGGGACTATCATTTGTTTTTCAACATGACAATGAACCAACACACCTCCAGGCTGTGTAAGGGTTATTTGACCAAGAAGGAGAGTGATGGAGCACTTTATCAAATGACCTGGCCTCCACAATCACCCGACCTCAACCCAATTGAGATGGTTTGGGATGAGTTGGACCGCAGAGTGAAGGAAAAGCAGCCAACAAGTGCTCAGCACATACGGGAACTCCTTCAAGATTGTTGGAAAAGCATTCCAGGTGAAGCCGGTTGAGAGAATGCCAAGAGTGTACGAAGCTGTCATCAAGGCAAAGGGTGGCTACTTTGAATAATCTAAAATATATTTTGATTTGTTTAACACTCATTTGGTTACTACATGATTCCATATGTGTTATTTCATAGTTTTTAATACTACAACGTAGAAAATAGTAAAAAGAAAAGAAAAACCCTTCAATGAGTAGGTGTCCAAATTTTTGACTGATACTGTATATTTTTTGTTATTGCTTTTTGAATACCATGGATATGCTTTCTTTACCACTTCATTCCAACATGTGTGGATGGACTGGCACCTTGAATTCAGAACTTTATACAGTGAAGGTCTTCACCTCTTTCGCAATGCATATTGACTTTCTTATAAACAAAATAAAGTCAAATGGCCTTCTGTAGTCTTTCAAAGAGACATTTCCCTCACCAGATGTAGTCAAACAGTTCCCGGCTCCTCTCTCCATACTGCTTCAGGCTTCTCTGGGAGCAGACCAGCTCCATAGACCCCTTCAGTCTTTTCACCTGCTTCAGCCAGTTCTGGCACTGGGCATCAGAGTCCAATGCAGGGGGTTCCAGGAGCTCAACACAGGCAACTGCTGCATAGACATCCAGAACCTGTGGGGGGCAGGGTAGCCTAGTGGTTAGAGCGGTGGCTGAAGCAAGTTCAAATCCCCAAGCTGACAAGGGTCGTTCTGCCCCTGAACAAGGCAGTTAACCCACTGTTCCTAAGCCGTCATTGAAAATAAGAATTTGTTCTTAACTGACTTGCCTAGTTAAATAAAGGTACAAAAAATATTTAAAAAATTAAAAACCTGGCAGAGGAGTGAGAAAGAAACATGGTATAGTTACTGACATGTTTACTGTGACATTTCTATCAGCATGTTGGCAGTACAGTATATACTGTACTAGTAGAAAGAGGAGGAAGGGAAGCGCTACTAAGGTACACAATAGTACATTTTGGTAGACAGAAGGGGCTCTTTGGTAAAAGGCGTGAATTGGTCATCAAAAAGAAAGGAGGACCAAGGCACTAGTCATATAATACATTAAAATGGCTTTATTTGTATGGCATGTTCAATAGAAACAAGGTTTTAAAAATCTGATGCGTTTCGGCTGCAAGGCCTTCGTCAGGGAGTACTCCCTTTTTTGACAGTACATACTGTAGATAACCTACTACTATCATACATTCATATATACTGTATGTTCAACTACTATCATACATTCATATATACTGTATGTTCAACTACTATCATACATTCATATATACTCTATACAAACATTTGGAACATAAAAAATCTGATTTCTCATAACTAAATGTGGCAGTGTGTGGAAAATATATGCACTTAGCATCTCTGGGCTGTCCTTCACTAGTGTGATTCTTACCATCTCTGGGCTGTCCTTCACTAGTGTGATTCTTACCATCTCTGGGCTGTCCTTCACTATTTTGATTCTTACCATCTCTGGGCTGTCCTTCACTAGTTTGATTCTTACCATCTCTGGGCTGTCCTTCACTATTTTGATTCTTACCATCTCTGGGCTGTCCTTCACTAGTTTGATTCTTACCATCTCTGGGCTGTCCTTCACTAGTTTGATTCTTACCATCTCTGGGCTGTCCTTCACTAGTTTGATTCTTACCATCTCTGGGCTGTCCTTCACTATTTTGATTCTTACCATCTCTGGGCTGTCCTTCACTAGTTTGATTCTTACCATCTCTGGGCTGTCCTTCACTATTTTGATTCTTCCATCTCTGGGCTGTCCTTCACTAGTTTGATTCTTACCATCTCTGGGCTGTCCTTCACTAGTTTGATTCTTACCATCTCTGGGCTGTCCTTCACTAGTTTGATTCTTACACTGGGCTGTCCTTCACTCGTGTGATTCTTACCATCTCTGGGCTGTCCTTCACTAGTGTGATTCTTACCATCTCTGGGCTGTCCTTCACTAGTGTGATTCTTACCATCTCTGGGCTGTCCTTCACTAGTTTGATTCTTACTCTGGGCTGTCCTTCACTAGTGTGATTCTTACCATCTCTGGGCTGTCCTTCGCTAGTTTGATTCTTACCATCTCTGGGCTGTCCTTCGCTAGTTTGATTCTTACCATCTCTGGGCTGTCCTTCACTAGTGTGATTTTTACCATCTCTGGGCTGTCCTTCACTAGTTTGATTCTTACTCTGTGCTGTCCTTCACTAGTGTGATTCTTACCATCTCTGGGCTGTCCTTCACTAGTGTGATTCTTACCATCTCTGGGCTGTCCTTCACTAGTGTGATTCTTACCATCTCTGGGCTGTCCTTCACTAGTGTGATTCTTACCATCTCTGGGCTGTCCTTCACTAGTGTGATTCTTACCATCTCTGGGCTGTCCTTCGCTAGTGTGATTCTTACCATCTCTGGGCTGTCCTTCGCTAGTTTGATTCTTACCATCTCTGGGCTGTCCTTCGCTAGTTTGATTCTTACCATCTCTGGGCTGTCCTTCACTAGTGTGATTCTTACCATCTCTGGGCTGTCCTTCACTAGTGTGATTCTTACCATCTCTGGGCTGTCCTTCACTAGTGTGATTCTTACCATCTCTGGGCTGTCCTTCACTAGTGTGATTCTTACCATCTCTGGGCTGTCCTTCACTAGTGTGATTCTTACCATCTCTGGGCTGTCCTTCACTAGTGTGATTCTTACCATCTCTGGGCTGTCCTTCACTAGTGTGATTCTTACCATCTCTGGGCTGTCCTTCACTAGTGTGATTCTTACCATCTCTGGGCTGTCCTTCACTAGTGTGATTCTTACCATCTCTGGGCTGTCCTTCACTAGTGTGATTCTTACCATCTCTGGGCTGTCCTTCACTAGTGTGATTCTTACCATCTCTGGGCTGTCCTTCACTAGTGTGATTCTTACCATCTCTGGGCTGTCCTTCACTAGTGTGATTCTTACCATCTCTGGGCTGTCCTTCACTAGTGTGATTCTTACCATCTCTGGGCTGTCCTTCACTAGTGTGATTCTTACCATCTCTGGGCTGTCCTTCACTAGTTTGATTCTTACCATCTCTGGGCTGTCCTTCACTAGTTTGATTCTTACACTGGGCTGTCCTTCACTAGTGTGATTCTTACCATCTCTGGGCTGTCCTTCATTAGTGGGATTCTCTGCAGGTGAGGAACCACCTGTGGTTGCAACGACATCATCCTGGTGAGGTTGTGCAGACGGGTACGGTACATGTTGTAGGCAGTGTGGACCAGGGGCAGGGAGGGAATCTCTTCACTTGGAGCTTTTCGTCGCCTCTGGAGCTCATTCACACAGCAGCTCAGGGCTTCACACAGATGCTGGGAAAATAGATATATTCATTAGGATCACCTAATTGATGGGTAGCCATATTATTATCATATTTGACAGTAAATAGAAAGGACCTTTCTATAAATGGAACCTATTGTTTTACTATTTGTATGTATTGAAAACATGATGATGTTGCAAAGGCATACCTTTAACTCCGCCTCCGAAGCCACTTTCATCGTCATGGCAATGAAGTCCTGCAGGTACCTTTGGAAAAATTCCCTCTGCAGTTTCTCACCCAATGTAGCCAGATACTGACCAAGGGGGATTTTCTCAAAGAACACCTCGACACGTCCTCCCAAGAAAAAAAAACATTTGTAAAAGATTGAGTTTATACAACCAAATACTGTAAGTAGTGCACATGAGAGATAAGAAATTCACCTTTAAGAATAATGTATTACATTTGCATAAGCTATACAATTGTTATCTAAATGTACTGTTCAATTATTATTATTTTTTTTTAAAGTCTGAATTAAGGCATTCAATTATTTACCTCTGGTCTGCTGAGTTTGAATCAATAGTTCGTCCAGGATATCTCTGATCCTCCAGCTAAAGGGCATTGTGCAGCACATGGTCCTCTCAGCTGTGACATGGCTCTGCACCAGGATGGTCTTAGACTCAGAACTGTGGGAAATGGGGAGTTTGTGAGCAGTGACATCTACCTGTTCCACTGAGACACAACACAGGCTACATAAAACCTTACACTGTCATACAAGGACTCCAGGCAGTCCAATCGGTTTCTTAATCCGGTCTGTGTATCATCACATATAAATCACTCACTTGAGATCAAAGTTAGGAATATCAAGCATCTCGTTACTGCCGAATATCTTCAGCCACAGGTTTCGGACTTCCTCCCCACTGTTGCTGTCCAGCAGGAGGTCAAGATTACGGTCCCTGTCGATGACTGAGACCAACTGGGCCAAGAGGGGTGTGACCACTGCTTGGATTCTCTTCCATAGAGTTTGTCTGTGGAACAAATACAGTATGAACTGACTATACTTCTGAACAATGACAAGACAAAATAACCATTTGAAAATGAATTAAATTATAGATTTTCCATATGCAGAGTAGCGCAGTATCATTGATTAACATACGTGAAGGTTCCCCCCTCCTGAAGAGCATCGATGTTGGACGCCTCCGTTAACACCCAGAACTTGGGGGAAGGGATATTTCGCTCACGGTTCTCCAGTAGAGTGTGAAGGCGGCTTCTCAGGGTTGTCAGGAACGTAGCTTTAGGGCACAATACAGAGATCAAGCATATACATTCATGTAAAAGCCAGTTACCTTTAGTTACAGTATTTGTTTGCTGTTACGACCTGAGATAATTGTTTCTCTCAGACATTCTATATTTGGATTTTGGGCCCATTTATAATGAAAAGTACTATAGTAAATTATGGTATAAATACTATATTATTCACTGTAGTGTTTTTACAGATTTGACTGTAATATACCGCAGTATTTACAGCTAACTAAAGTATCAATTACTGTAGTAAATGAAAAACTGTAGTAAATACTATAGTAATGAATGTAGCATTTTTGTGGATTGTAGTATACTGTAGTATTTGCTGTAGTGCTTTTGCAAATATTACGGTAGTATTTACAATAGTGTTTTTGTTTTACTATCTTTGACACAGAGGTGCAGGCTTTCGCCTTGAGGAAACCTACTGGAGAAGTACTAAAAGATTACATTTTCCATAACCTGTAGGTAAGTAGGACTGGGGTCTGAACGGATAGTTCAGAGTTTCTGCTCTTTTGTATAACCTGTAAGGAACACAAAATATGGTCTATACTTGGCATGCAGGTTTCCAACTTATGGGTGGCACAAATTGGGATATGGGGAGGGGAATGGGCAGGGTAATATGCAAATTAAATACAGTAGTATTTACTATAGATGAAAAAAAAGGGTTGTGTTTTTGCAGACATTACTGTACTATTTACTACAGTGTTTTTTGTGTGGAAAATACTGTAGTATTTACTATAGTTTTCTACAACAATCGATAGTTAGTACTACACATGATCGAGGGATACTACAGTGTGCAGCATAGTTATTATACAGCATTGTTGAATACTTGTTTCTGATTGGCTAGAAGGGCATTCTAGAATGGGCATTAAAAATCAGATAACGGGACAGTTGTGTAGGTGTCCGGATGTATATTTTACATGCAGACCGTACTTGCTACAAAGTTACAGAAAGCTAAACTAACCACCACACAAACATACATTGTAAACACAGGTCCAACAAGGAAAAACTCAGCTAGTTAGCTACTTTTTTTGGAGCATCTGATGACCAAACATGATGAGTGATGAACATTAATTTATCTCGTCCCTACTGTTGCAGTCATGACGCAAGTGGCACTATGCTATCAAATCCTCCCATGTTTCTAGTTTAGTGGGGCTATGCTGTCGAATCCTCCCATGTTTCTAGTTTAGTGGTGATATGCTATCAAATCCTCCCATGTTTCTAGTTTAGTGGTGCTATGCTGTCAAAATCCTCCCACGTTTCTAGTTTAGTGGTACTATGCTATCAAATCCTCTCACGTTTCTAGTTTAGTGGTGCTATGCTGTCGAATCCTCCCATGTTTCTAGTTTAGTGGTGCTATGCTGTCAAAATCCTCCCACGTTTCTAGTTTAGTGGTACTATGCTATCAAATCCTCCCATGTTTCTAGTATAGTGGTGCTATGCTGTCAAATCCTCCCATGTTTCTAGTTTAGTGGTGCTATGCTGTCAAATCCTCCCATGTTTCTAGTTTAGTGGTGCTATGCTATCAAATCCTCCCATATGTGTCTAGTTTAGTGGTGCTATGCTGTCAAATCCTCCCATGTTTCTAGTTTAGTGGTGCTATGCTATCAAATCCTCCCATGTTTCTAGTTTAGTGGTGCTATGCTGTCAAATCCTCCCATATGTGTCTAGTTTAGTGGTGCTATGCTGTCAAATCCTCCCATGTTTCTAGTTTAGTGGTGCTATGCTGTCAAATCCTCTCATGTTTCTAGTTTAGTGGTGCTATGCTGTCAAATCCTCTCACGTTTCTAGTTTAGTGGTGCTATGCTGTCAAATCCTCTCACGTTTCTAGTTTAGTGGTGCTATGCTGTCAAATCCTCTCATGTTTCTAGTTTAGTGGTGCTATGCTGTCAAATGCTCTTACGTTTCTAGTTTAGTGGTGTTATGCTGTCAAATCCTCTCATGTTTCTAGTTTAGTGGTGTTATGCTGTCAAATGCTCTCAGGTTTCTAGTTTAGTGGTGTTATGCTGTCAAACCCTCCCATGTTTCTAGTTTAGTGGTGCTATGCTATCAAATCCTCCCATATGTGTCTAGTTTAGTGGTGCTATGCTGTCAAATCCTCCCATGTTTCTAGTTTAGTGGTGCTATGCTATCAAATCCTCCCATGTTTCTAGTTTAGTGGTGCTATGCTGTCAAATCCTCCCATATGTGTCTAGTTTAGTGGTGCTATGCTGTCAAATCCTCCCATGTTTCTAGTTTAGTGGTGCTATGCTGTCAAATCCTCTCATGTTTCTAGTTTAGTGGTGCTATGCTGTCAAATCCTCTCACGTTTCTAGTTTAGTGGTGCTATGCTGTCAAATCCTCTCACGTTTCTAGTTTAGTGGTGCTATGCTGTCAAATCCTCTCATGTTTCTAGTTTAGTGGTGCTATGCTGTCAAATGCTCTTACGTTTCTAGTTTAGTGGTGTTATGCTGTCAAATCCTCTCATGTTTCTAGTTTAGTGGTGTTATGCTGTCAAATGCTCTCAGGTTTCTAGTTTAGTGGTGCTATGCTGTCAAACCCTCCCATGTTTCTAGTTTAGTGGTGCTATGCTGTCAAATCCTCTCATGTTTCTAGTTTAGTTTAGTTTAGTGGTGCTTTGCTGTCAAATCCTCTCATGTTTCTAGTTTAGTGGTGCTATGCTGTCAAATCCTCTAGTTTGACCAGCTGTTTTCAGCAATTTATATTTTTTTGATTTACAGGCTGAACAAATGATTTAGCTAGGTTCTAGCCTAGTGTTTGATATGTAATGCAATCTCCTTGTAAAGAACAGTGTCAAGTGTCCAGACAAGAAGGCAAACATTCCAGGCAAAATCAGGCATCATCAGATCGTTATGGATGTATCCAAATGAATGTCAACAGAAAACAGCTTAAAGCAGCTACTTCGCTGTTATTCTGGCTGAAGAGTTCGTAACTGTGTTAGCCGTAGCTATTTGGCTAGTTAGCAAAAAAAATTATTAGAACGTTGCCAGTGAAAATATAGAAGAAACACACATAGAACCATCAATATCAAACTAATCGAACAAGCGACTGGGTCGCGTCGCTAAGCAACCAAAAGATGAGAAAGTATGAATTTGTTTTTATAAACATTTAAATATCAACTTTTTTTGTTCTACCGTTAAATGTGTGCTTTAATATTATTTTTTCTTTGGCAACTGTGGTATTAGCGGGATAAACGCTTCCCTTCTGTGCATTACATTGGAAAAACGAACTCCGCAAGAGAATTCGGCTCTGCCTTGTGCCGCTGCCTCGTCCATTATTTCCAAGGTAATGTACAGAACGTTGGCGTTTATCCCTTACACATAATACAACATTCTATAGTAAGCACTACACGATCGAGGGATACTAGTGTGTAGTATACTGTTCTAGTTCATTACAGAATTCTATAGCAAGTACTGTAACATTTTATAGTGAACTGTAGTATTTTTTTTTTCAAGTGAGAAGGTTCTAGGTCTTGTCTTTAACCACTGCAACTACAGTAACACACTGGAAATATTGTGGTTCCGTGACCTTTCATGTCCTCGTTATCACTGAAACTACAGTAACACACTGGAAATATTGTGGTTCCGTGACCTTTCATGTCCTCGTTATCACTGAAACTACAGTAACACACTAGAAATATTGTGGGTCAGTAACCTTTCAGGTCCTCGCTATCACTGAAACTACAGTAACACACTGGAAATATTCTGGGTCAGTAACCTTTCAGGTCCTCGCTATCGTCCAGAAGTGTCAGCAGGATCTCGACCCTCCTGGTGCTGAGAGCTCCACTGTCCTCCTGATCTCTGAGCATGCTCACTGCACTCTGCACACAGCTTCGCATCAGATCTCTGGCATCAAACTCAGCCTAAAACAACAACATGCTCACATGAATAACACACAACTGACCTTGTTAGGTTTACAGAAACCAGAAGCACATGCATATTATAATTAAGAACTGCAATACAAACTTGTATACAATATGTAGTATACAATACTTACAGAGTGCTCTACCCCATGTGCCTCGATGTATGTGTCATCTGTTTGCATTGCTGGAACAAGAAAGAAAACTATGAAAAAACTAATTATCTAGGATTATTTACAGTCAATTCCCAACTATGGCATTTGTGCTACTGTGCATAATAACAGTTGGTAAAGCATGGCACTTGCAATGAAAGGGTCATGGGTTCACTTCCCACTGGGGCTGCCCATAAAAAAAAAATGTATTTAAATAATTTTGGATATTTATCATTTATAATACAAGTAAAATGTACCCTCGGACGGCTCTTCAATTTTCTCAAAAAGTTGGCTGATGGGTAGCTTTCTCAAGGACTGGACGTCTGATACAAACTCCTTGGATTTTCTAAGGTCGTCAATGTGAACTGATTTCCAGGGTCCTTTGATGAAGAAAAAGAGGATGGAAATTGCATACCGGTAAATATTAAAGAGAAACCGGCATACTGCTCTTGCTAGTATCGCTGTTATTTATTCAACTTTACGCATCGGCCTCCAAGGCCTTTGTCAAAGCTTGATAAAGAACAGTGACGCTAGCTCTATCTTTTCTTTCACGTTATTCAATTGTTACCGTGCACCTACAAAAAAAGAAAAGATCGCTCACATGTGCAAGTGCCTTTTTTTGTATTTTGAATTCCCGTAAATATTGAAAGCATTTCAGAACAGATCATGTCTTTGGTGGGATGCTAGGTCATACTATTAAATAAAGCCTGTTGTATAGCTTTGAACACGAACTCACCTCCATGAAATCCAACATAGGAGGTTCCACCTTTAATTCGGGGCAGTTTGGTAACAAAGTAAACAAACACCCTTCCATTATCACCTTCCTTTGGTTTGTTTATTTCATTTATGGATGAATATCTGAGGAGATTCAAAGATCAAACATTTAAATGGAGAAAAAAATACAAGTGTAACCTAATACTTCAGTTTAGTTCTCTCCAATAGTTGTGACGACAAATCTAAATGAGAATCACTCACTTGGCAGATGCCAGAATGTTCATGCTCTGGGAGTCCTCATCATAGTCTGTTTGGATGATGAGGACTTTGTCGTCAGATGTGGAGTCAAGAAATTGCCTAGAGAGAACACAGTTATGTTCCTAATCCTGTACCATTCTTATGAATGATCTACAAGGTTACACACACACAAGTGATACAATTAGGGTTGCAAAATTCTGGTAACTTTCCCAGAACTCCCAGGTTTTCCAGAAATCCCGATTGAAAAACGCCTGGAATCAGAACGGAAAAAGCAGGAAATCCAGGAATCTTCCAACCAGGAATTCTGGAAAACATTTTGGGAAAGTAATTGGAATTGTGCAACCCTATATACTGAGCTTCTCTTCAAACTTTTAAGCAGACCTGATTTCTTTGAGGAAGGAATGCTCTGTGTCAAACTGTTGCAGCGAGAGAAGCTTGACGTTGCAAAGCTCTGTGATGTTCTGCAGCTGATGGATATCTGCTGCTGTGAATAGCCGGGAAAATGTTGTGACCTTCAAAAAGAGCAAAAAACGATTTATGAGCAATATAAGATGCATTCTATTCAAAAGGTATATTCTTAAAAAAATAAGATTCAAGTGAATTACCTCTGTAAAGTGGTAATGCAACCATTCCTCCTCTTGTGTGTGAGAGGCAATGAAGTCTGCCAGGGAATGATGATTCTGCTCCTCAAAATAGATTTGCGTCAGGGACTCGGTCTCATCAGCAGATAATTTAGTCCCGTCAAGTCGAATGACAGAATCTGGAGTTGCACAGTTCAGCATGATAAGCTTGGCTTCATCCAGGACTCTCCTCTGAGTGTCAGATTCGTCAGACTCAGTTTTCATCTTCTCAGTCACTTGCAGGACCACAGAGGAGCATGTGTCTGAGTGATAGCCAATGAAGACATCATGTGGCTTGTAGCGGTCTGTCTTGGCCTGCTGACTTTTCAAGGAGACAAAGTGTTTGACCCATTCCTTTAGTTGTTCGACAATCACCGTCTGGTCCTTCTTGAGAACAGTGTTGATGTCCAGGTAGTGCTTTTCCAGACGGTTTATCAGGGGAATTGGGAACTGCTTGTAGACCACCTCTTTCTCTTCAATGACAATTAGCCGGAAGTCTTTGTGAACTCTGCACTTCACACGATGGGTTCCCAATCCAAGATCGACATACTTCTGACCCCCAAGTGAAACATAGTACTGGTTGAGAGCGTCGTAGAGACTTTCGTACAGATTCTGAAGGTTTAGAAGCACAACAGTCTGGCCAGTTTCCATGCAGATCTTCACTCGGTTGATATTTCTGCAGATCTGAGTGTACTCTTGATCCTTTGGGAAGCTGGAACCAAAGATGATCTCTGGATGGTTGTGGTCTGAGAAGAATGTCTGCTGGAGAATCTGGAGGGCTGCATAGTTTTTGGTGAGGACAAGGAGATATCGGCACTCCTCATCTTGGTAAATGGAAACAATGTTTTGTTTCACCAGATCAATAGTGCTGATGCCATCCAAATCAGTTTGAATGAATTGGCCGGTCAGCTCTTTGGTGAATATACGCACTGCGTCCACATCATCCCTTCCACTGAAGTTCCGTAGGACTGCTTCAATGATTTTACCTGTACTGGGGCTCTGCTTAGAGGCCCTGGTGATGGCGAACATCATTTTCACCAGACTATAGTAATCTCGTAGACCGAAAAACCCTTTGCCTTTCTTGCAAGTCGTCATATATGCTTGGGAGAAAGGTGTGAAGAGGTGCTTAACCTTCTCCAGAATCATCTTGTCAGATGAGCATATGCCTTTCGCACTCTCAAGTAGCTCATTTTGGTCTGGGTCACCACGGGACACAAAGAGGCCTCTGTTCATCTTGGCAGGGTCCAAGGCCCAATTGGAGATGCCAATGAATCCAACTCTCTTATGGGGCAGTGGCTCATCATCAATGCAGCCTTCCTCCAGTAAAGGGTGCAGTGTTTTCAGAGGCATTTTTGGGGAGTCCTCTGCCAATCCAATCTCATCTAGCACAACAACAGAGATGTACTCCTCCAAATTCTTGCTCTCTTGGAAGCGGGCACATTGTCTGAATGTGTTGATGATTCCCTCTGGCGTGGAATGAGGGCTGCACTGGAAGGACACCAGGTGAACCTGTTTCAGCCTTTTGTACAGTTCAGAATGTGCAGCTTGGCCCTGCATGGCATCTGCAACCAGAGTTTTAGACAGAGATTTGGAGCTCCCAGGCTTGCCAACCAAAAACAGGGGGATTCGTAACTCGATACAGATCACCATCATGAAGACATTCTCTTTCAAAGCCTTGTTTCTTGCTATTGTCTCTCCCATTGGGACACCGCTTAGGAGAAGATCCTGCATGACTGAGATTTCCTGCTTCATCTGCTTTGGGGTGACTTGGGGAAGGAATTTGCAGATTGTGGTCTGGTATTCACCTTTTTTTTCTAGACTGGCTTGATAACATACACCAACAGCCATCAACAGTGACCAAACAACTGGATCACTGGCAGGTGAGTGTAGTTGGTCACTCCTGCTCCTTTCCTCCTGGGGTTGTTTCTGGAGGAATGCTTTTAACTCATTCTGAAACAGTGAGTGGTTGTTGTAGAACCACACAAACACTTGCATGCAGCGCTCCACATCCCTGAGACTGACAAAGCTGCATTCGTCTTTCCTCTCTCTCATAAATCCCTGCGATGACGACAGCACATCAGTGATCATCCTGATGGATTCTCTGTTGATTGAATTTGTTTCCACAACTCTCTGTACAATCTGCTGGATGTACATTTTCTCTGTGTGATCACTGAGTTGCCCAAAGTCCCACACCAGAGGGATCATGCTTGGGGGCAACACTTGGACCCTATACACCAGCTGACGAAGAGGGATTGATCCAAGTCTTTCTTCAGTCTCTTCAGCTCGGACCCTGTACCCTAAACCAGCTGCCTCCAGCCTCTTGATCATGTCATCTGTGTGTTTCCTGTAAGGATTGCACGCAGCAATGATTTGCAGGCCAGTTTGGGAGCTGAGTTGTTGTCCTTGCACAGTGTTGTCACATAGGATCTCCTTAATGCTGCTTATTGCTTCAGTGGTATTAGCTTCATCGAAGAAAAGAACAGAATCAAAATCGTGTTTCTCTTTATTGGCAACCGCAATCTTCTCTGCCTCCCGCACCTTGTTGTAGATCATGTCAGATGTAGTTCCACCGTGAACTTTGACAAGTTTCATGTTCTCCGTGGGCGCCCCACTCCTTCTCAACTCGCACAGGAACTTGATGAGCCGTGTCTTCCCACAGCCAGTCTCCCCCATTATGATGACTGGAATGCCACACCGGAACCTCATGTGAATGGCCATCATCTTAAGTATGTTGTCGGTGGTGAGCTCATACGTTTCATCAGGGTCTGTTGGCCACGTGGTCCCCAGCACACTACATAGACGCTCAATCTTATCTGCTCGAGAAAGTTGGTCAAAGTCGATGTTAAAGGGAACTCTTTGATGTCTGAGGCCATTGTACAGGTTTTTGGTCATAATGTTTCTCTTGATTACCGCATTTGTTGACGGATTGATGGCGTCAACCCCATTTTGCTCGTTCAGCCGTAGGTGAAATCCAATGAAGGTCATGGACACATGGTCATCATTGAAGAAGATGTATGGATGCGGTTCCGATTCCCATCTCTTCCTGATGAGGAACGGGGCTAGATCTCTTTCGTTGAGTCCAGTGTCCATCGGCTGCCTCCCATGGCTCTGGTCAGCGATGCAGAGAGACGGAGTGGCAAAGTCCTTGGCCATCAAGATCATGAAGTCAACCACAAAGTTTCTGAATCCCCTAAGAGTGTCTCCAACAAACTCAAAGTTGCAGAAATCCGATGTCTCACAGTCTAGCAACTGAAGATTGAGAAATCCAGCAAAGTTCTTCAACTCTGCCCAGGATGGATCAATTATACCACAGTAGATGAAGAGCATTTGAAGACACTCTGCATGAGTTCCTTCAACTCTTTGGTAGTTGAAGCTGTCGAGATTTTCACCCCTATGGAACCGTGTTAGATACTGGTATGGTCTTTGAAAGGTCTCACTCCTGAAACACTGGTCATCCATGAGTGGGTCCTCAGTGTCCAGTACTGGATCGTCTCCAATTCTCGCTTCCAACCCCATAACCTCTTTTGGTGGACGGCAGAAGACCGTAGGAAAGACCTCAAAGAGAGGAAAGTGTCCCTTTGGATCCTAAACAGACAAATACATGTCATATTAAGTATTTTGACAAACACTACCTCCATGACTAAAATGGGTGTCTAACAGAAAAAGTATTTAAAGATATATTTATTAAATATTGTTGTATTTTGTTCATTAGTCCACTGTTGATATGATCCCAAAAAAGTGTGCATGTCAACAATAACAGTATTAAGATAAAAGCATTTTCTGGACAAAGCGTGATGATGAAAAATGCATCATATGAAGCTAAACGCAATGCTAACCGTAAATCACTGTAGCCTAGTAAACAAAGTCAAATCTTGGGTTGCTGACTCCACCCCACAGACTACTTTCAAGGTAAAGAAAAGGTCATGTTTTTCATGTGAACAGGTCTATCCCCTTTAATAATATATATATAAAAAAAATATAAAAAATATATATAAAAAATATATATATCTATAAAAATAAAATATATATATAAAAAATATATATATCTATAAAAATAAAATATATATATATAAAAATATATATATCTATAAAAATATATATATCTATAAAAATAAAATATATAAAAACATACATATATATATATATATATATATATATATATATATATATATATATATATATATATATATATATATATATATATATATATATATATATATATATATATATATATATATATATATACAAATATTAAAAAAAAATATATATCCTAAAATGTAGTAAAGAAACCTTTTCTTGCTCATAGTTGGTTAAAATTACATGATGCACGCTAGATGATGTCATCAGTGTTTTCAGATAATGACATCGGAAAACACTGATCTTCCTCCATCTTTTTATGACCACAATAAAAAGTCAATTGAACACGCTAGCAGCTAGCCACCGGTCTGCGTTTGGTAGGGTAACGGTATAATAACGGTATAATAACGGTATAATAACGGTATATTTAACGGTATAATAACGATATAATAACGGTATAATAACGGCATAATAACGGTATAATTAACAGTATAATAACGGTATAATAACGGTATAATTAACGGTATATTTAACGGTATATTTAACGGTATAATAACGGTATAATAACGGTACATTTAACGGTATATTTAACGGTATATTTAACGGTATATTTAACGGTATATTTAACGGTATATTTAACGGTATATTTAACGTTATATTTAACGGTATAATAACGGTATATTTAACGGTATAATAACGGTATATTTAACGGTATAATAACGGTATATTTAACGGTATAATAACGGTATAATAACGGTATATTTAACGGTATAATAACGGTATAATAACGGTATATTTAACGGTATAATAACGGTATAATAACGGTATATTTAACGGTATAATAACGGTATAATTAACGGTATAATAACGGTATATTTAACGGTATATTTAACGGTATATTTAACGGTATAATAACGGTATAATAACGGTATAATAACGGTATAATAACGGTATAATAACGGTATAATAACGGTATAATAACGGTATATTTAACGGTATATTTAACGGTATATTTAACGGTATATTTAACGGTATATTTAACGGTATATTTAACGGTATAATAACGGTATATTTAACGGTATAATAACGGTATAATAACGGTATAATGGTATATTTAACGGTATAATAACGGTATATTTAACGGTATATTTAACGGTATAATAACGGTATAATAACGGTATAATAACGGTATAATAACGGTATAATTAACGGTATATTTAACGGTATATTTAACGGTATATTTAACGGTATAATAACGGTATATTTAACGGTATAATAACGGTATATTTAACGGTATAATAACGGTATATTTAACGGTATAATAACGGTATATTTAACGGTATAATAACGGTATAATAACGGTATATTTAACGGTATAATAACGGTATAATAACAGTATAATAACGGTATATTTAACGGTATATTTAACGGTATAATAACGGTATAATAACGGTATATTTACGGTATATTTAACGGTATATTTAACGGTATATTTAACGGTATAATAACGGTATAATAACGGTATAATAACGGTATAATAACGGTATAATAACGGTATATTTAACGGTATATTTAACGGTATATTTAACGGTATAATAACGGTATAATAACGGTATAATAACGGTATATTTAACGGTATAATAACGGTATAATTAACAGTATAATAACGGTATAATAACGGTATAATAACGGTATATTTAACGGTATATTTAACGTTATATTTAACGGTATATTTAACGGTATAATAACAGTATATTTAACGGTATATTTAACGGTATATTTAACGTTATATTTAACGGTATATTTAACGTTATATTTAACGGTATATTTAACGGTATAATAACGGTATAATAACGGTATATTTAACGGTATAATAACGGTATATTTAACGGTATAATAACGGTATATTTAACGGTATATTTAACGGTATATTTAACGGTATAATAACGGTATAATTAACAGTATAATAACGGTATAATAACGGTATAATAACGTTATATTTAACGGTATATTTAACGGTATATTTAACGGTATATTTAACGGTATAATAACGGTATATTTAACGGTATATTTAACGGTATATTTAACGGTATAATAACGGTATATTTAACGGTATATTTAACGGTATATTTAACGGTATAATAACGGTATAATAACGGTATAATAACAGTATAATAACAGTATAATAACAGTATAATAACGGTATAATTAACAGTATAATAACGGTATAATAACGGTATAATAACGGTATATTTAACGTTATATTTAACGGTATATTTAACGGTATAATAACGGTATATTTAACGGTATAATAACGGTATATTTAACGGTATAATAACGGTATATTTAACGGTATAATAACGGTATATTTAACGGTATAATAACGGTATATTTAACGGTATAATAACGGTATATTTAACGGTATAATAACGGTATATTTAACGGTATAATAACGGTATAATAACGGTATAATAACGGTATAATAACGGTATATTTAACGGTATAATAACGGTATATTTAACGGTATAATAACGGTATATTTAACGGTATAATAACGGTATATTTAACGGTATAATAACGGTATATTTAGCGGTATAATAACGGTATATTTAACGGTATAATAACGGTATAATAACGGTATATTTAACGGTATAATAACGGTATATTTAGCGGTATAATAACGGTATATTTAACGGTATAATAACGGTATATTTAACGGTATCTTTAACGGTATAATAACGGTATATTTAACGGTATAATAACGGTATATTTAGCGGTATAATAACGGTATATTTAACGGTATAATAACGGTATATTTAACGGTATCTTTAACGGTATAATAACGGTATCTTTAACGGTATAATAACGGTATATTTAACGGTATAATAACGGTATATTTAACGGTATAATAACAGTATATTTAACGGTATAATAACGGTATATTTAACGGTATAATAACGGTATAATAACGGTATATTTAACGGTATATTTAACGGTATTATAACGGTATATTTAACGGTATATTTAACGGTATAATTAACGGTATAATTCAAACCGTTTCACGTGACATGACCCCCAAAAAAATTATAATAAATGATTGGCACTTACAGATCTTGAAGCATGTCTGAGCGGTTCATTGGTGGATTGTAGTGTCTCAATCACATACAAGTGCTTGTTGCTGCATTTCCACATCAGTCCGTCGGAATCCGTCAGGTAACGCAGGAAGAACAGTTTGAATAGAAATTCATGCAGGCCTTTCTGTACCTGGAGCACATCAAAAGCACGCATGTAAAATCTCCTGTCACAGAAAAACATCAACTATTTTCAATATCTTATTAATACTAGGAATATTTACCGAGGATGTGACATCAAAATGAAAGACTTTGTGTTCCTTGCTCTCTGGCGTTTCAAACAAGGACTGAAGAATGATATGCTCATCGACCTTGGGCTCAATTAAGCGAATGCATTTACGGAATGTGGTTCCCATTGTCACAGTCCCCTCCAGTTTTTCATACAACCTCTGTATGTACAGAGATTTTCCTACAAATAAATAACACATTTGATTCAGCTCTACAAAGTCCTAGGTCAAATGTACGGGCATTGAATCATTTCTAATTAAATAACTCATATATGTGTTGAGAGTGTAAACTATTAGTATCTCTGAAACTCAAGACTTGCAACTGAAATTAAAAACGCACGTTTAAAAAAAACAACACATTCATAATATTAAATATACCAGGGTTACATTTGAAAACCCATGATTGGCTCTGTGGGACTATACGAAGTGAAACACATTCCGTATGGTGCGACTTACCAACTCCAGCCCTCTGGGAAGACACAATCCCAACAAAGTGTCGACCTTTGAACACAGATGCCGCACTGGTCTGGTGTGAGGGGACAGTGTAATGCCTGGACAGGTATCTCTGAATCCTCTCAAGAGACTCCTGTGGCACCATGTTCCGTTTGAACTGATTGAAGGCAGAGGGGATGTAGGTGTGCTCTCTTTCTGCGCTGCAGATGATCACCAGCCTGTAGTTGCTCCTGGAACATGAACTCAGTTTCTGAAATAACTTCTCCACTGCGTAGCTCACCTCATAGCTCAGCTGGTCTGCGAAGAGCAGGGTATAGATCTTTTCGCCCAAGTAGCCCGGTGTGAGACATCGACGGAAGAAAAGCTCCACCTGCTCATAGGACGTGGCAGGGGTACACAGGAGGACTTCGTCATAGGTAGGCAGCTGCTCATAGTCACTGGTCATATACAAGCAGATGCTTGAAGTCAAGATTTCATCTTGTGGGCAGATTATGAGATTAGGTTGACAATTGAAGAGGCCTTTTGGGAGCTTTCTCCGGACTGTATTCTCACTTGGTTCTAAAAGCATGGGTTCTTCATCATCTTCTTCCTGGTTCTCTTTGTTGGCCAACATCTCTAGCAATCTACCAAAGCTTCTGGTGTCTAAGGAGTCCTGGAGAATGCTCCTCATATCTTTCATGTAAGCATCCCAGACCAGATCCAGTTTTCGTAAACCAACAGCCTGATCCAGAAGGCTCTGCAGAACATCAATGGCACATTTGTCCTCATCAGCAAAAGAAGAATCAAAGTCTCCCAAGTCATTATGAAGGTCAATGAATGTCTGAAATCTGGGGTCTTCATCTTGCTCAGTTTCTGTCATGTTGTTCTGAAAAGTCATCCATGTCTCCCACACATCTGACACGGAGCAGTCAGGTTTGATGAAAGAGAGCATCATCAACACCTTTTCATCCAACTTAGTGTTCAAATTCTTCTCTGTCAAAACATTACAAAGGTAGACTATCTGCTCTGCGGTGTAATAGTTGAGGTAATAGTGCTGAGATCTCTGTTTGTCCATGAATCTGTTCCAGTCATCCAAACACACCTCTATTTTCCTGCACAGGTCTGTAAGATGGTCCATTGCATTGCCCTCCACCATTATGTTTTGTAGAATGTTGCCAAGGTTGAATTCCATTACGATACCAGTATCACTTTGAGTATTACAGTGAATCTTGGCCTCCCAACACCTAAAAAGTGGGTTCCCAGCAGCATAAAGATCTACAAAGGCTACAGCTAGCCTCTGGACACTGTCAAAAACCTGAGAAGATAAAGCCAAGTTATTGTTTAAAACTTCAGTTTCTGTACATAAAATCATATATTACAAATAAAATATATAATCTCAGGTAAGTTCATTTAAAGATCCTGTGATAGCATGATATTTTCAGTCATTATTATTTCAGGTGTGTGATGATCCTCAAGGTCCCCAATCACATTACCTCAGTAAAGTGATCCACCTCAATCTGGCTTGGTTCCCCCTTTCCAGACATCAGCATTAGCTTGTTCTGCAGATCTCTCAGGTCTTCTAAGGAGTAGTTGCGCATCTGATCTTCCTCCTGGTGCTCTGGGATCTGCAGCTTCAGAGCAGTGTCTAAACACAGCTATTGAAGAAAACAACCATGGGCAAGATCCAATTTAAGAAGCATCAATCTACTTATGCGGGTATTCAGGAAAGAGCTTACAGATACTTGTTAAACAATAGCAGAAAGAAATTGAAAACCTTGTACGAGTACAAACATAGACAGCAGTGCTGAGCGATTAGTGCCTTCTGAGGTCGGTAATCGCTCAACACTACTAGACAGTAACTCCTTAATAACGAAGATACATCTTCCAACAAACTAACATAAACAAATATTTCAATTGTTAATAAAACACAGTAACCTTCCTAATTTTATTGAACATACCTTCTTCTGGTTTTGTGCACTGATAATGTAGATGCCTCTTGTGTTGATGGATGTGGCCAATGATAGAGAAGAGAGTTCCACAGAACCATGGCTGTCCTTCACCGTTTTCAGCCACTCCAAATGACGTGCAGTGTCCCGCTGCAATCAGGGAGGAAACAATTGTGAATATGGTTTTCAAGCATTATGTCTGTAGCTCAGTCTGTAGAGCATGGCGCTTGCAATAACGGGATTTGTGGGTTTGATTCCCGTGGTCCACCCGTAAGTAAAAAAATGAATGGACGCACGACTGAGTCGCTTTGGATAAAAGCTATCTGCTATATTACATTACATATTATATCATGTCCAGTAAATGGTGCTCTGCAAAAAAAAACACAATTCTGAAAGTGTAGTGCTGAAGAGCCATTTTTACAATGTTGAAATACAGGCCTCAGTCCTTCAGGTTTGACAAGCTTTTCCCCAGAGTGTTAAATATGTCATAATTATCATAACATCTAACCAGCTTATTTGGTATGTTGCTGTCATTTCCAAGCGCCTTCCACAGTTTTGCCAAAGCCTCCTTGAAGGCATGAAAGTCGGCATCTGGTGGAAGGCCATAGAGCATGGAGGAGTAACCAAGAACAGCATCGTGGAAACAGGCTACACGGTCCACATCCAAGTCGTTCTCTCCGGCGGAGATGGAGGCCAGGTCAACAAACACTTTCAGCTCGTTGATATCTGCAACAGCAAAGAAAAACTGTTTAAGTTCGTTATGGGAAACCCTAACTAGTTGGCTACTACTGGTGCTGCTCTTTTTCTGCCTTGCCTTCTGGTATGACCTCACCTTCAAGAGCTTCTTTGACCCATTTGACAAAGTTTATCCTCAGTCCGAGCTCTCGAAGACACCGTCTGCGAGGTTCTGTGATGTCCTCAAGATCCTTCTTGATCTCCAGCAAATTGTCATCAATGCGATTCAGACTCTCTTCCTTAAAGTCCTCCGTGTTCTGGAAACATCATAATAATTTATATGATTAGACTATAGCAATGCTACACTCTTAGAAAACAGGCTTCCAAAATGGTTCTTCGCTGTCCCCATAGGAGAACCATTTTTGGGTTCCAGGTAGAACCCTCTGTGGAAAGGGTTCTACATTAAACCCAAAAGGGTTCTGTAAAGGGTTATCATATGGGAAAAGCCGAATAACCCTTTAAGGTTCTAGATAGCACCTTTTTTTTTCTAAGAGTGTAGAAATGCTTAATATATTGAACCAAGATCACTTTTGTGAAGTGATAATTTTTCCAACTCACCATATCTAGCAGTGTCTGTAGTACTTTGAAGTCCCCTTGAGGACAGATAGTCTCTCTGACATCCATAATGATCTTGGCCGATTTCAATGCTAGATGAAGGTCATGGTATTGTTGGATTTGCTGGACTCTGCTCTTGATCCATCTTCCATCATCAGCTGAGTTGATCCTGCACATTATCTTCAGATCTTTTTCCATGTCTTTGTACTTGTCTTTGTAGGCTTCAAAGATACTATCCACCTCCTCCAATGATATCGTACCAGATCTCAAACTGTCATAGATGCTCCTGTATTTATCGTTGCAACTCTGGAATATTTCGCTGTGGATCAGATCGAGAGTGTACACTTCTGTCTCCCTCTCAGGCTTTGGTTCTGTCTCATCTGTGTCAAGTTGGTTTTGTGAAAGCTCTTTGGCTTGGTTCTCCCAACACATAGTGAAAATGTAGCTGTCCCTGATAGCACGTAGGCTAGATGCCATCTGCCTGGTGTCATCACACAGGTTGAAGTATGTGACCACCCCAGTTACATTAGAGGAGTCATGGTCAAGTCTGTGAACTTCCATGAAATCATCCAGCGTCATCTGATCTATGTTCTCTTGGTTTTTGCGCTGCAGCTCTCTCACATCGACTGTGGATTAATATGGCATTTATTGAGAACCTTAACCATGAGTGTTATGTCAAGTCATAGGGCTACAATTTCCTCAAGCAAAGAAATGCACGCAATGAACAAAATAACTATAACAATCCGAAATTCATGGTGAGTTGTGCATTCTATAACTGAATCACGCAGTTTTCTTAAACTGTGGTGAAATATAATCGTCTCCTTCTCAGGGAAATAATTTGCAGATATCGGTCACTGGCGTAGCACACAGCCCCGCAGCCCCCACAAGGCAGGGGGGGCCACGAGCTTTGGGGGGCCCCGGAGGTCCCCCAGATAGCATATGAACACGTCATAAGTCATGACATTAAAAAAAAAAATATATATATATATATATATTTTTTTTTTTTTATTTTTTTTACAAGAAATAAGATTTTAAAATTGCATAATTTTCTCAGCCTCATGGCAAAATGTGTAGATTGTCAGGAAATTAGCTCAGGGATTCTTGAAAATAGGGTCAATCCTTATTTTTGTTGTTGAAAAAAAAATACTTTTTTGCATTATTTGAGCTTTACATCTTGGGGAAATTATATAAGGGAAAACATTTATTTGGGGGAATTTTCTAAATACTTTCACTATTATTTATTACATTTCCATGTCAGCTCTATGCCTGGAAATGCCCTGATCCGAAGCAAAGGATCCCAATTTCAAACTCTCTAAAAACAGTGTTTGAAATTAAATAATAACAGCTGCAGGGGGGCCCAGAGTGAAAAAGTTTGGGAACCCCTGGTGGTGTAGAGAATCATTATACCATCTAAACCGCTTTGAGATATCTTCTCCATAACCCAAAAATATTATATTTTCATCTGTTTGAAGCTGGTGTACAAAACCAGAAGTAAAACACGCAAAAACTAAAGTTAAGAACGGGAAGCATAGAAATAGCGTACATAGAACAGATCTACCGCTTCCTAAAAAGTCACTGCATGGTCAATCCGACATCTGTGTTGGTTGGCCGTGCAGCATTTACGGTTATGTCCTCTGTACGAAGTCAGGGCATTCATACTTCTTGCGCTTTGCTGAGCAGCGCAGAGCGGTTGTGAAGGAATCCCTCCGTATCGTTACAACATTTTAGAGGCGCACAGCGATGCGGTACGGAACACAATTTGACCTCTGCGTGCCCCCGGAGGATTTAAAAAAAAATGTTTTTACTGTGAATGAATGTTTTTACTGTCAACTCCACGAAACATTAACTCAGTCAGATTTTGGTCCTACTTCAACTCGGTGCTGAAAGATCTGATAGAATGGTTTTTCCATATTTTACAAATGATTTGTATTGAACTTTTCTTTTTAGAGGCAATAATATGTCGATTTAGAGCATCTGTTGTCAACTCCCCTTAAAGATAGATTTCTTTGTCAATATTCTGAAAAAGAAACCATTGTAATCACTGTTCTGCAACATATGCTGAAACAATTGAAGTATTTGCTGTGCTAGACGTAAGGGGAAATGTTTCCTTTATGTTCTAAATTTAAAAAACATGACAAAATGCTAACAAAACGAGCCCTGGAGCATTATGTAGTGCTATAAAACAAAACAAAAATAAGTTTGGAGATTTGTATTGAATTTTTTTTTTACATCTAATGTTAGAATTAAACACTTGCTGGACAATAATTGTAAAAATGTAATGCCTGACAATAGTTGACATAAATCCAGTTTAGCTGCATTTTATGAAATAAATATACAGTTTATAAATAGGTTGTTCCTTTACATGGTTTATTAGTTGATACTTTGGCCTATCAAATATATATTTAAAATGTTGTTCATATTAATTAAGACAAATATTTGTGGAAAGAAAGTTTTTCAAGAATCCCTGAACTCTAAAACAGCAACATTGTCCCTCAGCCTCATGGCAAAATTTGAAAAATAGAGATACATTTTTCTCTGGTGGACATTCCTGCAGTCAGCATGCCAATTGCACACTCCCTCAAAACTTGGAGACATCTGTGGCATTGTGTTGTGTGACAAAACGGCACATTTTAGAATGGACTTTTATTGTCCCTAGCACAAGGTGCACCTGTGTAATGATCATGATGTTTAATCAGCTTCTTGATATGCCACACCTGTCAGGTGGAAATGGCAAAAGGAGAAATGTTCACTAATAGGGATGTAAACAAATTTGTGCACAACATTTGAGAGAAATAATCAATTTGTGCTTATGGAACATTTCTGGGAACTTTTATTTCAGCTCATGACAAATGGGACCAATACTTTACACGTTGCGTGTTCAGACCTTGCGATATGCCACTGTTTCAAATACTTAAACAAATATCATAAGCTCTTAAGAAATATATAGAGTTGAAAACATTGAACTCACTTTTGAGATGTTCCTGGAGTTTGTCGCAAAATCTAAGAAGGCCTTCAACCATCTTCTTGTCATTGACGATAGCCTCCACTTCTTCCGCTCTCCATCTCAGTAATCGTTTCATGGCGTCCCCGTCCTGACAACGACCGTCATCACACAGGTCATCTGTTTTTGGAAAAATACTGACGTCAACACACATCCTACAGTTTGAGATGTTCTTTTTCCATCTGGAGTGAAACAATATTAACTATATATATATATATTTTTTTTTTATTGTTGACTATTTCCCAGAACAATCACCTATCTTCAGCAACTGAGTGAATTCTGTTTTTCTTTCAAGGATTTGATTGAGAGTCTGGATCTGGATTTTCCCGTAGATGAATTTCTTTGCGACAGAACAGAACGCAGAGCTTGCCACTCCCATCCGCTCTTTAGCTTCATCTGTCAACCGGTTAATCAACGCTCCATTTGCACCTGAAAGTAGACAAAAGTGTCAATTGTGGGTAGAAAGAAAATGGGGGGGGGGGGGGAATATGATCTTACTCAAACACAAGGCTCTGAATGCAAAGGCTCAGGATGTAATAAAGGCAGGTCTGTGAGTAAGGCAGGTCTGTGAGTAAGGCAGGTCTGAGTTCTTTTATTTTTTGTATGTGTTGCAATGCAATGCAATGCATGTATACTATATGCACCTTGTACTTGGAAGATGGTTATGGCCATAGGCCAGCTGAGAAGGTGCTTCATCACCAACTCCTCGCCCTCGACGTACTGTCCATCGCTATTTTTGGGCCAGGACTTCAGCACTATCACAGACATCAGCTTCTCAAACTTGCTGAAGTCATGTTTCTTCAACAGCTCACAAAGATTAGATTTGTCCTGATAATGAAAAGTGGTAAGACACAATACAACATCGAAACCATTACAACTTTTTAAAATAGGATGAAGCATTTACTGTCATACATACGCACTTCAAATACATTTTATCATTCGAGGTACATACAGTATCATACAAAAAATGTAATCTTGCCTGGCAAATGGCGGTGACTGCCTCCAAGGCACATTTCTCCAGAGAGTTACACAAATAGGGACTGGTCTTGCCCACTTCCTCGATCTTGTCACAGTAGATTTGAATCTGATGCATGGGCTTCTCCTGAAGGACACACACGATCAACAGTTTTTACTTTCACAGTAGTACAAATGGCTATTTTTTTTTGTTAGATGGGCAATCCGAAAATCAAAAACTGCAAAGCGGTCACCCCGCCACGTGTTTTGATAAACAGCTGAGGATATGGGGCTAGAGAAATGTAACCACTTTAAATTTCATAGACAGAGCTATGAATGCAAGGACCATCAATGAGATCAAAATGATAAGTTTTAACTATATTGTGAATCTATACAATTATTTACAATTACCTTGTTTACAAACAAGCTTTTTGTTTCTGATGGGGAATGACAGTTCAACTAAGCATATGATTAGACATTGATTCTTTTAAAAGTAAAAAAAATATATATGTACCAATTCCAGATTGTCCCGTTAAATGTATTATGTTTTACAGTGAATTTAAATATATTTTACAATTGATTTAAAGCATAATAAATACCTTTTTTAGTTTTCCTTCAAAATCATTCAAGAAAGTACTTCTCCATAGTTCAGTGAATTCTTCATTCCCAAACGTGACTGAGATCAACCTTTTCCAGACCTAGAGAAAATAATCTCTCTGAATGTGAAACAATCACTGTACACATCAAAATGCTATGCTAATGTACAATTATTTTGACTGATTCTTCTGATAAGGATTTAAAACTGCACAGTTATCATTGCTTTGACTTTAAGTCTGACATTCCTACCTTCATTTCAGGCTCAATCTTTGAGGTAAAATAGGACCCATGGTTAACCGATTTGCTTGGGAATGCTTTTCGTCGCCAGTCCCTCATTGTTCGAAGTGTCTCCTCCAGAACTTTGTTTTCCTTACTTTTCACGGACTGGGAACCAAACCATTGATCATACTGAGATTATTATTATTAATAATATTATACTATAATGATCATATTATAATTATGAAGAATAACACTCATATTTTTATCTGATTCCTCATTTAAAATGCGTTTGCATTCAAATCACCAATACAAAAATATTAGAAAATGAACATGTTGAGAAGTACCGAAATATCTCCCATTATGGCATTTGACTTAGTCTGTCAGAACTATTACGTTGTATGGAATTGAACAGCAAAAGACATTCACAACCGCCATTTGTAAATATTGCATCACCCATCTCATATGTATATACTGTATTCTATACTATGTCACTGTATTTTATTCCAATCCTGCTCTGATATAGATATATATATATATAATCCAATCCATAATAATCTTAATCCATTCCTTACTTAGATTTACGTGTATTTTCGGGTATACGTTGTGAAACTGTTAGATATTACTGCACCGTCGGGAGCTATAAGCACAAGCATTTAGCTACACCCGCAATAACATCTGCTAAACACGTGTATGTGACCAATACAATTTGATTTGATATTCAGAAAGCAAAACACTTTCCATTCACATAGGGCGTTACCTGTGGATGGGAGCTTCCGGCAGTTTCTGCAATCAGACTGACCAGATGCAGGCAGTCCAGTGGAAGCTCACAGCGGTCTGAATCAGCAGTCTCTTTACAGATTGTCCCCAGAACACTCACAGCTGTTTTCAAGCAACATTCTCCATATCTGTTATCACTGATAACAACAAATAACTTGTGAGGGTCAAGGAACACTACAGGATGTTCTGTAACTGCATGAAGCTCAAATTATCTATAATACAATATTTTAAAGGAACGTCACTTTTAATTGTTGGATATTTTCTCTAGATATAACATAGTAAAAATATAATTTCTTTACCTGAAGTGTTGTCCAGTAATTTCAATAAGATATGACAAAATCGCTTTCACTGGTTGCTAGATAAATGACATATCGTTGTTTAGTACAGTATATCGCCACTAAATCCTGGACATTGTACTACCTTGATATGATTACATGCTGCAATTCTCAATCAAAGCAGACTATGAACTCACAAAGTTATGGACTGCATCCAGAATTCAATCTCAGTCCATAACATCATAATTTTTTGCCTCATTGTTGCAAGAAATAACTTTTCAACCAAGGTCACATACCCTATAGGTGTAGTAATACGTTACAGACTTGAGACTGAACTGGAGTTGCTGAAGTGTGTCCAAGACACCCACATGGATGGCTGATATAAAGCTCATCAAGTCTTCCAACTGTAGCAGACACATCCAGGAGCGCACAAGTAGATGATCCACCTCCACCAGGTGTTTGTGTTCTGTCATGACCTTCATCAGGCCCCTGGATTCACAGCCAAGAGTCTCATTAAGATATTAAACATGACCAATCAAATATTCTACAGTGAGAAGGAAATGGTTTTCTGATACAAGTTTGAAATGCAGCTTATCAAAAAACTGTTGTAGTTTTAAGTTCCATTTAAACTCCAGCTTTGGAACCAATCTCAGTTGACATTTCACAGATTCATACCTTGTGTCTCTGTAGGGGTCTTTTATTTTGATCCCTTTAAGCCCTGCCCAGGTGGCAAACGGTGGATCCATGGTGGGTGGAACAGACTCAAAGGGCTTGCTGTCCCCTTTAAGCAGATGCAGGAGAGGGATGACCAAGATCCAGCTCACAACACTCCTCTCTCTTGCAACGTTGCATAGCGACTCAACTTCCTCTGCAACACTAGATGTATACAAATAACCAGATATTAGCTTGACATTCATAATAACCTCCGGATTTCAAGGTTAACTGAATAAAAGACAATGAACATATACCTAATATGCTCAGGTAGGCCTTGGGTGAAGTCTGTCCAGTAAGCAAGGAAATCATCTCTTGGCTTTTTTGGCAGGCAGAGCAGCTGACAAAGATGAGAGAGTTGACTTCCGTTGTCCTCTTTTAATCTGTACTTGTTGTACACAATCAGGATAATAATTCCTGCTTTCAGTGGGTCTGAGAGGAAAACCTCATGCTTTTCTCTGCCCTTTTGGGACTGAGGATCTAGGTTCTCCTCCATGAAGTCTTTCATGAGTTTTCTCACCTGAGGGAATAAGTGGAAATAGAAATCCCTCAACATATTACTTCGCAGTTGAAACATAATTACTTTCTATGGCCTCACATTTAAAAAGACAGACTTACATTTTACAACGGGGAAACTATTTTGTGTTTGTGTGTGCGTACGCATGTTTCATTTTGTTGACTGTACATACGAATATGACAACTATAGATTTAAAGTCCTGGGCGGTTTCATTAATTCAATTACATGTATATCTACAATGCCTATAGAAAGTCTACTAGCCCCCCCCCCCCGATTCAAATTCACTTAATTATTTCAGTTAACGATCTACACAAAACACTTTGTAATTTCAAACTGGAAGAAAAATTCTTACATCTTTTAAAGAATTAATGAAAATAAAACACTAATACTAAACCTTGATTAGATAAGTATTCTTCCCCCCCAAGTCAACACGTTAGAAACACCTTATTAGCTAAGTCTCACACCTGTATTGCTCTGTCAAGGTGTTGGGAATCGTGGCTAGCCAGCAATTTTCAAGTCAATTGCCATACATTTTCAAGCAGATTTACACTTTATTTATTTTTATTTTACCTTTATTTAACTAGGCAAGTCAGTTAATTAAGAACAAATTCTTATTTTCAATGACAGCCTAGGTACAGGGGGTTAACTGCTTGTTCAGGGGCAGAAAGACAGATTTGTACCTTGTCAGCTAGGGGATTTGAACTTGCAACCTTCCGGTTACTAGTCCAACGCTCTATGCTCTACCCTGAACAAAAATGTAAAGTGTTGGTCCCATTTTTCATGAGCTGAAATAAATTATCCCGGAAATATTCCATATGCTCAAAAATCTTATTTATCAACCCCCCCAAAAAATGGCACAAATTTGTTTACATCTCTGTTAGTGAGCATTTCTCCTTTGCCAAGATTATCCATCCACCTGACAGGTGTGGCATATCAAGAAGCTGATTAAACATCATGACCATTACACAGATGCACCTTGTGCTGGGGACAATAAAAGGCCACTATAAAATGTGCAGTTGTGTCACAACACAATGTCACAGAACAACGCCACCGATGTCTTAAGTTTTGGGAGCATGCAATTGGCATGCTGACTCCAGGAATGTCCACCAGAGTGGAGTTCATGTTGATGTTGCACAAACAAATAATTTCTGCACAAACTGCCAGAAAGGGTCTCAGGGAAGCTCATCTGCATACTCTTCATCCTCACCAGGGTCTTGACATAACTGCAGTTTGGTGTCATAACCGACTTCAGTGGGCAAATGCTGCCCTTCAATGGCCACGCTGGAGAAGTGTGCTCTTCACGGATGAATCCCGATTTCAACGGTTTGCTGTTGTGAACAGAGTGACCCATGGTGGCGGTGGGGTTATGTTAAGGGCAGGCATAAGCAACGGGCAACGAACACAATTGCATTTTATCGATGGCCATTTCGATGCAGAGATACCGCCATCGCCTCATGTTTCAGCATGATAATGCACGGCCCCATGTCGCAAGGATCTACCCAATTTCTGGAAGCTGAAAATGTCCCCGTCCTTCCATGGCCTGCGTACTCACCAGACATGTCACTCTTTTGAGCATTTTTCCGATGCTCTGGATCGACATGTACAACAGCGTGCTCCAGTTCCCGCCAATATCCAGCAACTTTGCACAGCCATTGATGGGGAGTGGGACAACATTCCACAGGCCACAATCAACAGCCTGATCAACTCTATGCAAAGCAGATGTCACGCTGCACAAGGCAAATAGGGCTCACACCAGATACTGTGTAGTTAAATTAATATGTAAAATGTTATTTTCACTTTGACATTATCAAGTATTTTGTGTAGATCAATAAAATAATACAATTCAATCCATTTCAATCCCACTTTGTAACGCAACAAAATGTGGAAAAAGTTCAGGGAGTATAGACTTTCTATAAGCACTATACATGCAATGCAGCATTCTATCGATGGCCAATTTAAATATACCTGTTCTTCTCCAAACGATAATTGCCATGGTGTATTTCCACCGTCATAGACACAGGGATAGCTGTATGTGGAGAAGAATTGCTGGAGCTGGGAAAAGAAACTCCTCACATTCACTTCAGTCCAGGTTCTCAGAAGATCAAATATGCCTTCCAACATCACCTTTCCAGCCAGCTGTCTTCCCTTTACTAAGTTGCTATTGATGTTATCCCACCACTGAAACAAGTTTGTAACACGTGACAAAACGTCTTGTTTTGGTTCTGGATATATGACATCGTCATACTGGTGCCATTCCCCTTAAGAGAAAGAATATCACAGTTTTGTTAAAATAAACTCCAACTTATTTTATTTGGACACTAGATAAAAAGTTTAATTTGGCTCTATATTCCAGCATTTTGGATATGAGGCCAAATGTTTTATATGAGGCGACAGTACAGAATGTCACCTTTATTTATTTACCAGTACCAGTCAAAAGATTGGACACACCTACTAATTCAAGGGTTTTTCTTTATTTTTTACTATTTTCTACATTGTAGAATAATAGTGAAGACATCAAAACTATGAAATAACACATATCGAATCATGTAGTAACCAAAAAAGTGTTAAACAAATCCAAATATATTTTAGATTCTTCAAAATAGCCACACTTTGCCTTGATGACAGCTTTGGATTCTCTCAACCAGCTTCATGAGGAATACTTTTCCAACAGTCTTGAAGGAGGTTCCCACATATGCTGAGCACTTGTTGGCTGCTTTTCCTTCACTCTGCTGTTGAACTCACCCCAAACCATCTCAATTGGGTTGAGTTTGGGTGATTGTGGAGGCCAGGTCATCTGATGCAGCACTCCATCACTCTGCTTCTTGGTCAAATAGCCCTTACACAGCTTGGAGGTGTGTTGGGTCATTGTCCTGTTGAAAAACAAATAATAGTCCCACTAGGCACAAACCAGATGGGATGGTGTATCGCTGCAGAATGCTGTGGTAGCCATGCTGGTTAAAAGTGTGCCTTGAATTCTAAATAAATCACACAGTGTCACCAGCAAAGCACTCCACTCCACACTTCCTACCCATGCTTCACAGTGGGAACCACACGTTGTAAACAAAAATCTCACATTTGGACTCATCAGACCAAAGGACAGATTTCCACCGATCTAATGTCCATTGCTCGTGTTTCTTGGCCCAAGAAAGTATCTTCCTATTGGTGTCCTCTAGTAGTGGTTTCATTGTAGCAAATCGACCATAAAGGCCTGATTCAAGCAGCCTCCTCTGAACAGTTGATGTTGAGGTGTGTCTGTTACTTGAACTCTGTGAAGCATTTATTTGGGCTGCAATCTGAGGTGCAGTTCCTGTGGCAGGCCTCATGAGAGCGACTGCACATGAATTCTCCGGATTGACTGACATTCATGTCATTAAAAAAATGATGGACGGTATTTTCTCTTTGATCCCGAGTGGCGCAGCGTTCTAAGGCACTGCATCTCAGTGCTAGAGGCGTCACTAACGACCCTGGTTCAATTCAAGGCTGTATCACAACCGGCCGTGATTGGGAGTCCCATAGGGCGGCGTACAATTGGCCCAGCGTCGTCCGGGATAGGCCGTCATTGTAAATAAGAATTTGTTCTTAACTGACTTGCCTAGTTAAATAAAGGTTAAATTAAAAAACTATTGAGCTGTTCTTGCCATAATATGGACTTGGTATTTTACCAAATAGGACTATCTTCTGTGTACCAACCCTACCTTTTCTCAACAACAGATTTGCTCAAACACATTGAGGAAAGAAATTCCACAAATGAACTTTTAACAAGGCACAACTGTTAATTGAAATGCATTCCAGGTGACTATCTCATGAAGCTGGTTGAGAGAATGCCAAGAGTGTGCAAAGCTGTCATCAAGGCAAAGGGTGGCTACTTTGAACACTTTTTTGGTTACTACATGATCCGATATATGTTATTTCATAGTTTTGATGTCATCACTATTATTCTACAATGTAGAAAATAACAGATTTGGCAATTTTCTAACAAATTTCATGCAATTCTACTCATTTTGCCACTAAATCAGTTCGACCATGATAGATGGCCGCTAAACTAACTTAGCAAGACATTTGTTTTTGCTGACATTGGCTAATTGACTGACTATCAGTGACTGCCATAAGAGAAAAACTGCTGATACACAACCACATTTCAAAATTGCACCTTGTGTATTCTACTATTTTCACTTGCAACAGTAAATTGAGACCCCGACTGAATTCCCCCCCAAATAAGTTTAGGATATGTATCCAAGGGACTTCAAAAGGGGCCGCAGGCCGGCAGTTGCCCACCCCTGGTCTAACCTTATCTCAACAAAAATGTGTTGGAATTACAAGTGCAGTATTTGGAATTAGACACTCAACTGTACCTTCATGTGTCAAAAGATCTTGATTGATGGACAGGCACCTGTTGACAATATACCTGGAGTTTGTCTGGTAGATGTGCTCATATGTACTGTGATCATAGTGCTTCCCATTCCACTTACTATAAACAAAATATTTATAGGGTATGGAGCGAATTTCAATCTTACTCCTGTCGGGAATCACCATTCGTCCTGCAACAAGGACTCTATCTTTCCCCAAAGCACTGTGTAAACAACAGAAAATGTGACTAAATATCATGTTGATATAAGTTGAATGAAGATAATGTAAAACTAGTCTAAACATCCATCTTGAAATTGTTATCAGTTAAAAAGGTTATAATTTTTATCAATGACAGTGAGGTATTTCAGTAATGTATTCAGGGTATACTAATATCCTTCTACACACAATTACATTATTTGAATTAAAGACCATACCGGGTGACAAACATTTCTGGGCCATCTATGTCCCAAGATCCAAAAAGACTTCCAGATCTTAAGAATATCCGGTCAGTTGAGTTCAGTTTGAAGTCTTTGGAAATGACAGCATGGAAATAGATGGTGAGGTCATCACTCCCAGGGACCTGTTGTGTTCTTGGTGGCCTTTTTGGAAGAAAAGTAACAAGATCATTTTTAAAATTTAATTTCCAAAATCTAATTGATCATTATAACATTCAACACTAAATTATTTCAATTTACATGATCAACTTTTTCTGCTGTTAAATGTTATGATATTCTGGCACCCAAAACATACTGGGTCCAAGATAGTTACACTAGTCTTAGATGGTTGTTCCCTCCCAACACTGGGTCCAGGAAAGTTGCACTTGTCCTTCCCAATGTTGCTTAACCCATGGCCAAAGAAGACATAAAATGACCAAATTCTTCAAATGCAAACATGTTACAATTGGCATTGGGACTACTGGTTGGTGAAGATTAAAATGTAACAGGAAACATACACTTAAAAATAAGACGGAACTGATTCACTCTACTGAACTTACAACTGAGGTGGCAGTGGCTGATGTTGGAAGCAGTCTTCATTACGTTGGTTCGGAGGCAGATCTTTCCCTGCAACTGTGGTGTCAATAGTAGATGACTTGGATGCATCTCCACCACCTGTATTACTCAGCTTCTCTGGTTCCTTGTTTGGCTTGGAAGTCTCTTGCCTTGATTCTTGAGGCTTGTCACCAGCCTAATTATTAAGTTCAAGAATGTTACAGTACAACAAAAACACAGTTCATTCCACATGCTGAATAATAACAGAATATAAATATACAGTGCCTTGCGAAAGTATTCGGCACCCTTGAACTTTGCGACCTTTTGCCACATTTCAGGCTTCAAACAAAGATATAAAACTGTATTTTTTTGTGAAGAATCAACAACAAGTGGGACACAATCATGAAGTGGAACGACATTTATTGGATATTTCAAACTTTTTTAACAAATCAAAAACTGAAAAATTGGGCGTGCAAAATCATTCAGCCCCCTTAAGTTAATACTTTGTAGCGCCACCTTTTGCTGCGATTACAGCTGTAAGTCGCTTGGGGTATGTCTCTATCAGTTTTGCACATCGAGAGACTGAATTTTTTTCCCACTCCTCCTTGCAAAACAGCTCGAGCTCAGTGAGGTTGGATGGAGAGCATTTGTGAACAGCAGTTTTCAGTTCTTTCCACAGATTCTCGATTGGATTCAGGTCTGGACTTTGACTTGGCCATTCTAACACCTGGATATGTTTATTTTTGAACCATTCCATTGTAGATTTTGCTTTATGTTTTGGATCATTGTCTTGTTGGAAGACAAATCTCCGTCCCAGTCTCAGGTCTTTTGCAGACTCCATCAGGTTTTCTTCCAGAATGGTCCTGTATTTGGCTCCATCCATCTTCCCATCAATTTTAACCATCTTCCCTGTCCCTGCTGAAGAAAAGCAGGCCCAAACCATGATGCTGCCACCACCATGTTTGACAGTGGGGATGGTGTGTTCAGTGTGATGAGCTGTGTTGCTTTTACGCCAAACGTAACGTTTTGCATTGTTGCCAAAAAGTTCGATTTTGGTTTCATCTGACCAGAGCACCTTCTTCCACATGTTTGGTGCGTCTCCCAGGTGGCTTGTGGCAAACTTTAAACGACACTTTTTATGGATATCTTTAAGAAATGGCTTTCTTCTTGCCACTCTTCCATAAAGGCCAGATTTGTGCAATATACGACTGATTGTTGTCCTATGGACAGAGTCTCCCACCTCAGCTGTAGATCTCTGCAGTTCATCCAGAGTGATCATGGGCCTCTTGGCTGCATCTCTGATCAGTCTTCTCCTTGTATGAGCTGAAAGTTTAGAGGGACGGCCAGGTCTTGGTAGATTTGCAGTGGTCTGATACTCCTTCCATTTCAATATTATCGCTTGCACAGTGCTCATTGGGATGTTTAAAGCTTGGGAAATATTTTTGTATCCAAATCCGGCTTTAAACTTCTTCACAACAGTATCTCGGACCTGCCTGGTGTGTTCCTTGTTCTTCATGATTAACGGACCTCTGAGACTATCCCAGTGCAGGTGCATTTATACGGAGACTTGATTACACACAGGTGGATTGTATTTATCATCATTAGTCATTTAGGTCAACATTGGATCATTCAGAGATCCTCACTGAACTTTTGGAGAGAGTTTGCTGCACTGAAAGTAAAGGGGCTCAATAATTTTGCACGCCCAATTTTTCAGTTTTTGATTTGTTAAAAAAGTTTGAAATATCCAATAAATGTCGTTCCACTTCATGATTGTGTCCCACTTGTTGTTGATTCTTCACAAAAAAATACAGTTTTATATCTCCATGTTTGAAGCCTGAAATGAGACAAAAGGTCGCAAAGTTCAAGGGGGCCGAATACTTTCGCAAGGCAATATATGTATTACCTCTGCCTTGTGGGATCCAAAAACAAAGTTCTGTGAGTTTGCTTCATTTTTCCTGCTCTGGTCTCTGTAGTTACTGGCGCCAACCCCTTGCCCCTTGGACAGATCTCCCGTCTCCTGAGAGGTCCCCACCAGAACGTCTTTATATGACAACTGCCCTACTGATTGACTTGGACCTGAGGCAGGTTCTGTTCTGTTCTGATCTTTTCTCTTAGATGTCTTCTCAGGCACCTCCTGTGTTACTGAGGGAGCTGGACTAGTAGATTGTGTTTGACTAGTGTTTGGCTCATCTGTTGGGTCAGAACCCCTCTGATCACCAAGGGATACTTGGGATTGGTCAACACACTTCTTTGAGTTTGCTTGATTTGTTATATTCTCGTCGGTCTGGTTACTAGAGGTCTTCAGTTCATTCAGAACTCTAGCCTCTGTGTTGCCTTTACCATCAAGGCTTTTTGATGGCTCCGTTGACCCGTGTGACGTCCCCTTCAGGTCTTCCTCATCCAAGAGTTTACTGGCTGGTTGAGTTGGGTCTGAGGCACGTCCTCCTGTGTTCTGATCAGCTGTCTCGGGTGTGGATGAGGCCTGTGTGTCTGATGTAGGACTAGGTTGGTTTGGCTCATTCACTGGTGCGTCTACGTTTGCCTTCGATGGACCCTTGGCCTGGTCTTCTGGCAGTGTTTGGTGTGGGGATGGGTTTGGAGAGGCTATAGGCATGGTTGGAGGGCCAGCAGGTGTGGCGGTGTTGACAGGAGGAGGGCCAGCAGGTGTGGCGGTGTTGACAGGAGGGCCAGCAGGTGTGGCGGTGTTGACAGGAGGGCCAGCAGGTGTGGCGGTGTTGACAGGAGGGCCAGCAGGTGTGGCGGTGTTGACAGGAGGGCCAGCAGGTGTGGCAGTGTTGACAGGAGGGCCAGCAGGTGTGGCGGTGTTGACAGGAGGGCCAGCAGGTGTGGCGGTGTTGACAGGAGGGCGGCCAGCAGGTGTGGCGGTGTTGACAGGAGGAGGGCCAGCAGGTGTGGCGGTGTTGACAGGAGGGCCAGCAGGTGTGGCGGTGTTGACAGGAGGGCCAGTAGGTGTGGCGGTGTTGACAGGAGGGCCAGTAGGTGTGGCGGTGTTGACAGGAGGGCCAGTAGGTGTGGCGGTGTTGACAGGAGGGCCAGTAGGTGTGGCGGTGTTGACAGGAGGAGGGCCAGCAGGTGTGGCGGTGTTGACAGGAGGAGGGCCAGCAGGTGTGGCGGTCTTGACAGGAGGGCCAGTAGGTGTGGCGGTGTTGACAGGAGGGCCAGTAGGTGTGGCGGTGTTGACAGGAGGGCCAGCAGGTGTGGCGGTGTTGACAGGAGGGCCAGCAGGTGTGGCGGTGTTGACAGGAGGGCCAGCAGGTGTGGCGGTGTTGACAGGAGGGCCAGCAGGTGTGGCGGTGTTGACAGGAGGGCTATCCACCGCTGAAGTAGAGCTCTCACTGCCAGACAACTCATCTTTCTCTTGACGTGTGTCAGTGCTCAGCTCAATAGCGCTGGAAGAACCTCCACTCTATGAACAATGTATACAAAAATGAAGCCTTTTAACACATAAATCATTTAGGATCAGCATTTCTGATTCATAAGCCCTGCCCATTAAGGCGTTCCCATTCCATGCTAATTTCACTGGGTTCCCTTGACTTAAAAACCCACGTCTGGTCACATCCTAACGGCACAAATTGAAAGTGTGACTGGTTCTGTTAAAACGAATATAGAATTGTAAATCTCTTAATCGTCTCATAATAATGATACTCTGACTTTAACGACAGATGTTGAGTCATTTCAAAAAGAGGTTACAAAAAAACGAAATATTAGAAGCCTTTTTAATAAGATGACATTATCAAAAGGCGTATGAATGCTCATAACAGGAAATGACACAACATGCCCGTCTGCTTCAAGTAAAGTGTTTTGAACTACCGCTGTGTGTAAAACAATCCTGACTCTGCATATGCTCTATATTCTAGTGGAGAGTTGGGACCTTTTTCTTGACATTGCCCCCTGGTTCTTCACTGGAGTGTTTCGTAGACGCGTCGGTCTTGTTCCCCGACCACGTCAGTGGCGCAGCCTCCTTCTGGCGCTCTGCTTCACAGACCACAGATGTTTGATGCTCTGAAGTGGTCCCACCTGACATGGAGGGTAAAGTCATTTAGATCCACATGAACTACGTGTGATAGAGACATGCAAACCACTCTGACCTTTTACTGATTTGCTTCCTTGTCCTGGACAATGCTGTATACATAGGGCCTTTCTGTGTAAGGTCACTTTCTATGTTTCTTAGGACAAATTAATAACGGATTTCTTTGTGATTGCGTATATTTAATGGATTTAGTAAAATAACTGGTAAGCGCACGGTGTGATAAATACCACTTTTTTGACAGCGGTTCCACACATTCGGTGACACACGTTATTTCTATGTTATTCTGTTGTTATTCCGCTATATGATTGTATTACATTATATTAAATATTACTATAACTATATGGGTGTGTTGACTGTGATCAGCGCAGGGGAATGTAAGTCTGTATAGTCAGTTTAAATGAACAAAATAAGAACTTTTGATTTAATTTGCATGGCGCAGCCTAGGCTGCACAGACAAGCAACATAGTTGAACTCAAAATATTCCCAATTTTTATTTTATATTAAGTCTTATGTATCTTAGGACCTGCCTAAACTAAATAATGGGTTTCTTTGTGATATAGTGTGTGTATATATATATATATATATATATATATATATATATATATATATATATATATATGGATTTATTAAAATAGACGCCATCCACATCGCACACTCGTCAAAGGTGGTGCCGGCATGCACATGGGAGGTATGCACATGGGAGATATGCACATGGGAGGCATGCACATGGGAGGCATGCACATGGGAGGCATGCACATGGGAGGTATGCACATGGGAGATATGCACATGGGAGGTATGCACATGGGAGGTATGCACATGGGAGGCATGCACATGGGAGGTATGCACATGGGAGATATGCACATGGGAGGCATGCACATGGGAGGCATGCACATGGGAGGCATGCACATGGGAGGCATGCACATGGGAGATATGCACATGGGAGGCATGCACATGGGAGATATGCACATGGGAGGCATGCACATGGGAGGTATGCACATGGGAGGCATGCACATGGGAGGTATGCACATGGGAGATATGCACATGGGAGATATGCACATGGGAGGCATGCACATGGGAGGCATGCACATGGGAGGCATGCACATGGGAGGCATGCACATGGGAGGCATGCACATGGGAGATATGCACATGGGAGGCATGCACATGGGAGGCATGCACATGGGAGATATGCACATGGGAGGCATGCACATGGGAGATATGCACATGGGAGATATGCACATGGGAGGTATGCACATGGGAGATATGCACATGGGAGGTATGCACATGGGAGATATGCACATGGGAGGTATGCACATGGGAGATATGCACATGGGAGGTATGCACATGGGAGATATGCACATGGGAGGCATGCACATGGGAGGCATGCACATGGGAGGCATGCACATGGGAGGCATGCACATGGGAGGCATGCACATGGGAGGTATGCACATGGGAGATATGCACATGGGAGGTATGCACATGGGAGGTATGCACATGGGAGGCATGCACATGGGAGGTATGCACATGGGAGATATGCACATGGGAGGCATGCACATGGGAGGCATGCACATGGGAGGCATGCACATGGGAGGTATGCACATGGGAGATATGCACATGGGAGGCATGCACATGGGAGGTATGCACATGGGAGATATGCACATGGGAGGCATGCACATGGGAGGTATGCACATGGGAGGCATGCACATGGGAGGTATGCACATGGGAGGCATGCACATGGGAGGTATGCACATGGGAGATATGCACATGGGAGGCATGCACATGGGAGGCATGCACATGGGAGGCATGCACATGGGAGGCATGCACATGGGAGATATGCACATGGGAGGCATGCACATGGGAGGCATGCACATGGGAGATATGCACATGGGAGGCATGCACATGGGAGATATGCACATGGGAGGCATGCACATGGGAGATATGCACATGGGAGGTATGCACATGGGAGATATGCACATGGGAGGTATGCACATGGGAGATATGCACATGGGAGGTATGCACATGGGAGATATGCACATGGGAGGTATGCACATGGGAGATATGCACATGGGAGGTATGCACATGGGAGATATGCACATGGGAGGCATGCACATGGGAGGCATGCACATGGGAGGTATAAAAGCCTTATGTCGGTGTACCGTATACGCTGGGAGTCGGAAAGCGAGTGCAGATGGTGAGTTTAATAAACGGAACATCGAACAATATAACAAAACAAGAGTAGAGTATAAACATGAAACTGAACTAATACTGCCTGCGGAAAGAACCAAAAGGAGTGACAGATATAGGAGAGGTAATCATAGAAGTGATGGAGTCCAGGTGAGTCTCATGTGGCGCAGGTGCGCGTAACGATGGTGGCAGGTGTGCGTAATAATGATTCAACTGGTGACCTCGACCGGCGGAGAGGGGGAGCGGGAGTAGACGTGACGGCTCCAGCCGCAGGGCGCCGACCAGAGGAACAGTCCCGAGGACCAGGCAGGTCGCCTCGAGCCGGCAGAGGCGCGGCAGCCTGTCGAGCAGGCAGAGACGCGGGAGCCTGTCGAGCAGGCAGAGACGCGGGAGCCTGTTGAGCCGGCTGAGGCGCGGGAGCCTGCTGAGGCATTCCCAGTAGCTTCGACAATGGAAGCCTGACGAGCCAACCGAGGCATGAGAAACTGACGAGATGGCTGAGGCATTCCCGGTAGCTTTGACAATGTAAGTCTGACGAGCCAGCTGAGGTACGGGAAGCCTGACGAGCCAGCTGAGGTACGGGAAGCCTGACGAGCCAGCTGAGGTACGGGAAGGCTGACGAGCCAGCTGAGGTATGGGAAGCCTGACGAGCCAGCTGAGGCATCCCCGGTGCTGCGATAGTGGCCCTTGGACCCGACGTCACCAGAAAGAAAACAATTAATCCAAGTTGCTTCCATTTGTTGAGGCAGTATTCTGTAATGTATACGCTGGGAGTTGGAAAGCAAGTGCAGGTGTTGAGTTCAATAATAAACGGAACATCGAACAATATAACAGACATGAGTAGCGTATAAACATGAAACACAAACTGAACTAATACTGGGTGTAATAATAAGTAAACTGGTGATAACGAACGCCAGAGGGGGAGAGGAAGTAGACTTGACAGTCAGCAAGAATGTGGTAAAAACGGGCCTGTTATTTTTTTTTAACATTTTGTGAAGTAGGAAGATGTATAGAGGCAATTCTATATTGGATGCTTCCCAATCTATTTAATTACTGTCTGAATTCATCTAGCCTTGGTCTGCAAATGCGAACAAAGATGTGCATTAGCCTATTATAAAGAGATATCAATATGAACAGCTTAGAGGAGTGTTGTTAGTAAAAGCATTCGAATTTCATTGAAATCTTACTGTATTTCGCTATTTCATGCAGTAGGCCATGCATGATGCAAATATCACGGCGCTGGAGTTAAGAGATCAATGTAGGGTTAATGAGGAAGCCTAGTGATCGTCAACAGTCCACGTCAACACATAAAACATGGTCCTGGTTATGTATTATGTGATTACAGGTTTTAAATGCTCTATAACAATTGAAATTTGAATTCCAACCCCAACCCATTTGTATGAATTGTATTTTTACATCTCCTTAAAAGGAGGCTGGGGCCCGACCATGGAGTTTAAATGCCTGACCAACTGATTTGCTCTGGCGCAGGACCTGCTCAAACTTGTGGGGGCCGGGACCCTTTTTTTGTGATAGGAAATTAACCCCCTCTCATAATAGGAACAAAACTCAAGTGAGATAAATATTGACCACAAGGAGTTTTACTATGACTTCTGCAGTGCTTAGCCAGATGAACCATGTCTCAGGGATTTGGGAAAGAACGTTTTGAAGCCCTGCCTCTTGGCATTGGGGAGAAAATGAGGTCGTTTTCAAGCTAATTTCCTGCAATTCGTTAGGTTTTGTCATTTGGCAGAGAAATTGTACACGCCGTCAAATCAAAGGCACTCGATATAAATTATTTTTTGACTAAAATGAAAACGTGTCAGTTTGTCACTTTCATGAGGTTGGAGTAATAACATGTTCGACTACTTAACACCTTAAGATTTTGAGAAAATGTACAACTATGGAATAATGTTTCTCATCTCTCATTTACTTCTCAAACCTCAAATCAAGGCCTGGTCTGTTTCACAAGCGTCCCCTGGTCTAGTGTCCCCTGGTCTGTTTCACAAGCGTCCCCTGGTCTAGTGTCCCCTGGTTTGTTTCACAAGCGTCCCCTGGTCTAGTGTCCCCTGGTCTGTTTCACAAGCGTCCCCTGGTCTAGTGTCCCCTGGTCTGTTTCACAAGCGTCCCCTGGTCTAGTGTCCCCTGGTCTGTTTCACAAGCGTCCCCTGGTCTAGTGTCCCCTGGTCTGTTTCACAAGTGTCCCCTGGTCTAGTGTCCCCTGGTCTGTTTCACAAGCGTCCCCTGGTCTAGTGTCCCCTGGTCTGTTTCACAAGCGTCCCCTGGTCTAGTGTCCCCTGGTCTGTTTCACAAGCGTCCCCTGGTCAAGCATCACCTGGTCAAGCGTCCCCTGGTCAAGCGTCCCCTGGTCTAGTGTCCCCTGGTCTGCTTGCTCTGTTTCAAAAGCGTCCCCGGAAGTCTTGCAACGTTGTGCCTTTGGGTTGTGCCTGTGAGCCTCCCAGGCCCATGTTTTGCCCAGGGTTAAGAACATACATTGTAGACAAATATTACATTGTATTTTAATACACCCTCTATATTTATTCCACGAATACCTTGGCCAAAATGTGTTTAATCATTAGTTGTTAGTAATATTTACTTCTGAAATTAAAATGTAAAAAATATTTTGTCAATTATTTCATATATATATTATTAATCTGGCCTTGGATCCCTTAAAGTACGGACCACACTTTGAGAACCCTTGCTGTACGGAGTATGCGGTTTTAAATTCAGCATTTTAAATAGAATAACATTCTACAAAATATAAATCGCAACACGTAAAGTGTTGGACCCATGTTTCATGAGCTGAAATAAAAGATCCCAGAAATGTTTCATATGCACAAAAAATGTATTTCTCTCAAATGTTGTGCACAAATTTGTGTACATCTGTTAGTGAACATTTCTCCCTTACCAAGATAATCCGACCTGACAGGTGTGGCACCTGACAGGTGTGGCATATCAAGAAGCTGATTAAACAGCATGATCAATACACATGTGCACCTTGTGCTGGGGACAATAAAAGGCCAATCTAAAATGTGCAGTTCTCTCACACAACACAATGCCACATGCTTACTAAAGGAATTTGGCAGTACGTCCAACCGGCCTCAAAACTGCAGACCACGTATTGGGTGGGCGAGCGGTTTGCTGATGTTAACGTTGCGAACACAGTGCCCCATGGTGGCAGTGGGGTTTATGGTAGGCATAAGCTATGGACAACGAACACAATTGCATTTTATCGATGGCAATTTGAATGCAGAGATACCGTGATGAGATCCTGAGGCCCATTGTCGTGTCATTCATCCACCGCCTCATGTTTCAGCATGGTAGGGCACGGCCCCATGTCGCAAGAATCTGTACACAATTCCTGGAAGCTGAAAATGTCCCAGTTTTTCCATGGCCTTCAAACTCACCAGACATGTCACACATTGAGCATGTTTGGAATGCTCTGGATCGACGTGTACCACAGTTCCAGTTCCCCGCCAAAATCCAGCAACTTCACATAGCCATTGAAGCCGAGTGGGACATTATTCCACAGGCCACAAGCAACAGCCTGATCAACTCTATGCGAAGGAGATATGTTGCACTGCATTAGGCAAATGGTGGTCACACCAGATACTGACTGGTTTTCTGATCCACGCCCATACCTTTTTTTAAAAGTATGTGACCAACAGATGCATATCTGTATTCCCAGTTATGTGAAATCCATGGATTAGGGCCTAATGAATTTATTTCAATTGACTTATATGAACTGTAACTCAGTAAAATCTTTGAAATTGTTGCATGTTGCGTTTATATTTTTGTTCAGTATAATAAAACAACAATAATTAACCTAGCCTACCAGCCTGGTCTCATAGACTAGACGTAATATAGTAAATGTAAATCTGACGACTCAAATTGGTATGTTACGTTACGTTTGCTATGGTTACATAAGACAGACGTTTACTTAAGGCAAAATCTAGTAGGGTCTAGCAAACCAAAGGTTGCACGTTTGAATCTCATCATGGACAACTTTAGCATTTTAGCTAATAAGTAACTTTGGAACTACTTTTTAACTACTTTGCAACTACTTAGCATGTTTGGTAACTCTTCCCCTAAACATAACCTGAACCCCTAACCCGAACCCCTTGCTTAGCTAACGTTAGCCACCTACCTAATGTTAGCCACTTAGCTAATTTTTGCATTAGCCACCTAGCTAATGTTAGCTACAACAAATTGGGAATTCATAACATATCATACGTTTAGCAAATTCATAAGGTATTGCAAGAATTGCAATTTGTAACATATCATATGAAATGGATGATGGACAGCCGTAAATTAATACACACCATATGAAACATAACGTATCATTTCATTTCATCCCATTTTACGTTTACTATGTTACATCTACCCCTGAGTCCAGGTTGAGCCTACTAAAATGGTGCGGTTGCATAACATCTAGTTAATCTAGCCTGTCATAAGGCATAGTCTAATACTGGGCATACACTACACAACTTCTAAATTCTTAACAACTTGGACATGTTTACATTTCCCGATTTACTTGTCCCAAATCTTTCATTCCATCCATCCTCAACCCCAGCACGTGGGTGCTAACGTGATACCCTAGTTGATCCTGCCCCGAGTTTCTCAGTTGTCATAGGAAAAAAAATGCAGACGGAATCAGCGAGCATATAAACAGCGAAATGGTTCCAATCGTTTTTACACCATTCACTTTTCCCATGTTGGATTTTAATAACACTTAAAAGGGCTCTGTTTCATGTCGGCTAACATTGGCATGCCGTTTTGATAAACATGTAAATCTCTTTCGGAAAAACGGTGACGTTTATCAATATATCCCAAGACAGTTCACAGAATTGTAAATGTAAAGAAATGTAGCCAATTTCTTCATTATTACATTTAGCAAACATTAGATAGTTAATCCAGACATTCTTACCTTTACCGCAGTTCGGCAGTCTCGTCCAGATCATCATGGCATTTGTAGTTCTTTATGATAGCCACATTAGCAGCTAATTAGCATTTCATTTGTTGGGGCTAAATACAGGCAAATATATTGATAAAAGCCATCTTGTCCGTGAGAGATTTACACACTATCAAATAGTCACACCAGGGTATGCCTTCATGAAAAACAGCCCTTATGTTTGGTGTTTCTAAAATCCCTCTTGGGAAAAATGAATGGTGGAAAATGATTGGAGCCATTTCCCTGTTTGACCGCTAGGTTTTATGGGTATTATGACTCATACTGTGGTGCTCTATTTGGCTGCCAGAGCCAGTCTACCCCTGAAAATAACATATAGTCAGTCCTTGGACCTTAAAGAGCAACGGACATTTTGGGCTAAGTGTAAGCATCCAAATATGATAGCTTTATTCCCCGCCATTCATATATTACATACTTGATAGTAATTTATAGTAATTTAATAGTAATTTAAAACAAATGTATATATATATTACCTGTGGTGCAAATTTGAGGAGCTAACCTCAATCCGCATTCACTGCAAAATTTTGACGATTTTTCCACTTGGTGACCACAGCCAGGACACTTCATCTTGATGTAGCCGATCTGTTTGCAATCAAAAACACGCCATCATTACAAACCATTCATATGATTCAGCAGCCTGATCAGCATGCTTTCACTTTCAATTAGCCAACGCCTCATCGAAAGATATGGTTGGGCTCATGGCTTTCCAAAGTAGGCTACCGCTCTAGTTAGCCTATGAAAAACTACTTACAATGAATATTGAGGTAACTGTGATTTGGAATTCATTTATATGACCTGCAAAACTGTATAAAACAGTTTCTCACTTTTCTATCGAGACAACGAGGATTTGACCAAACTAGACTACTTGTGAACAAGGATTTGTTTTTGATCATCAGTTTTACCCCCAAGATAATCAACGAGTCATGTTAACACCTGCTGCGCCACAACTTTAACATAATTTCGACAAAACACAAAACAATTTAAATATTTTGCCCAATAATATTGAAACATACAGAAAGATACATTCACCTTTTACATGTTAATTTGTTCGATTGTCACCCAATAAGCATCGTCTTACCGTTTTGTCGACTCTTCTTCACGCTGTCAAAACTCTGTCTGTGTCAATACTGAAAGTCTATCGAAGATATGGACATGTTGTACTGTACATTCTGATAACTTTCGTTTTCCTGAGAAAGGGTGGCAACTTTCCTTCCCTTGTATGAATATAGATTATCCACACGGTGCATTATTTTTTGACAAAGTGGAATAATAGGCTGGTAGGCCTACTTATAAACATGTTTTGTCATTTCACTTTTCACGTTTGCCTAATCAGCTTTTTTTTCCCCTAAATTAATAACAGTTGGGGATTTTAATTAATGGTATTAAATACATTTTACATTACGTTGCACAGTACAAATTATTTTTAATAATACGCCTTTAATGTCTTACATTCACTGCTAAAATGGACCCAAATTTGATCGCCAAGTTTTCCTGCTAAAAACATTCCGCGACTCCGCGAATAGCTGTCAAGAGGTTTTGTCAGTGATTTGGTGGTGCCAGGAACGGAACAGGTTGGGAACCACTGACTCTGCCTATTTTAAGGCACCAACCAGTTTTATTTGACAGATTTACTGACAGCCATCATTTGATGCATGGGTGTGGTTGGCAGGCGGTTGCATAGGAGTGATTTCAGTGCCAAAATAAATTGAATTTGAATTCCATAACCTTGAATTTGTCATGCACAAATTGACTATGTATTTCATTGAGTTCAATATTAATTTGAATATTCAAATGTTATATTTAGTTTCAATATGGTAGATATTGGAGTCATTGTCTACAAACCTTCAGTTCAAGATGACCAAAAGTATATTCAACTTCTCAGATGCATTTACATTAATGGCAGTTTGGGGTGACCGACTGGGAAGTTTCACTTTAACGAACCTTCAAGTCGGAAACTGAGGCGGTTGACAGTTTCACCACGACCTTTGAACCATAAGGTCAGTTTTTTTAATATTTTTTACAATTACAAACTTATTGTGGATAATGTAGCTAGTTTCACCATATTGTCAATGTTAAGCAAGCTAACCTTTATCGGCAAGTTAGCCACCTCAAGTAGTACTGGTTGAAGTACTGCTCAGACTTCTAAAGCACTTTAACACAATCATGTTGGACTTATGGGGAAGTTATTCCACTTCTGACTTGCACGTGGAATGCCCAATTAGTGTTCAAATTATGTATTAAGATGTATTATGTTGACAATAAAGTCAACTGACAGCTCTAACAATGGGAAATACATGTCCAAAAACAATCCCAATACCACAGACAGTGGTTACGGTTCTTTAATATGTATTAAAAAGGGTGTTACAGGAGAAAAGCAACAGGACAAGGACAGTCCCACACCACATACACACTAGAGGCCATAGTGGTTTGGCATGGAACATTCGTTGCCGGCCTCACAGGGTTCCGATGCTGTTGACAAGGCCTCTGCAGTCTCGCCGTCGCAGACCACATCTGGAGAAAGCATCATCAGTAAGGTCATCATATTGGAAACCGTCGGTACACACTAAAACTTTGTTCGGCTCTTCATCCCAAATAGGGTTGTTTCCGGTCAGCTCATCACACTCATCCGGTCTCCTCTCCCCAGACGTGGCGGTAGTGGTGTGGCCGAGCATAGCCTTTTGGCACCTGGCCTCTCCCGTTGCTTGAATCTGCTGAACATGTCTGAGAGCTGCCTTGGTGCAGGGGCAGCTCATTATCCCCAAAACGCCTCAGATGTGGGGGTAGTGGCTCAGGTCCCTAATGCGCCGGGTCCAAACGTACAGCTAGCTAGCTGGTGGTGCTAGCAGTAGCATGTAAACTCGCTTGCAGTGGTGACAGCTGAGGTAGAGCCCGGGCTAGTTTCTAGTAAGTGGCGGGCCAGATTCAGTTGAATCAGCATCGTTGATCGTGCTTGTTATCGCAGAGAATCTGGTGGTTCTTAAACAGACCTATAAAGGCTACTATATTGGCTATATAAAGCTAATTCAAATTTAACTTTAGCTAGCTAGCTGCTCAGGTACCATGCAAACTTTTAAAATTGTGTAAGTGTCCATGTAAATTCTAATTAGCATAAATGGTCCACAGAAAATTCAAGATATAGTTCGTTAAAAAAAAAAATAATGGACATGAGCAAGAAAAAAACCCACAACACAAATCTTTCAAACAACATATTTTACTTCAACAAACAGGGAAGGTTTCCAAACTAATTGAGCTGTCATCAAAATGGTTTAGTTTCAACTTACGGTATTTAAGAGAGTCATGCTCTACTTAACCACTGTCACTGCATGCAGGCTAGTCAAGAGTTCGGGTTCGAACTCAAGAAGCAACAAAATATGGGACCAAATTACACACACACACATCTAGTACATCACACCACTTAAGTTTTAATAGAAGATGATGATCCCGAAGACATTGTGGGTCGAACCATCTTTCTAGTTACAGTAGAAAAGGGAGGAGCATACACCATTGAGAAGATTTGTTCCATGAACAGGAACAGAAAAATCCACAATATTATCCGTCCTTGCACGCGAGAGCAGTTTAATAGGTAGGCTAGAAATGTGCATGATTTAAGTGTAATATAAGGTGAAAAGGTTAAATGTACCATATAGAATCTAACTATTGGTGGACATAATAATAACACTAGTTGTAGTATGTTGAGTATTTTACAATGTATCAACATTGTTCTGTTGGTTCATGTCAGCCCACTCTAATTGAGTATTGGTGCATTACACTAATGTCAAACATTGTCTTTCATTTTCTTTGTAAAATAATACTGATTTAGAGGGGGAATGTAGTAAGAACAGCATTGATCCATCAGAGTTATGACCCAGAGTGAATTAAGTCAAATTCAAAATGATATCAAAAGAGTCAAAACGGGTATTACCATACAGAATATATAGATTTAGATTTTAGTCATTTAGCAGATGCTTCCGATGCAGAGCAACTTACAGGAGCATTGACTCATACATAGAGTCTACCGCCATTCTCTTGATTAATGGTTTAAACCCGTTTCCTCAATCTGGTGACATCTATGGAAAAAAAATCCAAGTAATGTACAAGAATAAGTAGGAACAGGAGTAGTACTTAGACATGTACTTGAACATTTACCTATGACGTTTTTAAAAAGGCATGCTTACCAGTCCTCTAGACTGGCTGGTGAACAAGGATAAGATAATACAACTCCTCTTTAACAAGGGTAGGCTAAATAATAAATTACTTTTAACTACTCACATAAATATCTATTTCACATAATTAAGAAAGTATTTACACATTGTTAAAAAAAAAAAAAAAACTTTACTTATTTTGTCAATATTAACAAAAAAAACAAGGATTTATTGTTGTCGGTATCAACCACCCAGAAATGTTTGCTTAAAAAAATAAGCTTAAACCTGAATGTTACAAGTTTGGATCACCCAAAAGTCTGCAGTCACAAGACATGAAGGCTTTATGAATCATTCATAAACTACTATTAGGTGGCATTACACCTTGTGAAGTGTTTCAGTTACACACACACACACGTTTTAAACAAGTTCGTAAATCATTTATAAACCTGTATGTGTATGTGTGCCATGTTCGTGAAGGCTTTATCAAATGATCCGGCAGGCTTTTTGACGTGCAATTAATTTAAGGTGTGATCCAACTTTAATTATACTGAACGGAAATATAAACACAACGTGTAAAGTGTTGGTCCCATGTTTCATGAGCTGAAATAAAAGATCCCCAGACATTTTCCATACACACAAAAAGCTTATTTCTCTCAAATTGTGTGCACAAATGTGATTACATCCCTGTTAGTGAGCATTTCCTCCTTTGCTAAGATATTCCATCCACCTGACATATTAAGAAGCTGATTAAACAGCATAATCATTACACAGGTGCACCTTGTGCTGGGGACAATAAAAGGTCACTCTAAGATGTGCAGTTTAGTCAAACAACACAATGCCACAGATGTCTCAAGTTGAGGGAGCGTGTAATCGGCATGCTGACTGCAGTAATGTTCACCAGAGCTGTTGACAGAAAATGTTATGTCAATTTCTCTACCATAAGACAATTTGGCAGTACGTCTAACCGGCCTGCCAAACGCAGACCTCGTGTAACCACGCCAGCCCAGGACCTCCACATCCGGCTTCTTCACCAGCGGGATCGTCTGAGATCAGCCGCCCGGACAGTTGATGAAATTGAGGGCTATTTCGGTCTGTAATAAATCCCTTTTATGGGGAAAAAACTCATTTCTGATTGGCTGGGCCTGGCTCCCAAGTGGGTGAGTCTATGCCCTCCCAGGCCCACCCATGGCTACACCCGTGCCTAGTCATGTGAAATCCATAGATTAGGGCCTAATTTATTTATTACAATTGACTGATTTAGTTATTTGAACTGTAAATCAGTAAAAATCGTAGAAATGGACCGGTTTATATTTTTGTTCAGTATTACAAAGTTAATGTGCCAGATTTTCACTTTTCACCAAAAATAATTGGCTTTTAAAATACACAAAGTGCTAACAAATGTTATGGAGATTCTATAGCGATCACTTCGTGCAAATTATATTGTATGCACTAGGCAGTTTCATTGTGAAAAAAAGAGACCACACTAAACAGTGCACCTATACAGCCGAACAGAACGAGCCCAGCCTTTGCCATAATTAAGGTGTACTACAGGGCATCTAAAAAAGGAAATGTTTTTTTTAATTCTAGGTAATAAATGCAACAACAATAAAACAAATATATTAAAAAGTGGAATGTTCTAAGCGTGTCTAACTCGGTTTAAGCCTATGTCGAACACCCCTGACATATGTATAACATGTCAAATGTCAGCTAATGACAACTGACGTCACACTGACCCCACCTCCCGAAGATCTCTTACTTCACAATTGAACTAAAACGACCTCAAAACATGCCTCTATACAAGTTCTACATCCGAGGTCGGTTCATACATATTTGAAGAGACACACGACTACTCTATTTAAAAACACCTTTGATAGCAAAAAAAAAACCTGCCAGTTCAGTCCAAGGCATAGTATAATTTGAAATCTGCCCTGACAACCTCGTAACACGGGCACGTAAATTCAAAGAAGAGGAAGTGAGTTAAATGTAACAAAGAAACGAAACTTGCCCCCTAAAAAGCATTCCTCACTCAAGAGCTACATTATTTTTCTTTAACCTTCTTCCAAAGTGTGCAACCCCCCTTTATTTAAAAGGATGGATGGTGTCAGAAATACGGTGAAAACACCCTCCAGCTATGTTGCACCAATCCAATACTTTTAAATTGTATGAGGCGGGATGAACGAGTGCAAAATTCTGGAAAAGGGTAACCTCGAACACCAGAAGGTTGTACAACAGAAGGGTAGAGAATCGGTAACCTCGTACAACCATCCGGAAGTCTCGCAAGTTTACATTCTGTTTCGCTTCACGGATTCCGCAGCAGTAATCAGCTTGGTAATACGAGGCTAGAGAATCGCAACCTAGCCAAAGACACATTATTGCACCAAGGACTGCAAGCGTCACTTTTATCCTTCAACTTCATTGGCTTGATGACGTTTCACAGACCCAGATGAGAAAATCCAGATGTGCCAAAATCGGGGTCAAATTTCGGCTTGGTTAAGTCCATGTCTATAAATGTGATTTTAAGGGCATAAATGTAATCTTGAAATACTTTTGGACTCACCAGTGACTGAAACTGTTTAAAGTAATTGTTTAAACAAAAGCAATGACTCTGATTTGTCAACTTTAATATATATATATATTCCAATATAACAAAGACAAGAAAAGTTTAAGTACTACCAGGGGAATCAGCCAGTGTCCATTTAACTGGTCAACCACAAGTCACCCTGAATAAACGTGGTTGCAATTAACCCGTTCTCATATCTGTCCCAGCAAACGGATTGTCCACCAACAGCACACTGTCAGCTTATTCTTTTGCAGTCTCATTGTGATTCATCAACTGCCTGGTCACGTCCTAAGAGTGACATTGGGAGACGTAGGGCAGATCTGAGATCAGCTTACCTTCCAACACTGCCTCGGTGCAGATCTAACATCCAACAGGGCTGTGGTCAATTTTAATTGAAGGCAGTCAATTCAGGAAATACATTTTAAAAAAAACACTAGAAATAGCTTCTACTCCTCAGTTTATTGAAAAGTAATTTAAAATGGTTTAAAATTATTATTCAAATTTACTTTCTGAATTGACCCATCTTCAATTCAAATTGACCCCAGCCCCTAGATTGGTTCTAACCCTTACACAGGCCCAGAGTTAGCAACACTAACTTGGCAAGGGCTGAAGTGCCCCCTAGAGGTAGGAGCTTGCCTGTGCAGACAGAACTGAAATCCCAGCAGTCGCGCAGGCACGCACGCACACACTTCAAATTATATATATATATATATTTTTAAACTTAATTAAGTTGTGTCAACATTCAGGGAGAGGAAAAATATACGCAAACTATGCTTTTATAAGATACCTCAGAGTGGATGTGTTAGTATATGGTGGGTGTGATAGTGTACTGCTGGTGTGTGAGTGTACTGCGGGTGTGATAGTGTACTGCGGGTGCGTGAGTGTACTGCGGGTGCGTGAGTGTACTGCGGGTGCGTGAGTGTACTGCGGGTGCGTGAGTGTACTGCGGGTGCGTGAGTGTACTGCGGGTGCGTGAGTGTACTGCGGGTGTGTGAGTGTGAGTGTACTGCGGGTGTGTGTGAGTGTACTGCGGGTGTGTGTGAGTGTACTGCGGGTGTGTATTTGCGTCAGATTACAAATATGTGCCGGTATGTATTTGTATCCATTCTCAAATGTGTGTGTGCTTGTACGAGCGTAACCAAACAGAAGTACGTGCATAAGGATATCAGAGTAGATGTATACACTTGAGGAGGCATAGAGAGTCAGGGGGATCTATTGAACGTGACAAGGTGGTGTGGCTATCCTGTTCTGTAAAGAGCCACGGGATTGCGGAATACTCTGCCACCAGAGGTTTCTTAGGCAAAAAGCAAGAATAGCTTTAAAAAAACATCACCTCTCCTCTTTCTATAGAGCTAATCTAACTTTACTGTATATAAGAATATATGACGTGTGTGAATAGTACATTTGTTGTGTCTTTCTCTCTCTCACACACACACACACACACACCCTTACTTCATTGTTATTTTGAATTTAATGTAATATCTTATATTCTTGTCTATTACTGCTCTGTACTTTGTAATGTATTTGTACTATTTTATGTGGACCCCAGGAATAGTAGCTGCTGCATGTGCAGTCGCTAAACGAGATCCTAATAAAGTAAACTCAGCGAGGGGGGGAGGGGGCTATTGAACGTGACTACAAGGTGGTGTGACTTCACTCCTGACTCCCAAACAGCTGTAGGAGGAAGAAGAAGATGTAGACCACGTCCATGTAAAGACACATCGCTCCGAACACGTGTTCCTCAGGACTCAGGGAGTACCGCCGGTTGCCCATCAGTAGCTGCACGTCAAAGGCCAAGAACTAAGGAAGAGAGCGAGGAGGAGAGAGGGAGAGCGAGGAGGAGAGAGGGAGAGCGAGGAGGAGAGAGCGAGGAGGAGAGAGGGAGAGCGAGAGCGAGGAGGAGAGAGGGAGAGCGAGGAGGAGAGAGGGAGAGCGAGAAGGAGAGAGGGAGAGCGAGAAGGAGAGAGGGAGAGCGAGGAGGAGAGAGGGAGAGCGAGGAGGAGAGAGGGAGAGCGAGGAGGAGAGAGGGAGAGCGAGGAGGAGAGAGGGAGAGCGAGGAGGAGAGAGGGAGAGCGAGGAGGAGAGAGGGAGAGCGAGGTGGAGAGAGGGAGAGCGAGAAGGAAAGAGAAAGAACAAGGGATGGGGGAGAAAGGAGAAGAGACCATTACTCAAGGTCCTAGAAAACTAAGTCGTCACTAACATTCACATTTGTGGCTTTTTAGAAATACACCACATGAACAAAAGTATGTAGACACCTGCTCGTCGGACATCTCATTCCAAAATCATGGGCATTAATATGGAGTTGGAACTAAGGGACCTAGACCAAACCATGAAAAACAGCCCCAGACCATTATTTATCCTTCACCAAACTTTACAGTTGGTATTATGCATTGGGGCAGGTAGCGTTATCCTGGCATCCGCCAAACCCAGATGGTGAATCATGATTCATCACTCCAGAGAACATATTTCCACTGCTCCAGAGTCCAATGGCGGCGAGCTTTACACCACACCAGTCGAAGCTTGGCATTGCACATGGTGATCATAGGCTGCTCGGCCATGGAAACCCATTTCATGAAGCTCCCGACGGACAGTCCTTGTGCTGAGGTTGCTTCTAGAGGCAGTTTGGAACTCGGTAGTGAGTGTTGCAACCGAGGACAGATTATTTTTTTACGCACTGCACACTTCAGCGCTCTACGTTCTTGTTCTGTGAGCTTGTTTGGGGTCTATACCACTTCACAGCTGAGCCGTTGTTGCACCTAGACATTTTCCACTTCACAATAACAGCATTTACAGTTGACCGGGGCAGCTCTAGCAGGGCAGAAATTTGATGAACTTGTTGGAAAGGTGGCATCCTATGATGGTGCCACGTTGAAAGTCACTGATCTCTTCACGTAAGGCCATTCTACTGCCAATGTTTGTCTAAATATATACATATTATTATTACATCCCCTTACATTGTGTGTTTAAGGTAGTTGTTGTGAATTTGTTCGATTACTTGTTAGATATTACTGCACTGTCGGAAACTAGAAGCACAAGCATTTTCGCTACACTCGCATTAACATCTGCTAACCATGTGTATGTGACCAATGAAATATGATTTGATTTATGGAGATTGCATGGCTGTGTGCTCAATTTTATATACCTGTTGGCAACGGGTGTGGCTGAAATTGCCTAACACACTCATTTGAAGGGGTGTCCACATACTTTTGTGTGTATTTAATATATATATATATATATATATATATATATATATATATATATATATATATATATATATATATATATATATATATATATATATATATATATATAGTGTACATTCATCCTTATATTTATACAGGTGATTCATTGCATTTAGATCAGAAATCTATTTTACAAGAGAAGAGACACCTGTCCCAACACCACAGCAATCCTACACTCATTAAGTGGTGATTTTCAATGATAGATGATTAAGTACCAATGTGAAGACAAGGGCACCCAGTCCAGCGTACGCTGTCTGCAACCAAGGTATCTGTGAAAGACAAACGAGGTCAGAAAACGCAGCATAAAGAGAGACAGCCAGTCACAAATGAGAGGAGACGGTCCTGTCCAACAAGGTACAAACTCTAGTCGACCTTTCAGGTAAAAATCACAAAAAGGTCAGTGGTAGAGTTGTGAGAAAGTTCCAGGTTCGTGATTATATCTCCGGGATAGGCTGTGGACACACAGAGACGTATGAAAAAGCATATTCATTCATCCCCCCCCCCCCCCCCCCGTCAACAGTTCAACCCATCTCTACTTCTTTTGGACGAGTTGCACACGCACAAAAAGCGGACAGATTTTGTACGGACACAGCCTTAAGGACATAAAGCTACAGTCTGTGATAAAATAACACATCAACCCCACCACTTGTTTTGTTAAACAGCTGAGGGATGAAAACATTTTTTTTATTTTTACATGGCTGGTGGATCATAGGCTATTCATTTAAAATGGACAATTCCTCTGTTATACTAATCTATAATGAGCCCCCCCCCCCCACCACCAAGATGGGCCGGCACGGTTGTCTGATAGGCTGAGCCGAGGTCATGTAAACTCGCGTTCAAAGTCAAACAAGGCATCAGCAAATTGACTTGACCCGACTCTGTCATCAGATAGACACAGCCAAGATCATGGATCGTAAAAGACGGAAAGTTGGGAGCCGATAAACTTAGAAAAGAGCACATTCTACATCGTCACCCCACCCGAAAATGTCAATTTGGTCAAACAGTAAAGTTCTTTACCCTCGTGCTTCCTTTAATGAACGTGTCTACCCTGAAGCTCATCAAGCATTTAGAACTTAGAATGTTTAATGAGTAGAAGTCTCTGACTATACTGTGCAATCCATTTCCTTTGAAATGGTTTTATTTTATTGACAAATAAAATCAATCAATATATATATATCATTAATTTAAAGTTTAAAAAAATGAATATACCAATCACAGACTGTAGCTTTGAGGCATGTTGCTTACATATCCGAAGGGTGCGGTGAAGAGGAGCAACAGTCCCGTCACCATCAGCACCATCATGAGAGAGAAGAGCAGACCGTGACACGACGTAAAATCCACCTGGAACACAACGTCAAGACAAGACCGAAAACCAGGGGGGCCATGTTCAGCAGGGAAACATAGCACATAGAAATATACTGAAAGAGAGCAGAAATGATTCATTATTTTACATGTCAGAGAGGCATCTGAACGTTTTTGCTCTGCTGAACATGACGAAGCATGACATGACGTCCAGTCAACCGAGTTAAATGATCAAAATGACGTCCAGTCAACCTAGTTAAATGATCAAAATGACGTCCAGTCAACCTAGTTAAATGATCAAAATGACGTCAAGTCAACCTAGTTAAATTATCAAAATGACGTCCAGTCAACCTAGTTAAATGATCAAAATGACGTCCAGTCAACCTAGTTGTTAAATGATCAAAATGACGTCCAGTCAACCTAGTTGTTAAATGATCAAAATGACGTCCAGTCAACCTAGTTAAATGATCAAAATGACGTCCAGTCAACCTAGTTGTTAAATGATCAAAATGACGTCCAGTCAACCTAGTTAAATGATCAAAATGACGTCCAGTCAACCTAGTTAAATGATCAAAATGACGTCCAGTCAACCTAGTTAAATGATCAAAATGATGTCAAGTCAACCTAGTTAAATGATCAAAATGACGTCCAGTCAACCTAGTTAAATGATCAAAATGACGTCCAGTCAACCTAGTTAAATGATCAAAATGACGTCCAGTCAACCTAGTTAAATGATCAAAATGACATCCAGTCAACCTAGTTAAATGATCAAAATGACGTCCAGTCAACCTAGTTAAATGATCAAAATGACGTCAAGTCAACCTAGTTAAATTATCAAAATGACGTCCAGTCAACCTAGTTAAATGATCAAAATGACGTCCAGTCAACCTAGTTGTTAAATGATCAAAATGACGTCCAGTCAACCTAGTTGTTAAATGATCAAAATGACGTCCAGTCAACCTAGTTAAATGATCAAAATGACGTCCAGTCAACCTAGTTGTTAAATGATCAAAATGACGTCCAGTCAACCTAGTTAAATGATCAAAATGACGTCCAGTCAACCTAGTTAAATGATCAAAATGACGTCCAGTCAACCTAGTTAAATGATCAAAATGACGTCCAGTCAACCTAGTTAAATGATCAAAATGACGTCAAGTCAACCTAGTTAAATGATCAAAATGACGTCCAGTCAACCTAGTTAAATGATCAAAATGACGTCCAGTCAACCTAGTTAAATGATCAAAATGACGTCCAGTCAACCTAGTTAAATGATCAAAATGACGTCCAGTCAACCTAGTTGTTAAATGATCAAAATGACGTCCAGTCAACCTAGTTGTTAAATGATCAAAATGACGTCAAGTCAACCTAGTTAAATGACCAAAATGACGTCAAGTCAACCTAGTTAAATGATCAAAATGACGTCAAGTCAACCTAGTTAAATGATCAAAATGACGTCAAGTCAACCTAGTTAAATGATCAAAATGACGTCAAGTCAACCTAGTTAAATGATCAAAATGACGTCCAGTCAACCTAGTTAAATGATCAAAATGACGTCCAGCCAACCTAGTTAAATGATCAAAATGACGTCCAGTCAACAGAGCTAAATAAATCGCAATGCCACTGCTTCCACAAAACAGAATGATTTAACTTGACAAGAGAAACACAAACTGTGCTGTTGGCCATCTGCTTGTAAAAGCTCACCTTGGTCTGGAAACAGAAGAGCGTGATGAACAGACACACCATGGCGGTAATGCCCACACACAGCATCACCACTTTAGTATTGTGGTAGCTATGGACACAGAGGAAGGGTAACCAAGTTACTACCACCTCTGATACACACACAAAGTGACCGTCAAAAAAAGTCGCTAGACAGCATTTCCACACATATAGAAAAAGAGTGGACAGTCTACATTCACACACAGCATCACCACTTTAGTGTTGTGGTAGCTATGGACACAGAGGAAGGATAACCAAGTTACTACCACCTCTGATACACACACAAAGTGACCGTCATAGACGGTCAAAAAAAAAAAAAAATCGCTAGACAGCATTTCCACATTAGACAGTCTACATTCACACACACAATTTACCTAGCCAGCATTCCTGCCATGTAAGACATTGCCAAAGTCTGGAGACAAGAAGAGGATCACAAACACACAAATATTACAGAGTAGTATGTATAGTATGAATTGCACCTCACATCATTTGGAGTACCACAACGTCAGTAGAATGGTCATAATATCATCAAAGCACTAACTAAGCATATCACTAACTGTCAAGCCGAGATGCTGTACCTCTGGCTGATACTTACAAATATCCCCAAGAGAATGAGGTTGGTGGGATACTGTCGCCTGTAAAAAAAGACAACGGGATACAATGACAACATTTTAGTGTGAAGAGAACACCAATTCAGGAGTTAAGACTTGAGAAGCATAGCCAGATAAAACCTTTTCACAAAACTTTTATAAAAAAAATCTAAAAAATAAATAAAAAATCTAATAGCCATCAAAGAAAAATGTATCATGTTAAAGTCATGTACCTCCATCTCTTAGTTATGAAAGTATACATTGAGAATGTTGTAAAGAAGAAGAATAAAAGGTGAAGAAAGTGGTAGAAATACAAAATAATAGTCAAAGTAAAGCTGGTAGTATTGACTAAAGAGTTGTCTTCTTACCGGGCACTTGTGCTGCAGACTAGCACCAGGTATGCCCCCATGAAGATGATGCTGGAACAGGAACAGTTATGTGGTCACCAGATAGGAAGGTTGGCTCAGAGTGCCATATCAGTGCTCCTAAATCCAATGACGACAACACCACCACATCTAAAAGGCTGGGGGATACCACCGAAATAACAACATTCCCCTGAAGGATCTACACCAGTGGTCGCCAACCTTTTCTGAGTCAAGATTACTTTCTGAGTCAAGATTACTTTCTGAGTGAAGATTACTTTCTGAGTCAAGATTACTTTCTGAGTGAAGATTACTTTCTGAGTCAAGATTACTTTCTGAGTCAAGATTACTTTCTGAGTCAAGATTACTTTCTGAGTCAAAACGCAAGCCAAGATCTACTGCTCAGATTTCTTTTAAACATGAACATTACGTCCTATGCAACATTACCCAATTAAAAACAGATCTGTAGCAATGAGGTTTGTGCAGTAGGCTATAGGCCCAATACATTATCACTGCAAATTGGCTGTACTTGAATTGCCCTGCCACTGATGTTCTTCTGAGACCACTTTGAAATTATATTTACACTAAGGTAATAGATAATTTGTTGAATTACTTGTGAGGCACAGCTGAGTGAGCGTAATAATTGGCTTTTTTTCTTTCTACTGGACTGATGGTCTGCATCTGATGGTCAGTCTGTGAGGAGGGAGGGAGCAGTGGTAAAAGGCTGCCTCTCACACATCTCACCATCCCTCGCTAAAGAAGAGGGGACACGGTCTTACAGCTGATGGCGAAACTTAAGTCGCATTACTTCTGCCTCATGCACCAATTCATGTTTACTCCAATGACCAGAGAAAGTGAAATATTCCTCGATATTAAAAAAAAAAAAAAAAAAAAAAAGGAGACAAGACGCTAATAACAACAACACAAGTGTAACGGAACAATTTGCTACATCCATTCATTACAGCTACAGTGCTGGTTGTAGCATGAGTGGAAGTAGGGAGATTTTGTATGTATTTTATGTCTCATAAAAGTGTTGAACAATGTATTGACAGTGCTGAATAACAACTTAAACATGAACTAACTCATAAAAACAGCAGCTCTTTGTTGTATTCGTTGAGTCTCTCTCTAGTCGTGGTTTCAATAGTTTTTACATCTCAAAGTGTCAACTTTGCTGAGCGTCCGATTCTTCTTTTTTTACGGTCTATGGCGCGAGGAAACTGTACAGACACGGTGCTCTGAGCTATCCGATTGGCCAGCGGTAGTCCTATAGGTGCACTTGATTTGCTCTCCGAGTCTGCCAGGTAGGCGGAGTTCTACCTTCAGACATATGAAAGGGTTCAAAGTGGAAACACTTTGCATCCCGGCGCTAGGGCTGCTGAATCAAGTGCACCTACTGCCAACAGAGTGAAATGAATACAAAAAATAACAACGCAAGGCTTTATCGTTTTTTTTTTAACAGAAATGTTTGGAGATCAACTAGGAATGCCTTGAAGATCGACCCGTCGATCGCAACTGACCGGTTGGTGACCAATGATCTACACAATAAATGGACAAGTTGCTGCTTTCAAGGTAAGAAAATGTCTTAGGTGAACATTGGGATGAATCATCCTTTACCGTTAAGTCATTTTATGATATGCACGGTCTATTTTACCAGTTTGGCATTGGTAGACAGCACATAAAGTTGGAGATACTCACTATGAGGCAAGGTAGAGGATTCGATTGTACTGCACAAACTGCCGGACTGGTTCACTGTAAAGTTGAGCGAAAATACATTCGTTTTTAACAACTTATGAATGGATGGGAACCCATTTTTCAGCTTCAGATATACAGATTTGTTTTACTTAGCCTCATCTTTATCAAACCATTCCAGTGAGAAGCACAAAGCATGTACTGAGTGTACAAAACATTATGAACACCTGATCTTTCAATGACAGGCTGACCAGGTGAATTCAGGTGAACGCTATGATCCCTTATTGATGTAAATCCACTTCAAATCGGTGTAGATGAAGGAATGGGAGGAGACAGGTTAAAGAAGGATTTTTAAGCCTTGAGACAATTGAGAATGTGTGCCATTCAGGGGGTGAATGGGCAATACAAAACATTTGTGTCTTTGAGCGGGGTATGGTAGTAGTAGGTGCCAGGTGCACAGGTTTGTGTCAAGAACTGCAACGCCGCTGAGTTTTTTCACACTCAACAGTTTCCCGTTTGTATCGAGAACGGTCCACCAACCAAAGGACATCCAGCCCACTTGACACAACTGTGGGAAGCATTGGAGTCAACATGGGCCAGCATCCCTGTGGAACGCTTTGTAGAGTCCGTGCCCAGACAAATTGAGGCTTTTCTTAAGGCAAAGGTGGTGGCAATGCAATATTAGGAATCTGTTCTTAATGTTTTGTACACTCAGTATATATCAGAAGGTGAGAATACATTTTTGATCACAATATGGAGACAGCATAATCTAACAAAGCGTTTGCACATGTTAAGGTGTTTGGGGTTTATTCCATTTGGAAAATAACCAGAGTTTGCGAGTGCAAAAAAAATAAAAAAATAAAAATAATAATAATAATAATAATAACTTTGTAAATTGGGCTCTCAAATGTTTTCTGGAGTGTGGATTCATGTTAGTGGCCCTCACCAAAACGTGAAGAGAGCCACGATACCAAAGGTCACCAACAGTTGGACCATGAGGATGGAGAAAACCTGAGGATAGAAATAAGACATGTTAGAGAGTCTCTCACAAGAGACCAGCTGAGAGAACTACACAGTACTGAGAGGCTAGCTGAGAGAACTACACAGTACTGAGAGGCTAGCTGAGAGAACTACACAGTATTGAGAGGCTAGCTGAGAGAACTACACAGTACTGAGACAGAAGACACTATTAAGCTTTACACAGTACGGAGGCGAATCGAGCCGAGCCAAACCAAGCTGCACTGAACTGGCCTGGTAACCATCCAACATAGTTACCGAAGAAAATCATGTAAAAGTGACAGCGCAGTTTAGTTCAGGTCGGCACGATAGAAGATTGTTTCACACTATACTATCTACCAGATAAGATTGCTCTACGTTTCTATGGTTACGTCTAGTGCTGTACTGATGAAATACCACTCACTGTGGGCACATGATTTCACGTTCTGACGGTAGTCTTTTGACAGTGATGTAAAGAAGGTTAAAAAAACGATAGGACAGTGTCAGAAGAGGACGGTTTGAGAGGATCAGAGTTAATGAAAGACTAAATGGGTCATTCCATATCAAAATGTTATTTTTTATTTTATTTAAACAAGGCAAGTCAGTTAAGAACAAATTCTTATTTACAATGACGGCCTACCAAAAGGCCTCCTGCGGGGATGCAGGCCTGGGATTAAAACAATATAAATATAGGACAAAACACACATCACAACGAGAGACACAACACTACATAAAGAGCACCTAAGATAACAACATAACAAGGCAGCAAAACATGACAACACGGTATGGTAGCAACACAACGTGACAACAACATGGTAGCAACACAACATGTTAGTAGCACAAAAACATGGTACAAACATTATTGGGCAAAGTCAACAGCACAAAGGGCAAGAAGTTAGAGACAACAATACACCATACAAAGCAGCCACAACTGTCAGTAAGAGTGTCCATGATTGAGTCTTTGAATGAAGAGATTGAGATAAAAACTGGCCAGATTGAGTGTTTGTTGCAGCTCGTTCCAGTCGCTAACTGCAGCGAACTGAAAAGACGAGCGACCCAGGGATGTGTGCGCTTTGGGGACCTTTAACAGAATGTGACTGGCAGAACGGGTGTTGTAGTAGATATCTCAGATAGGGGGAGTGAGGCCTAAGAGGGTTTTATAAATAAGCATCAACCAGTGGGTCTTGCGACGGGTATACAGAGATGACCAGTTTACAGAGGAGTATAGAGTGCAGTGATGTGTCCTATAAGGAGCATTGTTGGCGAATTTGATGGCCGAATGGTAAAGAACATCTAGCCGCTCGAGAGCACCCTTACCTGCCGATCTATAAATTACCCCTCTGTAATCTAGCATTGGTAGGATGGTCATCTGAATCAGGGTTAGTTTGGCAGCTGGGGTGAAAGGAGTGATTACGATAGAGGAAACCAAGTCTAGATGTAACTTTATCCTGCAGCTTTGATATGTGCTGAGACTCCCAAGTACTCCCAAGTACATGTATGAGGCTCTAAACCCTCAGAGGTAGTAATCACACCTGTGGGAAGAGGGGCATTCTTCTTACCAAACCACATAACCTTGTTCTGAACACCTCCAAAACAAAGGTCAAGGGTAGAGAAAGCTTGTTGGACACTAAGAAAGCTTTGTTGTAGAGCATTTAACACAAAATCCAGGGAGGGGCCAGCAGAGTATAAAGCTGTGTCTTCTGCATATAAATGGATGAGAGAGCTTCCTACTGCCTGAGCTATGTTGTTGATGTAAATTGAGAAGAGCGTGGGGCCTAGGATTGAGCCTTGGGGTACTCCCTTGGTGACAGGCAGTGGCTGAGACAGCAGATTTTCTGACTTTATACACTACACTCTTTGACAGAGGTAGTTAGCAAACCAGGCCAAAGACCCCTCGGAGACATCAATACTCCTTAGCCGGCCCACAAGAATGGAATGGTCTAACGTATCAAAAGCTTTGGCCAAGTCAATAAAAATAGAGGCACAATATTGCTTAGAATCAAGGGCAATGGTGACATCATTGAGAACCTTTAAGGGTGCAGTGATACATCCATAACCTGAGCGGAAACCAGATTGCATACCAGAAAGAATACTATAGACAGCAAGAAAGCCAGTCAGTTGACAAGTTTTTCCAACACTTTTGATAAACAGGGCAAAATAGAAATAGGCCTATAACAGTTAGGATCAGCTTGATCGCCCCCTTTAAATAAAGAACGAACTGTGGCTGCCTTCCAAGCAATGGGAACCTCCCCAGAAAGGAGAGACAGGTAAAAAATGTTGGAGGTAGGCTTTGTGATGATAGGGGCAACAACCTTAAAGAAGAAAGGGTCTAAACCATCTGAAAGAGGATTCTAAACACAAGAAAGAGGATTCTGACACCCACCATTTCAAATTGTTCAGAATGGGTGTCATGACTTGTTGAAACAGGAAGCGGTTAAAAACACAAGACATGGTGACAAGGAGAAATCGAGTGTGGTTACAAAAGGAAGTAAGCTCGTTTTGGTCCTTTCAAAAAATAAATAAATACAAATCCAGGAATGTAAATAAGGGCACAGTGAAATGGCCTAGATCAGGCAGAACAGCATTGAGACATGGTGGTGCTACACATGAGTGTGTTCTCACTCAATGTTGAGAAAAATGGGGCTATTCAAGAGGGTGATACAAAATTTAGGTCAAAATGTTTTCTTTGCCCATGTCATTATCAATTACATAGAATGAATCAGATTGTTTTTTACAATGTTATGGCCTTAAGAGACTTGTACTTGACCGTGTTGATGAAATAAGAACGTTAATTTCCTGTGACCATTTAGACTGTACCGCTCTTGGTTTTATCTCTTCCATATTTGGTATGTGAGGTGGTAACATTTGGAGGCGTTTCCACTGGTTGGACCAATCCAAATCAACTTGATACCTTTGTCATTTTCACCGACAGATCCTTGGCTTTCATTGCCTATATTGGCGATCAAACTAAGTTGAGAGGGGCTGTTTCTATGGCAATTTAAAGGGAAACACTCAGAAATACACAATGAAAACAAGAACAGATTGTCTTCGCGGAGGGTGGATATTTAAATTCAGTCTGTTGGCTTTGTAAATTAATATATACACTGCTCAAAAAAATAAAGGGAACACTTAAACAACAAAATGTAACTCCAAGTCAATCACACTTCTGTGAAATCAAACTGTCCACTTAGGAAGAAGCAACACTGATTGACAAATTTCACATGCTGTTGTGCAAATGGAATAGACAACAGGTGGAAATTATAGGCAATTAGCAAGACACCCCCAATAAAGGAGTGGTTCTGCAGGTGGTAACCACAGACCACTTCTCAGTTCCTATGCTTCCTGGCTGATGTTTTGGTCACTTTTGAATGCTGGCGGTGCTTTTACTCTAGTGGTAGCATGAGACGGAGTCTACAACCCACACAAGTGGCTCAGGGAGTGCAGCTCATCCAGGGTGGCACATCAATGCGAGCTGTGGCAAGAAGGTTTGCTGTGTCTGTCAGCGTAATGTCCAGAGCATGGAGGCGCTACCAGGAGACAGGCCAGTACATCAGGAGACGTGGAGGAGGCCGTAGGAGGGCAACAACCCAGCAGCAGGACCGCTACCTCCACCTTTGTGCAAGGAGGAGCAGGAGGAGCACTGAGAGCCCTGCAAAATGACCTCCAGCAGGCCACAAATGTGCATGTGTCTGCTCAAATGGTCAGAAACAGACTCCATGAGGGTGGTATGAGGGCCCAACGTCCACAGGTGGGGGTTGTGCTTACAGCCCAACACCGTGCAGGACGTTTGGCATTTGCCAGAGAACACCAAGATTGGCATATTCGGCGCCCTGTGCTCTTCACATATGAAAGCAGGTTCACACTGAGCACATGTGACAGACGTGACAGTCTGGAGATGCCGTGGAGAACGTTCTGCTGCCTGCAACATCCTCCAGCATGACCGGCCCGGCGGTGGGTCAGTCATGGGGTGGGGTGGCATTTCTTTGGGGGGCCGCACAGCCCTCCATGTGCTCGCTAGAGGTAGCCTGACTGCCATTAGGTACCGAGATGAGATCCTCAGACCCCTTGTGAGACCATATGCTGGTGCGGTTGGCCCTGGGTTCCTCCTAATGCAAGATAATGCTAGACCTCATGTGGCTGGAGTGTGTCAGCAGTTCCTGCAAGAGGAAGGCATTGATGCTATGGACTGGCCCGCCCGTTCCCCAGACCTGAATCCAATTGAGCACATCTGGGACATCATGTCTCACTCCATCCACCAACGCCTCGTTGCACCAGACTGTCCAGGAGTTGGCAGATGCTTTAGTCCAGGTCTGGGAGGAGATCCCTCAGGAGACCATCCACCACCTCATCAGGAGCATGCCCAGGCATTGTAGGGAGGTCATACAGGCACGTGGAGGCCACACACACTACTGAGCCTCATTTTGACTTGTTTTAAGGACATTACATCAAAGTTGGATCAGCCTGTAGTGTGGTTTTCCACTTTAATTTTGAGTGTGACTCCAAATCCAGACCTCCATGGGTTGATAAATTAGATTTCCATTGATAATTTTGTTGTCAGCACATTCAACTATGTAAAGAAAAAAGTAGTTAATAAGAATATTTCATTCATTCAGATGTGTTATTTTAGTGTTCCCTTTATTTTTTTTGAGCAGTGTATTTAGTAATCAGAGTTTTTTTTTTTCTTTAAAAAAAAAATGTTTTTACCCCATTTTCTCCCCAATTTCGTGGTGTCCAATTGTTTTAGTAGCTACTATCTTGTCTCATCGCTACAACTCCCGTACGGGCTCGGGAGAGACGAAGGTTGAAAGTCATGCGTCCTCCGATACACAACCCAACCAAGCCGCACTGCTTCTTAACACAGCGCGCATCCAACCCGGAAGCCAGCCGCACCAATGTGTCGGAGGAAACACCGTACACCTGGCAACCTTTGGTTAGCGCGCACTGCGCCCGGCCCGCCACAGAAGTCGCTGGTGCGCGATGAGACAAGGATATCCCTACCGGCCAATCCCTCCCTAACCCGGACGACGCTAGGCCAATTGTGCGTCGCCCCACGGACCTCCCGGTCGCGGCTGGTTACGAAAGAGCCTGGGCGCGAACCCAGAGTCTCTGGTGGCACAGCGCTCTTAACCACTGCGCCACCCGGGAGGCCCTGACTACTGTTTTTCTGACGTAATTTTCTATTGCATGGACATACTTGTATAAACCTTTAATTAATTCATCCTTTCATGGGTAAGCACTAGGACTTTCATGGGTAAGCACTAGGTGCAAATATAGGAAAGCAACGCAGAGAGGTTTGGGAGACAAAAGTTGTCCAGAGAACTCATTAGAAATTGATGGCAGATCGATCCAAAGTGCTTGGCTATTCCATGAATGGCTTATTTCTCTGATCATTGGCTTGTATCAGAAACACCTGTAAATTATACAAATCACCATTAATAACATACAGCAGAGAATTTTTACATGAACCGAACCAAAACCTCATCAACGTGGTATGGTGGCGAGCCTTTGTCAATAAAAATATGTTGACAAAAAAAAAAAAAAGGGACACTAGAGCCTCTCACTTTGCGAATGAACATACGTCGGATGTTCTTGTCCTCCCAGTTGCTTCCATCCAAGCTGTCGCTGGTGCTGGGGTCAGAGAAGGGAGAGGACATGTCAGAAGCGTAGGGGTTGGTGTAGCCCGGGCCTAACAGAGGCAGAAAAAGAGAATTAGAAAAGAACTTGAAAACTGGGCAAAATAAAGTGGCACTCATCTCATTTCAGAACAGACCGTCTAATTAAAAACTCAACTCAGAATTTATTGCAACAAAAAAAAAGGTTGGGATGCAACAGATCTGGAGAATGTATTGCAAATCCACACTCGTTTTTACATGTATAGACTAAAAATCTAATTTCTGGACATTGTACAATGAAGTACTTGAAGTTAGTGACCTGGTCTCTTTTAACGTGATCATTTTGCAGCGATACAATTGGGCCCAGGGTGTGTGTGGGGGGGGGGGGGGGGGGGTGAAAGGACAATACTCTTGGGAATAACAGCGGTCACGCAATGACCACACCAAGACAGTTATGATGAACAAGCAAGGCTAAACTCTGTGTCCATAAAACAGGATTAGGGAGAAGGTTATAAAACGGGATTAGGGAGAATGTTATAAAACAAGATTAGGTATTTTTTTTAGGATCCCCATTAGCTGTTGCAAAAGCAGCAGATACTCTTCCTGGGGTCCAACACAAAACATGAAACATTACATAATACAGAACATCAATAGACAAGAACAGCTCAAGGACATAACTACATTTAAAAAAAATAAAGGCACACGTAGCCTACATATCAATGCATGCACACAGACTATCTAGGTCAGGAAGATTAGGGAGAACATTATAAAACAGCATAAAAAAAGGGGGGGTTAGTTTGGACATAGCAATTCCATTTCTATAAGATAAGGAGGGAGACCATGTTTCCCCTTGACTCACTGGGACTGGGGTGCACGTAGGCCCAGCTGGTGTGGATGGGCACCGGTGGAGGGGGCATGGGGGGCAGGTTGTCACTGTAGGGGGGCATTGCCACCATCACTCCACCGTACGTCTGCTCCTTGTCCCCTGCCATGGCTTCAGCGTAACTGGGCGGGGCGGCCGGTAGACTCATGGGTGAGGTGAGGCAGTCTGTGTGGGGAAAAAGCTGAGGATGACAAAGGACGTTGAGACTTAAACAATCTTTAAATTATATCCCCTCAACTCCACTCTTTCAACGTTTCCAAATCTGAAGGAACCGGATAGACCTGAGCAGTGTGTCAGAATCCAAACTCTCCATAGCCATTAGAAGGCTACACATCTCCTGGCTGTCTGTTCAGAACTGTAAACATTGAAGGGGTAAACTTAGGGCAGCGGTGCCAATCCTCCTCTCAGAGAACTGCGGCATCTGCAGGCTTTTGGTCCAGCCCTGCATAAACACACTTAATTCAACATCGAGGAGAAGTTGATTAGTCGGGTATGTTAGACTGGGGCTGGTACAAAATCCTGCATGAGAGACCATGGCATGAGAGGTAGCTGTTCTTAAAGAAAATGTGTTGGCTAGTTGGCTAGCTACTAACGTTAGTGTTTACTAGCTCTCACAAGGTGAAAATATTGATTCTGCGCGTAACAACACAACAGGTGGCTAACTCAACTCTAGCTAGCAAGCTATTAGCCGAGGCTCTATAGAAGTCTAACATATTAGCTAGCATTACAAAAAAAATGCATTAAAACGCATCATCTGTAATGTTACAATTGACACTATTTGCCATCGTTGCTAAAAACGAGAAGGAACAGCTAAATTAGCTAGCTAGTTATTGTAGCTAGCTGTAAGCTTGCTAGCTAACGAGTATCCCATCCACTTTTGTACTATTAGCCAGGTAACATTATGTCTGTTATTTTTACATGTTATTGCTGGACTGCGGATATCCAATAATATCAAGTTGTCGTGTACACTAGTTAAATGCCAATGAAACAATGATTTTTACCTGTTACACAGTTGCCAATCGATCAATGACCCAAATAATAACGGGCATAGAAAGCTTAATTGCAATGTGGGATCCTTGAGACGTCCCTAAACCATAAAGGCCGGTTTAGACTTTGTCTATCGACATGTCTGTAGACAATTCGAAAGGGACAAGTGTCGCTGATCAAAACTACATTTTAATTTATACTCCGGTAGAATATCTATAGACCTGTCGGTTTCCCTGGGAAACAGACAGATTAAAATAATAATAATAATAATTCAACTTTGACCCTGTCGCTGCGTCCGTTGTCATGGTTACCTGACTGGTTAAAATTATTGCGTTCAAGACAAATGGGAGCTTTGGAAAAAATAAATAAAAATAAGAGGTCAAATCATGACGTCGGTGATCTTCAGGTCTGAACTCTACAAAGAGGCCCGAGTTCCCAAATTGGAATTACGAGTTGGATGACCATTCAAATCGATTTTTCCCATTCAGGACTAGTTCTCAATTATCTTGTTGTGAGTTTATTTTTCTATAATAATTTTAACAAATTATATAAAGTTAATTAAGAAGTTGTCAGTTGTGCTCTGGTCATTATTTGAACTGGCTAGGCCGCTAGCTAGTTAACAAGATGGAAACGAACCAAAATATTGTTTAGAAAGTTGATTGTAGTTGCCTGGCTTTACTAGATTTGTTTTTAAAATGATGGGTTCATTTGCATTAACAGTGGCTACCCGTCATTCAGGGCAGCATGTTATTTTGGCATTAATACGTGTCACATATCAGTTTATAAACCATGTAAAAAAATATATAATTGGGTTAATAAAGCTGCATACAAACATGGTCTCTTTTTTTGTTTTCTTGAGTAAGGCAGTTCCAAAATGCAGTTGTTTCAGCCTAGCTAAGTGCTTTCTGTGGGGCAAACCAGCATACAATTTGGAACGTTGCGCCGTGATTGGCACAGTGTTCTGTCACTCATGGAGACACTATCTCACCGCCAAGTCTTAAGGGTAGAGCTAGAAAATTCTGGCCCCTTGGGTGCTGCCATAGAGTTACATTAGATGTGCCCATCCAAGAAGGCTTGAGGTTATTGGCCACAGATAAAAATGAAGTCAAATCACGTTATATATACAGAAGCTTTGATTGGACTGATCATGTCAACATCATACTTTCAAAATATTAGCTAGCAGTAATCATCATGAATAAAGTTGACAATATACTGGCAAATCCTTTTTAATCCTTGTCATGTGAAGAGAAATAATGAAGAGAAATTATAGATAAAATGTATCAGTGCTCATCGGCCATTGGACTTAAACATTACACAACAAGTTGGAAATCGCAAATACAACAATAAGTGGTTTGGAAGTCATTGGTGACAGTGGCTAACTGCAAGAATTGCACAGCAATCACTAGCCTGCTATTCAGTGGAGTGGCTGTGGGGTCCCAAATCTGGGATTAAGGGGCTCTTTTCCAAGTTTAAAAGGAAAAACATTCAACATTGGCCATGCTGTCAATGAAGCATGATTTGTGGTGTGCTCAAAACAACTGTTAACTCGGAACTGTGAAAACTTGACTTTAGTGAGTTCAAGACAACTGGGAAGTCGGGAATAAATTAGCTCCGACTAGGAAAATATGTTTTGAACGGTCATCCAACTAAATCTGGCCTCTTTCTAGAGCCATGACCTGTAGATGAATGACGCCCTCATGATTCAACCTTGTTTTTGTCCGAGTTCCCAGTTGTTTTGAAAGCCCCATAATTCCAGAGAATGCCAGACTTGTGACAAAATTTGCCCACGAAGGCAAGTGAGCACAGCACAACAAGGTGAGTCCAAAAATGTATTGCATGCTGCTGCACAAATTATGTAATATGCCAGGGAGATATGTATATTATAGCTAAGAAAGTAAAACTAAGTGTATGTTGTGTAGTAAGATGTTAGTAGCCAATGTGCCTCACCATAATACTTTGGTCTATTTACCCCTCTTAATTTCACCTACTGTTCTGACTTAGTGGTGCACATGAAGCCTTTAACCTGTTTTAGAGAAATATAATCATTGAATATTGTAAGAGCTTTCATTGTCTGCTTATATGCCCCCTTTATTTATCCTACGATTCTGACTTTGTGTACAGGGAGAATATTGTAAGAACGGCCCATATTCTGAATTCTGTTGCTGTACATTTCAAAAGTGCTGAACACATAGTTATATTGTCTACGTCCGTCCTAGCTCCTTCATTAATGTCTTAATCGAAATTGCAGATTGTCTCTTATCTGCTTGTTGCTCCCTAATTCCATAGTTTGGAAATCTTTGTCTATCGACCTGTCTGTAGACAATTCGAACGCGAAAAATTTCAGATTGCCTCTCTTTTAGCATGTAAATCTTGGTGGATTTTTTAAAAAGTGGGATGCATGCCAGCAAAGCCACTACACAACACTAAACAATACATTAATTATCCTATAATGGTGACTAACGGTACCCACAAACTGTTAGGGCCTATATAAAGCTGTCCCAACTGGTTTAGTGATGTGATTTGTAGTGGCTTTGCTGGCATGCATCCCACAGGTGTTTTTTTTTTGTCCCACTAGGATATATATATATACACACACAGTATATCAGCAGCGACTGGAATAATTGTTTTGAACGGTCATCCAATTTAAGAACTCGGGCCTCTTTCTAGAGTTTTTTTTTTCTAGAGCTCTTCCTTTCGGACCTGAAGATATCTGACGTGATGTTTTGACCTCGTATTTTTTCCGAGTTCCCAGTTGTTCCGAACGCGGCATTAATCCCCTACCGTAACCATTTTAAATGTCAACTCCAATGGGGTAACATGGGGTAGGGACGTCCCAAGGATGCCAAGTAGCAAGGACGTTAATAGAAAACACATAAAAGTATTTTCCAGTTTCTGCCTTCAAAATAAAAGCCCCTACACCAGAAATATTAGAGAAAGGAGATGGGAATCCCGTTTTCAAATAGCGAGCAATAGCAATGTCGTCTTTTTTGTAGGCACCAATTCCGACATGGTTCGTTGGTTGGGGAAAGCCTATGACACAAGTATCAAACTCATTCCACGTAGCGTACTTGATGGATGAATTAAGGTCACTATTTAGTCAGTGGTGTAAAGTACTTAATTAAATAGTACTTTAAAGTATTTTTACTTAAGTCGTTTTTTGGGGTATCTGTACTTTACTATTTATATTTTGACAACTTTTACATTCACTTCACTAAATTTCTATTTTTTTTTTTTTAACACGTTTGCTCTATATATTTCACTGACACCCAATAGTACTTGTTACATTTTGAATGAAAGCAGGACAGAAATGGTCCAATTCATACACTTATCAAGAGAACATCCCTGGTCATCGCTCCTGCCTCTGACCTGGCGGACTCACTAAACACAAACACTTTGTTTCTGAATGAAGTCTGAGTGTTGGAGTGTGTCCCTGGCTATCCATAAATTAAAGAAACATGACCAATTGAGCCATATGGTTAGCTTAATATAAAGAATTTGTAATGATTTTTGCTTTTGATACTTAAGTACATTTTTGCATTTACTTTTGATAAATAAGTATATTTAAAACCAAATACTTTTGACTTTTACTCAAGTAGTATTTTACTGGGTGACTTTCATTTGAGTCATTTCCTATTAAGGTATTTTTACTTTTACTCAAGTATGACAATTGGGTACTTGTTCCACCACTGTAATTAGTAAGGTACTCCCTTCACCTGGTTGTCTAGGTCTTAATTGGAAAAGGAACAAAAACCCGCAGCCCCTTGGCCCTCCATGGAATGAGTTTGACACCCCTGATTGGCCATAGGCCAGGGGTGTCAAACTCATTCCACGTAGGGCCTACCCTAGCTTCTGTGGGGTTTTGTTTTTGCCTTTCAATTAAGACCTAAGGTGTGTTTGAATACTCATACTAACTGCACTATTTGTGACATAAATTGAGTATGTAGTATGCTTATTGGTCCATACTGTTAGTATGCCAAAAGTTCCCGGATGTCGTACAACATTTGCCAAAATACGAAGTAAACAAGCAGGACACTATTTCCATGGTTTTAGGGCCCATAATTCAATTCTTTAGAAAATGGGTGTGGCTTCCACAACATTAAGATTTGAAGAAAATGGCAGAAAATATGCAGCCGAAGTCCGACAAGAGCGGATACAAATTCAGGTTGCAAGTTCAAACCCCCGAGCTGACAAGGTACAAATCTGTCGTTCTGCCCCTGAACAGGCAGTTAAGTCACTGTTCCTAGGCTGTCATTGAAAATAAGAATTTGTTCTTAACTGACTTGCCTAGTTAAATAAAGGTTAAATAAATAATTGCATATATGACAAATGTTGAGCAATGTAATAGTCATGACTTTTCAAATAAGTTCATTTGAAAAGTCAATAGGCATACTACATACTCAATTTACATCAAATAGTACGGTTAGTATGAGTATTCGAACACCGCTTAGGTCTTAATTGAAAGTTAGAAACAAGTTATTACAGAGAACAAGTAAAAGATCACAAAATGTAGTTCGCAAAATTAATTTGTTGTGCCCAATTGATTCCCATTCACTACTTGGGAGTGCTTAACTTTTCCCCAGAATGCAATTGACACAGGCAACGTACACAATGGCCGTACATAACTGAGGAAATCTCTGGCCATATTTGACAAAAGATAAATCCCTCTAGCCCTAAATGTGTGAAGGTCAACAGTACTACTAATAGGAGTGGCAAGTAGACAGGATTCTTCAATTAAGTGTTTCATTCAACAAGAAACTAGTTTTCATTTCACTTGACAAATACTGTACCAAACATCTTAGATGTAAAATTGCATGAGAGACCGATTTGGCAAAAAATTTCAATTTCTGATATTTTTTTATTTATCCTAGTTAACTATTTTGAGGAAGTGTATACTGGCTGCTGTTGCCATGGCATCTCAAGAGGGACAAATTATATTGCTGCTTTGCTAATTTTTCAAGCAAATGTCTTAATTAAGGGAGGATGCGAGGCAGACGTTGACATGGCCTAGCCCTGCTAAGAGCTAACCAAACCTAGTGTGTGGGCTCTAACGCCAATCAATTTGAAATATCTAGACAAATTTCAAAAGGTTAAAAAGACACTGGAAAAAGAAAAGCACTGTCAACTTACTGATGAAATCAAAGTTATCATTGTCATGTTACTAAAAACAGACCACGTCAGTTATTTTGCTCCTTTATTTCAGACATTCCCATTATTGCTGGTACAGTGTTAAATAATGACAAAATAATAAAGCTCTTTTAAAAAGTGAAAGGAAAATAAAAACCGGGCGGCAAGTAACTGATTACATGTAATCTGATTACTAAAAACTAATCAGTTACGTTCCCAGCAAAAAATATTGTAATCAGATTACACACTTGAACTAGATTACTTTTTAGATTTAAAAAGTATGATCACAAAAAAAAAAAAAAAAAAAATCATGACACCTTTCTCAATGACAATTCAGCATTGGGGGGGGGGGGGGTGCAAGTTTAAATTTGTTCCACCTGAGTGAGTCTGACAAGTCAGACCACCGATGACGACAAATGCGTTTTATGGATCATTTGTCTTTAAATGCCTCCTAAAGGGGAAAGTTATCAAAAGTAAGTCAGATTACAGAGTTTGGGTAATCCAAAAGACTGATGACAATTTTGAACAGGTAACTAGTAACGTATTACATTTTTACCTACCCAACCCTGCAGGCAGTTTATATCCTACCTAGATCTGATCTGTGGAAATGTCATGAACCGTGAATTAAAAACAAAGTGCACATGTTCTCCACTACATTAAAAATGGATACATATTATTTTTTAATACTTTTTAATTCAGAGAAATGAAGATACCGTATGTATGCCTGTTGAAGGGGTAGCAATGGAAGGCAAGTAGGACGCACCACAACCTTCCAGCAGTCTGTAAAGAGGCTTTAAGCAGGAAGGAAATGGGCATCAAGAAATGGAGCAACATGCTTCTTGAGATAAATAGTCAAGTGAAGATGGAATGGGAAATTGGGAGTCCACAGTCTTGAATCTGGGGAGGTCGTTGTTTTTTTTAAATAATATGTTTGTTTTTTTTATACACCGTGCAAATTTTTGTCAATCTTCTTTTTCAGATGGTGTTTGTAAGCCAAGATGTCCCGGTTCCATTTGGTGATCGTCTGCTTTTCACAAACCCAGATCTCCTGGGCCACCTAGGGAGGGAACAAAAAGGAGAAACGGGGTTGAAAAGGGACAAATGTGCATCAATCCCCATTCTTCCAACAAAGATTTCTCATAGGTATATATAAACTAGGACTATTTATAATAAACTCATTCAAAATATGTTGACTCTGCTACTGTATATTAGTGGAGTGTAACAGTGCAGCACCAGTATGCCAATGGCATGATGGAGTATATTCAGACAGTGTGGCAGTTGTCCAACAATGTATTTAAAAACAACCCTTTCATACAAAGTGTTCTAGTCTTTTTATCCAAACCTGCTGGATGAGCCTGAAGTCGTGGCTAACCAACATCATGCCGCCCTCGTACTCGTTGATGGCGTCGGCCAGGGCGTCAATGGTCTCGATGTCCAAGTGATTGGTGGGCTCATCCAGGAAGAGCATGTGGGCATTCTGACCAGCCAGCCAGGCGAAGCACACCCGGCACTTCTGCCCATCAGACAGGTTCCGGATGGGGTTCACCTGGTAAAATGCAGAAAATTGCCACCAATGTCAGTAAAATCAGGGCGGCAGGTAGCCTAGTGGTTAAGAGCGTTGGGCCAATAATCGACAGGTCGTTGGGTCCAATCTTTGAGCCGACTAGGTGAAAGATCTGCCGATGTGCCCTTGAGCAAGGCACTTATCGCTAATTGCTCCTGTAAGTCACTCTGTACAAGAGAGTCTGCTAAACGACTAAAATGTAAATTGTCGTAAGACAGCCCCCCAATTCATCTATGGGTTTAATTACATTTCCGACTTCAGTTTAATTTTAAATGACCTACAACCCTGCAAACCTGGGCTCAAATATAATTGTTTTTTTTCTCTCCAAATACATAAGCTGCCCTTGGAGCTTGAATGGTGCAAATGGAACCAATGGAATAGTCCCAAAAGTACAAACCCCACTCCCGTGGCATGCCAGACGGGCTCAATCAAACCCTGCTACATGACAAATGTTTTAGGATCACTAATGATCAAACTGACCTGCTGTTTGCCCGTCAGCCCATAACGGCCAATGATCTTCCTCATCTCCTCCCTCTCCTTGATCTCTGGGTAACACTTCATCATGTAGTCCAGGGGCGAGAGGTCGAGTTCCAGCTGCTCAGTTAGATGCTTTAGAGGGGAAATAAGGAGTAGGTTCATCCATGTGAATCGTGTAGAGTTGTAAAAAAAAATATCTAATTTCTGAAGTTGTCCCGTGATGGATGCGGTGGATTGAGACATCAATTTAAAAAATTAAATATAAAACATATCTAGCTTAAACTGACAGATTGATGGATTTATTTTAACGCTAATTAGATTTCTACAGGGACGCAGACATCGACTCTAGAACTTAATGTGTACATCACTTTTTATAGTTGGGACTTCGTTTTCAACCATAAGTTAAATTGTTTTTTTAATAATAATAATATCACTGGAGGATGACTTTAACTTCAAGTAATTAAATAAAACTAAAGATGCCACTGACCATCCCGTCATCTCAAAATTTGCAGTCTACTCCAATTTTTTGCCATTGTAGGAGCACACAAAAAAAAAAGTGTTTCTGGACACAATTGTCAAGACAGTTTAGGCTATTAGTGCATTTTAAAATGGTACCTGGTGATATCTGCCAATCTTGACGTGGGAGTTCTTGCGGATCATACCGTCAGTAGGGAGGAGCTGAGGACAAAGAATGACGAGACGTGAGTCGGGATGTCTGATCAGAAACATGTATACTTTTGAGAAGTTGAATAAAATAAAATGACATTTAACTAGAAAAGACAACTGAACAGGAAATGGAAAGAAAAAAAGTGACAACGTACATGGTTTCTACTCATTGGCCCCTCACTTGTCAGTAAAAACAGTACCATTAAGGTAATGCCTCATGGCAGGGCCGAATAGCAGAACAATTAGTTAGCTAAATGACCATATAATTATAACAATGTCAAGACTCACCTCTCCAGTGAGAAGTTTGAGCAAGGTGGATTTCCCGGCCCCGTTGGGCCCCACAAGGGCCACTCGGGTGTCGAGGTCTATGCCGAACTCAAGGTTCTTGTATATATGGGGCTGAAATGTCAAACAAGGGGAAAAAATAAGAAATTCACACTAACAATATCACAAAAAAAACGTGATTGAGTAGTTCGGAGCTGGAATTTCTCTTCTCATAAATAAAACAAATAAATTAAAAAAACATTCAGTCAGAAGTGAGAGGTTGGACAATCACCTACCTGGTCATCGGAGTACTTGAAGCTGACATTCTGTACCATGATGACCGGAGGGGGAATCTTCCCACAGGGAGGAAAACAAAATGACAGGGTCTAAAGGAGAAGAGAAGAATGAGCTTACTGTCTTCGGGGAGGAGTTTAGGATATAGCTTAGTGTCTTCGGGGAGGAGTTTAGGATATAGCTTACTGTCTTCGGGGAGGAGTTTAGGATATAGCTTACTGTCTTCGGGGAGGAGTTTAGGATATAGCTTACTGTCTTCGGGGAGGAGTTTAGGATATAGCTTACTGTCTTCGGGGAGGAGTTTAGGATATAGCTTACTGTCTTCGGGGAGGAGTTTAGGATATAGCTTACTGTCCTCGGGGAGGAGTTTAGGATATAGCTTACTGTCCTCGGGGAGGAGTTTAGGATATAGCTTACTGTCTTCAGATCTGAGGATGATCCCTGCCCTACCACCCTGAATGGAGCTATGATATTTTGGTTTCTATTTTGCAATTCTATAAAAAAAACAAATCTATTATCCTGGAACTAACTCACTCTGTGGCATCTACTGTACACTTCTTTGCATCACAATAGACCATAACTATGTTCAGAATTTTCTAAAATAAAAAAAGAGTTACCTGCAGTAATATCCACTTACTATAGTCCAGATAATTCTGACCATGTGACTTGCAGTCAAAACTAATTACACACCAAAAAAAAACGAACCTTTTCAAACCCTATATGGGAAGCACTGTCACTTTTGTCCACCGAGTAAGTCACTAAACAAACTTACTTTGTCATTGGAAACGCTCTCAGTCAGGCCAGAGGCCACCATCTTCTGCAGGGTTTTCTCTTTACTCTGGGCTTGGCGAGCCAACTTGGCTGAGCCGTGCCCAAACCGGGCTATGTAGTTCTGGTGGGGTGGTAAGGAGAGAAAGGGAGGTTTACAAAATAAATATCTGTTTGGTGAAGCCCTTCACTCCCAACACTCCCTCATAATTGTGTGTCACATGAGTTTATTCAACTTAAAACAGTTTGTATGAAACGACCACACCCTAGGTGGTTCCAAAATAACCCACCACTATGCTTGATCCATCACATAACTGGCATCAGCCCGAATTTCACATAAATAAATTGCCAAACCACTAGTGAATGAGGAAGTGTGTTTAGAGAAAGGGAATCTTAGATACCTTCATGTGTTTGATCTGGTCCTGCTCCCAGTTGAATCTCTTCATCTGGTTCTCTTCCAGCTCCTCCCTGGTCTTTATGTACTGATCGTAGTTGCCCTATCAGGAAGTAAACAAACATAGTTGCCCTATCAGGATGTAAACAAACAGTTACCCTACCACAGGGATAGGCAACTGGTGGTCCCCCTTTGAAGGCCCTCGGATCAAGAGTAGAATACACAAGGTCCAAATTTTGTCGAAATTTGGTTGTCCATCAGTAGTTTGTCTTGTTGTGTCAGTCACTGATAGTCACTCAATTAAATTAGCCCATGTCAGGGGGAGGATGGATGTTGGTACACAGACCCAAGTGCAGCTCGTCATCATATTTTGTGCCCCCCCCCAATCAAAGTTGCCCATCCCTGCCCTACCAGGAATTTGTTTTTACACGAGTACCATTTTACACTTGAAATGGGATGTACTCGTACACCGGAGTCATTTTCCTTTGTTCTTATGACTTGAATATACTTACTTTTATCCAGAGTAACTAACCATGGGCAAATACAATATAAAACTACTAGATGGTTGAAGTCTGAGAAAGTATCAGGGTGTAAAACTAACTTTTTTGTATGCCAATCATGGTGGCAGGTAGATATAATTTCTACCAGCCACAGATTTTTTTTTTACCAAACAAAATATTTTAGCAATAATTACACAACATGAGCATGCTTAGTAATGTTTCTAAAAACAAATGTATTACAAATAAGTGATGTGGTATATGTTCGATTTAATTTTACACTGAACAAAAATATAAAAACACAAGAAGTGTTGGTCCCATGTTTCATGAGCTGAAATAAAACAATCCCTGAAATGTTCCATACGCACAAAAAACGTATTTCTCACAATTTGTGCACAAATTTGTTTACATCCCTGTAATTCACATGGATGGTGAATTAGACATACTTACCCGCCAATGCCAAGTCCTACCCATGTTTGGTAGGTGTTAATTTTAGGCCCTGGTAAGTATGATAAACTGGTGTTTTATTTATCAACTGAAGACAGGAAATGCAACTGCTCTGACTTGGAGGATTATTCTAAACCAGACAAACATCCCATTGGTCCATGTTGGCTAGTTGCAGGGTGCAGTTGCTCTTACCGTGTAGTATTTCAGCTTGCGCTCGTGTAAGTGCATGATGTTGGTGCACACGCCGTTAAGGAAGTCTTGCGAATGGGAAATCAGGACCAAAATACGTTTAAATCTGTTGAATTGGAGAGAGAATTGTTTGGACACTTCAAAATACTGACAAAGCTAATCTTGAGTTACACCAAACATGGGGATTCTTCATCCAAATGTAAAGGATTATAGTCAAAGTTTATAGCTAGTGGTTAGTACAGATTAGTCAACTCCATGAGTAATGTCTAAAACATCTCATGTTGGAACGAACAAACCCTGTGGCGTCCGTTCTACACTTTGGCATGCTGCTGGGATCAGATAAACGCTTCGGTCTAGTTTTTGTCAACGCGCCCCCGCACTGACAACATACTGCCAGGCAGGGACACTATAATTCGGCCTTTTGTTTACATCATGTCACAGCAGCAGTAATATCTTAAAGGCGGAAACATATTTACACGACTTCCTAGTTTACCTCTGGAGTTGTCGATCAATAAAACCACAGTAGGTCATAGCAGAAAGCTGCTTTCAACCAATCAACGGTGGCTTTTCGAGTTAATAAAAATAAATGATAAAAACGGCACAAATCTGTCTAGAAAAGTAATGTCCTACATCTTACACACACAGGTAATGGGCCTTACTGGCTAAGCTCTTCCTCCAGCCACACACAGGCATCCAAGTCCAAGTGATTGGTGGGCTCATCCAGCAGCAACATGAAGGGCTTCAAGAACAGGGCTCTGGAGTCGAGGAACACACAAACAAAACATTACTTTTTGGGGGGTGGGGGGAGATGACCCAAAACATAAATTTTTTTTAAAAAAAAAACAGGGCATTTGCAAATGAAAAACACCCATTCACTCTTAGATTCTTATTGATGTGTGATTTAGATTTATTTATTTTTTAAATCTTAAAACCTTTTAAATCTATAAATTGTTTTTAATGACTAAAAAGGCATCTGGGCAAAGTGAAAGGGAACACAAAGAGTAGAGTGCCCAGAACTGTAGGGATCAGATAAACGCTTCGGTCCATTTTTGTCACCGCGCCGCCGCACTGTGAACATACTGCTTGGCGGTGGCGCTATCATTCGGCCTTTCTTTACATCACTTCCCAAACAGTTCTGAGGCAAACGCCTACGCAGCATTAAAATATATATATATATATATATATATCCCATAGCGCTATGCCCTTCAGAACCCTAGCGGCATTGGCTCCTACCGCTTTCATGAAGATCTGACATTTCTTCTAGACAGATGTTAAAAGGGGAATTTCTGTAGCGATGCTTGAGAGTCTAGGAAAAAGACTGGGCTCAAGGCCTGCGTTCATAAAGTGTCTCACAGTAGGATTGCTGATCTAGGATCAGGTCCCCCACCTGTTATGATTCAAAGGTTATATAACGGATCCTAGATCAGCACTCCTTCACCGAGATGTTTTATCAATACAGACACAGAGCTGTGGATAATGAAGACCTGATCCTAGATCAGCACTCATTCACTGAGATGTTTTATCAATACAGACCCAGAGCTGTGGATAATGAAGACCTGATCCTAGATCAGCAGGTTTGTATTGTACAGGGTGGGTGTGTTACCTGGCCAGAGCGACACGCATCCTCCAGCCTCCGCTGAAGTCCTTGAGCTTCTTCTGCTGCATGGCGGCGGTAAAGCCCAGGCCGTGGAGGATCTGGGAGGCCCGCACCTCGGCCTTGTCTGCGTCCAGCTCCTCCAGACGCTCATACAGCTCCATCAGCTTCTCACACTCAGCTTTAGGGGAGAGAAAAAAGGAGAGAGAGAGAGAGAGAGAGCGTAGGAAAAGAGAAAGGAGGTGAGTTGGAGTGGTGGACAGAAGGGAGGGAACTTCCACTCAACGGTTTTCATTTTAACTGGTTGGGGGCGGGGTGAAATGTAATCACGGTTGTCATGCCACCAAATAAGCCTTTGTGCCCATTGCCCGACGCTACATCACAAAGGGAACTCATTCTGTAGGACTGTTCGGGACATGGGAAGTAGTGTACCACGCCTAGGAAGGGATGCTGCCACGATGAGCACAGTTCCCATGGTAACGTGGAAATACTCTTAAATTACCACAACCCATCCACCATTATAAAAAGGCAATCGCTATCACCACAGCAAGGTACAAAACGTTTAGATAAATAGGAACAACCTTAAATTGCTCCATTTGAGACAGTTTTAGCAATGGTCTTCCTATGAGGGCGAAGTAGACGAAGGACGAATGCAAAACACTCACAGTCCTCGGAGGCCAGGCGCTCGGCCTCCTTCTCCAGATGGATCCTCTCCGCGTCCACCTCCATGACACACTGCAGGGCCGTCTTGTCGCTGGGCGCCATCTCACGGGTCAGGTGGTAGATGTCAATGTGCTCTGGGATAGGTATCTCGCGGTGGCCAATGGCTGACAGCAACATGGATTTACCTGGAAAAAGTAGAGTCCCCATAGGAGATCAAATGTTGTATTCGTAAATAAATAATAATTATTTTATCTTTATTTAACTAGGCAAGTCAGTTAAGAACAAATTCTTATTTTCAATGACGAACAGTGAGTTAACTGCCTGTTCAGGGGGAGAACGACAGATTTGTACCTTGTCAGGGATTCGTACTTGCAACCTTTCGGTTACTAGCCCAACGCTCTAACCATTAGGCTACCCTGCCGCCCCATTGTTCCAATAAACGGCTGAGATGGTTGAAAAGCGTACCCACTGAGACGGGCGTACCCACTACTGAAGATTACATGGCAAAAAAGGTGTCCCAAGGCACTGGGTCATGTTCATTAGAGCACACCGTAGCAAAATGTTTTGCAATTAAAAAAAAATGTACATTTGTGTTTCTACTCAAAATGTAATTTGAGGGGTTTCTTCCGTTTTATGCCCATTGAACACAACTCAGGCGGCGGTAACTACTTACCAGTGCCGTTGAGGCCAATGAGGCCATAGCGCCGGCCCGAGTTGAGCTCCAGGCTGGTGTCCTGCAACAGCTCTTGCCCGTGGAAGGTGAGCGACAAGCTGGCGACGTGGACGTCCGTGCTGTTGGGGTGCGACGCCAGGACGCCGGTTACAGCCCGCGCCTCTGTTTTCTTCAGCTCAAACTCGTCCATCTCCTTGGTCAGCATATCCACTCCTGTGACACAGTGAGACTTTAGTTTAGTTTGTCATTTTATACATGAAAAAAAAAGGGGTTATCCATCTCCACTGACAGACATATGTGTACCAGTCAACCCATATTTAACATGAGATACCAACCACCCACCCACTTACATGACAGAGTAATTTAGCAGACGCTCAAGAGCTATTTACATTTTAGTGCAAGAAGAAAACAAAACACATCTCTGAGCACCTAATGTAGCTGTGAAGAGGATTTAGACTTGAGCCCTTTAGTTCCTCTATGATAGACAACTAATACCGTTGCTTTCTGCTCCATTCTGCTGGCCTTGCTCTAGTATCTCTCCCTCTCCGTCCTCTCCTGGTTTTTTGGCCTTCTGCCGGGATTTGGCGGCTTCCTTCTTCTTCTGCGCCTTCTTCTTGGCCAGGTCGGAGGGCATGGCTGCTGAGGACCTCGAGGGAAAAAAATTCAACCTGAAGACACAGCGAGAAGGGGGACAAAGCAGGGGAAACTGGGTCAGTGACGTTGTGTTCCCTGCATCTGGATTATCAGAGAGGCTAATACGGCAGCTAAGCAGTCTTAGGGTGAAAGTAATGGTATATTGTTTGATGCAGCCACTAAAATGGAAAAGAGTAGCAAGCCAATGTAGCAAGCCAACACCTAATTTCCATTAGCTGGCATAAGAGTAAACAAATTAAAGTAACGTTATATAAATGGTTGACTTAAGGGGTTGCCTGTGTTAGATTCAAGGTGACTTGTTGCTGACCAGCTAAATGGGAAATTCAATGCAATCAACCCCGATAAAGCCCCACTTGATCGGGCTTTAGTGGAAGGCTTGCAAGTCCTCCCTTCCAGCCTTAGTTGCCATTAATGATATGTATTAACCCTAGATGACATACAGGGGGCACTGTTTTGAAGCCACCGCACAGCCATTTTGGTATTCCAAAGTAAAAAAATATTTGACAGCGTGTCTATATATTCTATTAGACTCCTCAATGCATATTTTAGCATTATATTATGTAACCTAAACATTAAAAAATATATATAAACACGGCCTCCCGAGTGACACAGTGATCTAAGGCACTGCATCACCATGCTAGATTCATCACTACAGACCCGGGTTTGATCCCAGGATGTGTCGCAGCTGGCCACGAGTCCCTTGAGGCGGCACACAATTGGCCCAGTGTCGTCCGGGTTAGGGGAGGGTTTAGCCGGCCGGGATGTCCTTGTCCCATCGCGCTCTAGAGACTCCTTGTGGGTGGCGGGCCGGGTGCATGCACGCTGAATTTGGTCGCCAGCTGGACTGTGTTTCCTCCGACACATAGGTGCGGCTGGCTTCCGGGTTAAGCGAGCAGTGTGTCAAGAAGCAGTGCGGCAGGGTCGAGTTTGAGGACACATGGCTCTCGACCTTCACCTCGCCCGAGTCCGTACGGGAGTTGCAGCGATGGGACAAGACTAACTACCAATTGGAAATCATGAAATTGGGGAGAAAAAGGGGTAAAAAGAACAACATTTTTGTACCAATTTAACTGCTCCCACTACAAATACATGTAATTTGGTGCTTAAATGATATTGAAATACTGCAGAATTCCATTCATTTCTATGGAGGACTGGGCCTACTGAGGAGCACCAATATGGAGGCCAGTGGCTTCAAAGCCTCATTAGCTACATCGTATTAACACAAGCTGGTGTTCATAGACATCATTGGTTTCCATTCATATGAATCGCAAGCAAAGACGAGACATTGGAAATTGCCAGTTCATATCAGGTTACACAGCTGATGAATTTTACGCCAAGATCGCTAACGGTATGTAACTAGCTAATTATATTGGTGCCGTGGTGATTGCAACATCAGTACATTCCGGGCCTAGCATCGTTACTCAACACCAATAAATGCCAGCATAATTTCCCTTGTAGCAAGCTAGTTCGTTCTTACAGCATAGCGGTAAGCGCTGAAGAACCGGGGTAGTTAAGACAGGTGGGTAATGTAATCTCACGTGTCGTCCTCACACGCATTTCCTGCCATTTACCTAGTTGGCTATTTTAACCAATATCCTGTAAGAACTGTGCGTAACTAGTAGCTACATAATTTAATCAACTAGCCCAACTGCGGTAGTTAACTAGATGCGAAACTGGCGCCCTGGGCCATTTTATATGGAGGTTGATAAAGAGGCCCCTAAATTACCAAGCTAATGTTCGCTAGCTAAACGGCTAGGTCGAAAAATATATATACACACACAACGGTTATATTCAACCAAAGGTAAAATTGTCTAGCTAAAATTACGTCCGAATATAGTTATAAAATCTTATCACAAATCCAGGAATCCCGTGTGGGCCTTCATGTCCTTTGATTTGACAGATGCCAATAAATTCCGCTGGCTATAAATCCCCCCACCCCCACAAAACGATTGAGTCAGACTCCAAGTAATGATTCAGCTAACTGGTGGCTAATGCCGAAGCAACTCGTGGTCCTCTTCACTGCATTGTGTAACTAGCTAGTTTACCGGCGGGTATGCTAGCTCGACTTTAGTTAGCTAACGTTACTGATCGAATCAATCTTGTATCTTCTTACTAAAAGCCCACATACGAATTTTTTTGTATACTATTATTTGTGACTATGTCAGGTGTGGTTCATATACGTTTAAATATAATGAAATATATTTTCTTACCGGTCTTGTACCTGTTCACCGGCGGCGGCGACGACGTTGGAAACGCACAAGAAAGAATGATCTCGTTGTCGCGTGTTCCCTACGCCGGCTCACCCGACCAATGAAACGCCGAGTTGTCTTTGTAGCTCCACCTTCTCATTTTAATGTAGGGCGGGTAAAGGAAGGGTTGCTGGGAAATGGTGTATTCTGTACGTCATTACCGACAACAAAAAAAGCGTCAAGACGAGAAATGATTCATTTATTGCAACAACATTGATAGTGTGGCCTGAACTCCTGTGATTTGTATTTTACCGTGAAATTCTTACTTGCAAGCCTTTAAACAATGCAGTTCAAGAAATAGAATTAGAAAAATATTTACAACGTTTAAAAAAAGTAAGAGGCTATATGGCAGCGCACAATTGGGCCAGCTTCGTCCGGGTTTGGCCGGGGTAGGCAGTCATTGTAAATCAGCCTGAAACATGGTTAGACTTTGCATATTCTGATTATTTATTATAATATAAGATATGTTAAATATAAACTCCAGGAGGTTTTCACTTCTCAAATTGAGGAAACATGCAATTGGCATGCTGACTGCAGGAATGTCTACCAGAGCTGTTGCCATAAAATTGATTGTTCATTTCTCTCCAATAATCCGCCTCCAATTGCATTTTAGCGATGCCAGTTTGAATGCACAGAAATACCGTAACGAGATCCTGAGGCCCATTGTCGCGCCATTCACCCGCCACCATAACCTCGTGTTTCAGCATGATAATGCACAGCCCCATGTCGCAAGGATCTGTACACAATTCCTGGAAGCTGAAAATGTCCCCGTTCTTCCATGACCTGCGTACTCACCAGACATGTCACTCTTTGAGCATATTTGAGATGCTCTGGATCGATGTGTACGACAGCGTGGTCCAGTTCCGGCCAATATCCAGCAACTTTGCATAGCTTGAAGAGGAGTGGGGACAACATTCCCCAGGCCACAACCTTTAGCCTGATCAACTCTATGCGAAGGAGACGTGAGGCAAATGGTTTGTCACACCAGATACTGATTGGTTTTCTGATGCACGCCCCTACTTTTTATTTTATTTATTAAGGTGACTTTGACCAACCGATGCATATCTGTATTCCCAGTCATGTGAAATCAATAAATTAGGGCCTAATTTATTTATTTCAATTGACTGATTTCCTTAACTGTAACACAGTAAAATCTTTGAAATAGTTGCAGGTTGCGTTAATGTTTTTGTTCGGTATAGTTTCACGTCTGTCTTGAATACATAATTACATTTGGTGATTTTCTCATTGTCCTTATAGACCCAAGCTTATCTTCAGATCTGTGTGTGTGTTAGTCTTTACGTTCACATGAATTATGCATTAATGGCAATGGGAAGATTTGGGTGAACTTCTGATTGACACTTTGTTAAGTAACAGTTGATCCATTGTCCTCCGCAGAGTGAGATAAATGCGGAACATCAGCAGGAGCCAGTTGTGCAGGAGAAGGGGGACCGATGACTCCTTCCAGAAACCCTCACATTGCTCTTCTGGCTGCTACTCTGTCATATGTGGCCCCACTACAACACGATCACCACGCCAGCGAGGTGAACCATAAGGACACACAGTGGTGGGAAAAAGGACTCAATTGTCATCCTTGAGTAAAAGTTAAAGATACCTTTTATAGAAAAGGACTCAATTGTCATCCTTGAGTAAAAGTTAAAGATACCTTTTATAGAAAAGGACTCAATTGTCATCCTTGAGTAAAAGTTAAAGATACCTTTTATTAGAAAAGGACTCAAGTGAAATTAAAAAGTACATATTTTTTTAGGAATGTAGTGAAGTAAAAGTAATGTACAGATACCCCCAGAAACAACTTAAATAGTACTTGAAAGTATTTTTACTTAAGTACGTTACACCACTGAGGTCACAGTCCATAACAGTCCTTATTTATTGAATACCCTCAGATCAGTTTTTTTTTTTTTTGCTACACGTTCTGTATCTAAATTTAACTTAAGTTGAGCTGTTTCTTAATAAGTTGTACAACTGCCTAGACACACCCTGCAGGATCTGGTTTCCTCCTTACAGAGGAGAAATAAACAACCCAGAATCCCCAGTAAATGAAGAAAGAACAAAATACTAAACTCGAGCAACTTTCCTCCAAGGAACTATCATCCATATGAATGTCATCACTGACACCCACTTTGTTTTCACAATTCCAGAATTTACAGTGCCTTGCGAAAGTATTCGGCCCCCTTGAACTTTGCGACCTTTTGCCACATTTCAGGCTTCAAACATAAAGATATAAAACTGTATTTTTTTGTGAAGAATCAACAACAAGTGGGACACAATCATGAAGTGGAACGACATTTATTGGATATTTCAAACTTTTTTAACAAATCAAAAACTGAAAAATTGGGCGTGCAAAATCATTCAGCCCCCTTAAGTTAATACTTTGTAGCGCCACCTTTTGCTGCGATTACAGCTGTAAGTCGCTTGGGGTATGTCTCTATCAGTTTTGCACATCGAGAGACTGAATTTTTTTCCCACTCCTCCTTGCAAAACAGCTCGAGCTCAGTGAGGTTGGATGGAGAGCATTTGTGAACAGCAGTTTTCAGTTCTTTCCACAGATTCTCGATTGGATTCAGGTCTGGACTTTGACTTGGCCATTCTAACACCTGGATATGTTTATTTTTGAACCATTCCATTGTAGATTTTGCTTTACGTTTTGGATCATTGTCTTGTTGGAAGACAAATCTCCGTCCCAGTCTCAGGTCTTTTGCAGACTCCATCAGGTTTTCTTCCAGAATGGTCCTGTATTTGGCTCCATCCATCTTCCCATCAATTTTAACCATCTTCCCTGTCCCTGCTGAAGAAAAGCAGGCCCAAACCATGATGCTGCCACCACCATGTTTGACAGTGGGAATGGTGTTTTCAGGGTGATGAGCTGTGTTGCTTTTACGCCAAACATAACGTTTTGCATTGTTGCCAAAAAGTTCAATTTTGGTTTCATCTGACCAGAGCACCTTCTTCCACATGTTTTGTGTGTCTCCCAGGTGGCTTGTGGCAAACTTTAAACAACACTTTTTATGGATATCTTTAAGAAATGGCTTTCTTCTTGCCACTCTTCCATAAAGGCCAGATTTGTGCAATATACGACTGATTGTTGTCCTATGGACAGAGTCTCTCACCTCAGCTGTAGATCTCTGCAGTTCATCCAGAGTGATCATGGGCCTCTTGGCTGCATCTCTGATCAGTCTTCTCCTTGTATGAGCTGAAAGTTTAGAGGGACGGCCAGGTCTTGGTAGATTTGCAGTGGTCTGATACTCCTTCCATTTCAATATTATCGCTTGCACAGTGCTCCTTGGGATGTTTAAAGCTTGGGAAATCTTTTTGTATCCAAATCCGGCTTTAAACTTCTTCACAACAGTATCTCGGACCTGCGTGGTGTGTTCCTTGTTCTTCATGATGCTCTCTGCACTTTTAACGGACCTCTGAGACTATCACAGTGCAGGTGCATTTATACGGAGACTTGATTACACACAGGTGGATTGTATTTATCATCATTAGTCATTTAGGTCAACATTGGATCATTCAGAGATCCTCACTGAACTTCTGGAGAGAGTTTACTGCACTAAAAGTAAAGGGGCTGAATAATTTTGCACGCCCAATTTTTCAGTTTTGGATTTGTTAAAAAAGTTTGAAATATCCAATAAATGTCGTTCCACTTCATGATTGTGTCCCACTTGTTGTTGATTCTTCACAAAAAAATACAGTTTTATATCTTTATGTTTGAAGCCTGAAATGTGGCAAAAGGTCGCAAAGTTCAAGGGGGCCGAATACTTTCGCAAGGCACTGTATATTGAGCACACACTGTGTTGTTGAACTTCTCTATGTGTTTTCTAAGATGAATGAAAGTCTCTGTTTCATATGAATTGTGCAGTGTCATGTATATGGATGAATGTGGTCTTAACCCCTGTTTGGGGTTTTAGGCTGGGTTTCTGTACAGCACTTTGAGATATTAGCTGATGTAAGAAGGGCTATATAAATACATTTGATTTGTGGGAGCGTGCAATTTAAATGTCCTTTCCCCCGTCCTCTTTTTGACTCACAAGGGCAAGACTGAAAATTTGGGCCTGTCATTATCAATGACTTCAATTTAGATCTCTACACCTGCTAAGTCATAGACTGGTTAAACCAGACTGAATGCTGTGCTCTCCATTGTTTTACATCAGCGTTCAGTTGTTTACCCAGGCTAACTGAGTCATATAGCCTGCGTGAGACACAATTGGTTTTTTTTTAATGAGTAATTGAAACCATGGCACAGCATTAATTATAACTCCAAAACCATCTGAGTGGAAAAATTCATAGGACCGAACCACACCTTACTCAGAATTTTAGTCAATGATGTACACAAACAGCCAGCAAAATACTCTTTAATGTTAGAGGGGAAGAAAAAGTCTAACATTTGAAAAAAATAAAATAATAATAATTAAAAAAGGAAAAGGAAACACTGATACACTATTTATACAAAAGTATGTGGACATCCCTTCAAATTAGTGGATTCAGCTATTTCAGTCACACCTGTTGCTGACAGGTGCATGAAATTGAGCACAGAGCCTTGCAATCTCCATAGACACATTGACAGTAGATTGGACTTACCGAAGGGCTCAGAGACTTTCAACATGGCACCGTCATATGATGCCACCTTTCCAACAAGTCAGTTTGTCCAATTTCTGCCCTCCTAGAGCTGTTCCGGTCAACTGTAAGTGCTGCTGTTGTGAAGTGGAAACATCTAGAAGCAACAAAAACGGCTCAGCTGTGAAGTGGTAGGTCACACAAGCTCACAGAACAGGAACGCAGAGTGCTGAAGTGTGTAGCGTGTAAAATGTGTCTGTCCTCGGTTGCAACACTCACTACCGAGTTCCAAACTGCCTCTGGAAGCAGAATCAGCACAAGAACTGTTCGTCGGGAGCTTCATGAAATGGGTTTCCGAGCAGGAGCTGAGCAGCCGCACACACAAGCCTAAGATCACCATGTGCAATGCCAAGCGTCAGTTGGAGTGGTGTAAAGCTCACCACCATTGGACTCTGGAGCAGTGGAAACGTGTTCTCTGGAGTGATGAATCATGCGTCACCATCTGGCAGTCTAACGGACAAATCTGTGTTTGGCAGATGCCAGGAGAACACTACCTGCCCCAATGCATAGTGCCAACTATAAAGTTTGGTGGAGGAGGAATAATGGTCTGGGAATGTTTTTCATGGTTCGGGCTAGGCCCTTTAGTTCCAGGGACGGGACATCTTATTTGTTTATTATATTTTATTATTATTTTTTATTTTTTTAACCAATTTTGTGGTATCCAATTGGTAATTACAGTCCTGTACCATCGCTGCGACTCCTGTACGGACTCGGGAGACACGACTGTCGAGAGCCGTGCGTCCTCCGAAACACATCCCAGCCAAGCTGCACTGCTTCTTGACACAACGGCCGCTAAACCCGGAAGCCAGCAACAATGTGTCAGAGGAAACACCGTACATCTGGTGACCGTGTCAGCATGCATTGCGCCAGGCACGCCACAGGAGTCACAAGTGCGCGATGGGACAGGAACATCCCTGCCAGCCAAATCCGTATTAATGCCCATGATTTTGGAATGAGATGTTTGATGAGCACATACTTTTGGTCATGTAGTGTACCTTGCATTCGGAAAGTATTCAGACCCCTTCACTTTTTTTCACATTTTATTACGTTACAGCCTTATTCTAAAATTGATTAAATAAAAACATTTCCTCAATCTATACACAATACCCCATAATGACAAAGCAAAAACAGGTTTTTAGAAAATGTAGAAACTGTATTCAAAATGAAAAATGGATACCTTATTTACATAAGTATTCAGACCCTTTGTAATAAGACTCGAAATTGAGCTCAGGTGTATCCTGTTTCCATTGATCATCCTTGAGATGTTTCTACAACTTGATTGGAGTCCACCTGTGGTAAATGTCAATTGATTGGACATGATTTGAAAAGGCACACACCTGTCTATATAAGGCCCCACAGTTGACAGTGCATGTCAGAGCAAAAACCATGAGGTTGAAGGAATTGTCTGTAACGCGCTGAGACAGGATTGTGTCTAGGCACAGATCTGGGGAAGAGTACCAAAACATTTCTGCAGCATTGAAGGTCCCCAAGAACACAGTTTGCCTCTGTCATTCTTAAATGGAAAAAATGTGGAACCACCAAGACTCTTCCTAGAGCTGGCCGCCCGGCTAAATCATGCAATCGGGAGAGAAGGGCCTTGGTCAGGGAGGTGACCAAGAACTCGATGGTTACTCTGACAGAGCTCCAGAGTTCCTCTGTGGAGATGGGAGAACCTTCCAGAAGGACAACCATCTCTGCAGCACTCCACCAATCAGGCCTTTATGGTAGAGTGGCCAGACGGAAGCCACTCCTCAGTAAGAGGCACTGGACAGCACGCTTGGAGTTTGCCAAAAGGCACCGAAAGAAACAAGATTCTCTGGTCTGATGAAACCAAGATTGAACTCTTTGGCCTGAATGCCAAGCGTCACATCTGGAGGAAACCTGGCCAATACCATCCCTACGGTGAAGCAAGGTGGCAGCATCATGCTGTAGGGATGTTTTTCAGCGTCGGTTTCAAAATATGGAGACTGGTAGTCAGTAAGGTGTTGTATTGGATTTGTCCCCAATTTTTTTTGTTGTTCAGTATTACTTTAGTGCCTTGTTGCAAACAGGATACATGTTTTGGAATATTTTTATTCTGTACGTGTAACAGTTGTTAAAGTACTATGTGAATTTCACCAGGTTCATATATCAATATGTTGTGTTGATTTGTTATGCATGCCTGCATCCTGGGAGAAGGGGAGTGTGTACTTACGTTTTGCCCGGCGTGCTCGTGCTCAAAATTTTTTGATGCACTGAGAGAGAAAGAGGCGACGATTCTCAGAACAGATGTGCTCTACAAATGTGGAAAAAGTCAAGGGGTTTGAATACTTTCTGTGTGAATACTTTCCCATTCTAACCCAAATCTATTTGAATAGAGGACTAGTTGGGGAAAAAAAGAGGTCCAAACGCTTTCTTGCAGAGGTTTTGATTTTATTCAACTCTGTAGTGAAAACGTGGTTTCAAAATGATACCTTGCACAGAAACCTTGGAGAACAACGGTGTGAGAGCTTTATTCCCCAAATGGCCCAAAGTCCTTCCACTAGGGACTAGATGTGTTGGAGCCTGAAAATACAAAAAATTATTAATAAGTAGTTAATTTTACCAAAATAGTATGAAGGACTTGAAAAATGCATAATAAATATATATATATATATATATATATATATATATATATATATATATATATATATATATATATATATATGAACCAGCAAACTACTGGTCTGGAAAACCAGGAGTGGAAACAAAATACATCTGGAAACATATTAAAATATCTAAATAAATACAACATTTGGAAAATACTAAAGAAATGCATACACATAAACCCATGATTAAATTACAAAAGTAATTGACAATGAATGCATTGATAATGCATTTGGGATCATTAAAAAGATGATAACAAATTCCAAAAATGATGAGGAGGAATTATATACATGGATATGTATACATTTTCATTTATTTGATTTTTAATCATTCCTGGTTCTCCATAATTACAAACAACCTAACAACAATGTCTTAGCTAACTACAAAGCTAACGACTTTGCAAGATAGTTTAGCTAATAAATTGCCAGCACCTAGCTTCCACTTGTCAGCTAATTATTTCACATTCAAATGACCAGGTAATTCAATCGTATTGGCAATGCGTCTCAATGCGTCTCAATGCGTCTCAATGCAGCAAATGTGATATTTCAGTATAAGACCCTTTACTCAGTACTTTGTTGAAGCACCTTTGGTAGCGATTACAGCCTTGAGTCTTCCTGGGTATAACGCTACAATCTTGGTACACCTGTATTTGGGGAGTTTCTCCCATTATTCTCTGCAGATCCTCTCAAGCTCTGTCAGGTTGGACGGGGAGCGTCGCTGCACAGCTGTTTTCAGGTCTCTCCAGAGATGTTCGATTGGGTTCAAGTCCATGCTTTGGCTGGGCCACTCAAGAACATTCAGAGACTTGTCCCGAAGCCACTCCTGCGTTGTCTTGGCTGTGTGCTTAGGGTCGTTCTCCTGTTGGAAGGTGAACTTTCGCACCTGTCTGAGGTCCTGCGCGCTCTGCAGTAGGTTCTCATCAAGGATCTCTCTGTACTTTGCTCTGTTCACCTTTGCCCTTGATCCTGACTAGTCTCCCAGTCCCTGCCGCTGAAAAACATCCCCGCATGATGCTGCCTCCACCATACTTCACCATAGGGATGGTGCCAGGTTTCCTCCAGACATGACACTTGGCATTCAGGCCAAAGAGTTCAATCTTGGTTTCATCAGACAAGATCATCTTGTTTCTCCATGCGGGCTGTCATGTGACTTTTACTGAGGAGTGGCTTCCGTCTGGCCACTCTACCATAAAGGCCTGATTGGTGGAGTGCTGCAGAGATGGTTGTCCTTCTGGGAGGTTCTCCCATCTCCACAGAGGAACTCTGGAGCTCTGTCAGAGTGACCATCGGGTTCTTGGTCACTTCCCTGACCAAGGCCCTTCTCTCCCGATTGCTTAGTTTGGCCGGGCGGCCAGCTCTAGGAAGAGTCTTGGGGGTTCTAAACTTCTTCCATTTAATAATGATGGAGGCCACAGTGTTCTTGGAGACCTTCAATGCTGTAGAAATGTTTTGGTAGCCTTCCTCAGATCTGTGCCTCGACACAATCCTGCCTTGGAGCTCTACGGACAATTCCTTTGACCTTATGGCTTGGTTTTTACTCTGATATGCACTGTCAACTGTGGGTCCTTATATAGACAGGTGTGTGCCTTTCCAAATCATGTCCAATCATTTTAATTTACCACAGGTGGACTCAAGGATGACCAATGGAAACAGGATGCACCTGAGCTCAATTTTGAGTCTCATAGCAAAGGGTCTGAATATTTATGTAAATAAGGTATCTGTTTTTTTTATTTTATTAATTTGCATAAATGTCACAAAAAAACGATTCTCTCTTTGTCATTATGGGGTATTGTGTGTAGATTGATGAGGATTTTTTTTATTTAATCCCTTTTAGAATAAAGCCGTAAGGGAACAAAACGTGGAAAAAGTCAAGGGGTCTGAATACTTTCCTGAAGGCGCTGTATGCATTGTAGGTAGGCCCACATTATTTTAGCCTTGCAGGAACCATTTTGGATGTGCGTAAAACTCCATGGTCTGCGTTGTTTTAATATGAGAAATGACGGTGCCTGTAAGTGTGACATGACCTATTTAAAGCAAGTTGTTTTGTTTTAGAAATTGATTAGAATTTTTTGTTCTCTTGTTAGGCCTTATCAATAATGAATTTAATCGTGCTTATTGACAATATTTGTCATGTCCATGCTCAGCCATAATGCAATTTACAGTAGGTCTAGCCCCTATATCAGTGTGAATGCTATTAAAGCCACACAATTACTTAGAACAATGTGGACTGCAAATGGATTTAAGTTAACCTATTTAGGTCTACATTTTGTTATTTCATTTCTGTAAGCCATTTAACAAACTATAACGAACTAACATTGGAATCGGAGTTGATTCCACGGCAATACATAAAAGATCGTAAGTACACAACTTGAAGCACCCAGCATATGGAGCACGTTCTGATTGGCCAGTGAGGGGCCAAGCCTCGACACACCTACAACGTATTTATTCATCAAAGCCCAGCCCTTTCACGCCAACGCCAGCAAGCTCTCTGATAATTGTGACAGTGAAAATAGCAAAAAAAATATTTCTGACACACCCCTGAACCAATAGCACTACCGCCTGCACTTAGATTTACCATTGTGTTAGGTTAGTTAAAATAGAGCCCAGAGGGTTCTACATGGAACCCAAAAGAGTTATACTTGGAACCAAAAAGGCTTCTACTTGGAACCAAAAAGGGTTCTCCTATGGGGACAGCCGAAGGACCCTTTTGGAACCCTTTTAGCACAAGGAAGATGTTTCCAGAAGCACAGAACAACTTCACACACCTCTCACGAGCCAGTCAGATTTCACAGGTGTGTGAAATGTTTGTGAAATTCAAGACCATTGTGATCTGTGTGTGGATTTATGCTTAAGCAAGAGATTAAATGCCTCTGTCAATATTCTCAGCAAGCTGTTCTCCCCGACGAATGCTTTACATTACGAAACAAGTCTTGCGTTTTTAAAGATATTGTTCAATTGAACTTGCCATCACAATAGAGCCATTTTGAGGTCATAAAGAGTGCCTTGCTCCTTGTGTTTTGAACCGGGCTGTAGACTTTACCTTGGAGGGCTGGGTTGCCAGAGGGCTCTGAATGGGGAGGAAGGGGAGTTTGTTTCCCCTCGGGCTCTGATGCACCTGTGCACCTGTTGAGAGGAACACTGTGTCAAAAGAGGTCATGCTATTTCCACCCATTGGAATACATTACGTGCAGTTCACCTTGCAATCATAGTATAAACACAAAACCAGTTTACGACCAGAAAATGAATTTGAATTTTTAAGTAACCTTTATTTTAACTACGAAAGTCAGTTAAGAACAAATTCTTATTTTACAATGACGGCCTAAAATTATGTCATTACAACGTCATGTGTCAAATTTTGCCTGCTGGGCTATTAATCTTCTTCTTTGAAGTTAGCTACCCTAACCCTACTCACATGGAGGGGTGGTAGCGGCTCTCCTCCCCGTCCAAGATGCCGTGGTAGGTGCCGATTTCCAGCTCCAGACGCATTTTGTTTCCCAGCAACGTCTCATAGTCGCGACGCTGTTGTTCGACGTCGCCGTGGACGTCACCCAGCTCCGACTCCAGCTTGCCGATGACGGATCCCAGGTTCTGCAGCTCGATGTCGTGCCAATGCCTGGCGTCGTTCAGGGAGTTCTCCAGACCTCGCTTCTGTTGAAGCAATAAGAACAACACGAAGGATCAGGCCAGAATTCAACTGTAAATACCCACAAAGAAACATGCTTCATATCGCACAAAACAGCAAAAAAATATTTATTAAGATGAAAATGTCCACAATATATCAGTCTTTGAGAACGGGTGTGTTGGGAGGTGTGCCGGCTTTGAAGCAGTTGACACCTCCAACCACCCCCCCACCCCTCCTGGATCTTACAGCACAATACGTACGTACCAGTGCTCTGATAGACTCAGTTTGGGCCTGCAGACTCTGGATCTTACAGCCAGCATCACAATACGTACGTACCAGTGCTCTGATAGACTCAGTTTGGGCCTGCAGACTCTGGATCTTACAGCCAGCATCACAATACGTACGTACCAGTGCTCTGATAGACTCAGTTTGGGCCTGCAGACTCTGGATCTTACAGCCGGCATCACAATACGTACGTACCAGTGCTCTGATAGACTCAGTTTGGGCCTGCAGACTCTGGATCTTACAGCAGGGCATCACAATACGTACGTACCAGTGCTCTGATAGACTCAGTTTGGGCCTGCAGACTCTGGATCTTACAGCCAGCATCATTACACTCTGTCTTCAGACTCTCCAGCTCCTCCTCCTCACGGCTCAGTTTACTGCCCATACTCTCCGCCTGCTGAACTCACACACATTTACACGCACACATACACACACACACACACACACACACACATACACACACACACACACACACACACACACACACACACACACGCATACAAATGTACAGCCGTCAAAGCTACATCAAAGAGCAGGTGTGTTTCATTCGTTTTGACTGGCCCTTTTAGTAAACACAATAAACCTCAAGCTGACCTCAGAATAGATAAACAACTGACAGACAAATGTAAATAAATGTCAAGTACACATCTGTTTAAAAGTAAATGGTTGTTTTACCCCTTGCTTATTCAGGTGTTATAGCTTGTACAGATGGGGCACAACATTATGAATTTACCTTGCATTCCAGATAGGCGTCGGTCTCGGCACGGTTCTTCTCGATGACTCTTTCCCAGTGGGAGCGAATGTAGGCCAGTATCTGGTCCAGATTGGTCTCAATGGGAGCGTCCAGCTCGTCCATCTCGCCACCTGCCATCTGCTTGTAGAGCACCCTCACGTCCTGTAGGGGGCAGCAGAACACAACACTAACACACCGGATTCACATAATCAACTAAATGATCTTGAGTTTAGATAACAATTAGCTCGATGAGGTGTAGTCTCTCACTCTGTGGAGGCAAATGATTGTCAGTGGAACATTTGTCATAACACTTGAAACCCCACAAGAAAGGAATCCTATGAAAATGTTAGCAGTTAGGGTTTCATATGTGTCGTATTTATTCCTATGCTGGGTAAGTAAACTAAATGAATATCCCAAAATTGTCTTGTGTATTCTAAGTGAGAAAAATCCTGTTAGCTTGGTATTCTGACTGGTTTATGTGCTTTATTCCTTCATGCTGGACCCACCTCCTCGTGGTTGCAGGCCAAGTCCCGAAGCTCAGCCCTCATGCTGTCCATCTGGCTCTCCAGGTCCGACTTCGTCAGGTTGGCGTCGTCAATCACCTTGTACAGAGAGCTGATCTCTTCCTCCATCGCCTTCCTGAACGGCTGTTCATTCTCATACCTACAGGACGATAGAAGGAAACGGAGACAGAGTGAAACTCGAAAGTCAAAGAGATCTTCTCGAATTCCCTAGGTACTGACATTTTGGGAAGGAGGTGAGGAGAGAGGGTGTGAGGGGATGAGGAGAGAGGATGCAAGGAGGTGAAGATAGAGGAGGTGAGGAGAGAGGAGGTGAGGAGAGAGGATGCTAGGAGGTGAGGAGAGAGGGGGTGAGGGGATGAGGAGAGAGGAGGTGAGAGAGGATGCTAGGAGGTGAGGAGAGAGGATGCTAGGAGGTGAGGAGAGAGGATGCTAGGTGGTGAGGAGAGAGCATGCGAGGAGAGAGAAGGTAATGAGAGAGGATGAGAGGAGGTGAGGATGAGAGGAGGTGAGGATGAGAGGAGGTGAGGATGCGAGGAGGTGAGGAGGCGAGGATTCTAGGAGAGAGGATGGTAGGAGAGTGTATGTTCACCGGTCCTTGAAGTCCTCAGCGTTGGCCTGCACATTCTCTGTCTGCAGCATTAGCCTGGCATTGGCAAGGATGGACTCACTAACCTGTGGGGGATTTTTTGCAAATTGTCAGTCTATCCACTACAGCGCAACAGATGCTCTGAAGTGCAACATCAATGGGTATTCTGCATGCATGTATAATGCACTATTACTTGTTAAACACCTTTTATAGTGTCTTAATATAACCCTTATGATATCTGAAGTCAAGGGACTCAAAATGCCTTATTTAGGTAGGACCATTATGAGAGGACAGTAAGACCGGTGGTGTATTGGAGGGTTAAAGCAGGTGAACGTTGAATACACACCCCGTTTATTTTGCGAGAGGATTTCACCCACCTATCGCTGAAAACCAAATATACTTTATTCATCCCTCGAACAGCATTACCACACCTATTTTTCTCCCCAAAATAAATGTGATCTCTTTTGATGAGACTTTCAGTCAGTGAATCAGGTCGTCTCCATGGTAACCAGAGACTCTTTCTGCCTAACGTAAAACCCTTAAATTATGTCCTCACCTAAAGAAATGTCTGCGGGGCTCTATGCAACACCCTTAAACAATTCCTTTAGGTAAGGGACAATTAACCCTTAAGGGAAACACCTTTTTATGCAACCCGGGCCCAGAAACACTGCATCGAGGTTAGACTCCCATTACAAAACTGTCACTTCTAAATGAAAGAGCTATCCAATGCAAAGCCCGCCACAATCTCCAGCTCCGACCACCCACTCAATCAGTGCTTCAACCTTTTTGATTTGATTTGACCTAGTGCCATCAGGTAGAAGGTATAGAACAGTAGAATGTTGCATCGCTGTCATCAGGTAGAAGGTATAGAACCGTAGAATGTTGCATCGCTGTCATCAGGTAGAAGGTATAGAACAGTAGAATGTTGCATCGCTGTCATCAGGTAGAAGGTATAGAACAGTAGAATGTTGCATCGCTGTCATCTGGTGGCAGGTATAGAACAGTAGAATGTTGCATCGCTGTCATCAGGTAGAAGATGTAGAATGTTGCATCGCTGTCATCAGGTAGAAGGTATAGTACAGTAGAATGTTGCATCGCTGTCATCAGGTAGAAGGTATAGAACAGTAGAATGTTGCATCGCTGTCATCAGGTGGCAGGTATAGAACAGTAGAATGTTGTATCGCTGTCATCAGGTAGAAGGTATAGAACAGTAGAATGTTGCATCGCTGTCATCAGGTAGAAGGTATAGTACAGTAGAATGTTGCATCGCTGTCATCAGGTAGAAGGTATAGTACAGTAGAATGTTGCATCGCTGTCATCTGGTGGCAGGTATAGAACAGTAGAATGTTGTATCGCTGTCATCAGGTAGAAGGTATAGAACAGTAGAATGTTGCATCGCTGTCATCAGGTGGCAGGTATAGAACAGTAGAATGTTGCATCGCTGTCATCAGGTGGCAGGTATAGAACAGTAGAATGTTGCATCGCTGTCATCTGGTGGCAGGTATAGAACAGTAGAATGTTGTATCGCTGTCATCAGGTAGAAGGTATAGAACAGTAGAATGTTGCATCGCTGTCATCAGGTGGCAGGTATAGAACAGTAGAATGTTGCATCGCTGTCATCAGGTAGAAGGTATAGAACAGTAGAATGTTGCATCGCTGTCATCAGGTAGAAGGTATAGAACAGTAGAATGTTGTATCGCTGTCATCAGGTAGAAGGTATAGAACAGTAGAATGTTGCATCGCTGTCATCTGGTGGCAGGTATAGAACAGTAGAATGTTGCATCGCTGTCATCAGGTAGAAAACAGTAGAATGTTGCATCGCTGTCATCAGGTGGCAGGTATAGAACAGTAGAATGTTGCATCGCTGTCATCAGGTAGAAGGTATAGAACAGTAGAATGTTGCATCGCTGTCATCTGGTGGCAGGTATAGAACAGTAGAATGTTGCATCGCTGTCATCAGGTAGAAGGTATAGTACAGTAGAATGTTGCATCGCTGTCATCAGGTAGAAGGTATAGAACAGTAGAATGTTGCATCGCTGTCATCAGGTAGAAAACAGTAGAATGTTGCATCGCTGTCATCAGGTGGCAGGTATAGAACAGTAGAATGTTGCATCGCTGTCATCAGGTAGAAGGTATAGAACAGTAGAATGTTGCATCGCTGTCATCTGGTGGCAGGTATAGAACAGTAGAATGTTGCATCGCTGTCATCAGGTAGAAGGTATAGAACAGTAGAATGTTGCATCGCTGTCATCAGGTAGAAGGTATAGTACAGTAGAATGTTGCATCGCTGTCATCAGGTAGAAGGTATAGTACAGTAGAATGTTGCATCGCTGTCATCAGGTAGAAGGTATAGAACAGTAGAATGTTGTATCGCTGTCATCAGGTAGAAGGTATAGAACAGTAGAATGTTGTATCGCTGTCATCAGGTAGAAGGTATAGTACAGTAGAATGTTGCATCGCTGTCATCAGGTAGAAGGTATAGAACAGTAGAATGTTGCATCGCTGTCATCAGGTAGAAGGTATAGAACAGTAGAATGTTGCATCGCTGTCATCAGGTGGCAGGTATAGTACAGTAGAATGTTGCATCGCTATCATCAGGTGGCAGGTATAGAACAGTAGAATGTTGCATCGCTGTCATCAGGTAGAAGGTATAGAACAGTAGAATGTTGCATCGCTGTCATCAGGTGGCAGGTATAGAACAGTAGAATGTTGCATCGCTGTCATCAGGTAGAAGGTATAGAACAGTAGAATGTTGCATCGCTGTCATCAGGTGGCAGGTATAGAACAGTAGAATGTTGCATCGCTGTCATCAGGTGGCAGGTATAGAACAGTAGAATGTTGCATCGCTGTCATCAGGTAGAAGGTATAGAACAGTAGAATGTTGCATCGCTGTCATCAGGTAGAAGGTATAGAACAGTAGAATGTTGCATCGCTGTCATCAGGTAGAAGGTATAGAACAGTAGAATGTTGCATCACTAAAGACTCAGCAGGAGCTTCTTAACTTAATTCTAGGATATGGTACAGAGACTGGACTTGTATATAGCTCAAATTCTTGTGTGTTTTATTTCTCATGTGTTTTTCGACAGTCTACAACTGTTGTTTTCTGCATGTGTGACAAATAAACAGATTTAATTTATCAACCTTGTGAACCATTCACACAACAACCTCTCTTCTTTACCTGTCTGTAGATGTCTTCATGTCCTTCTTTACACCTATCTTCCCCTCCTACCTGTCTGTACCCTCTTCCCGTCCTACCTGTCTGTTCCCTCTCTTCCCCTCCTACCTGTCTGTACCCTCTCTTCCCCTCCTCTCTCCCCTCCTACCTGTCTGTACCCTCTCTTCCCCTCCTCTCTCCCCTCCTACCTGTCTGTACCCTCTCTTCCCCTCCTACGTGTCTGTACCCTCTCTTCCCCTCCTACCTGTCTGTACCCTCTCTTCCCCTCCTACCTGTCTGTACCCTCTCTTCCCCTCCTACCTGTCTGTACCCTCTCTTCCCCTCCTACCTGTCTGTACCCTCTCTTCCCCTCCTACCTGTCTGTACCCTCTCTTCCCCTCCTACCTGTCTGTACCCTCTCTTCCCCTCCTACCTGTCTGTACCCTCTCTTCCCCTCCTACCTGTCTGTACCCTCTCTTCCCCTCCTACCTGTCTGTGCCCTCTCTTCCCCTGCTACCTGTCTGTACCCTCTCTTCCCCTCCTACCTGTCTGTACCCTCTCCTCCCCTCCTACCTGTCTGTACCCTCTCTTCCCCCCCTCTCTCCCCTCCAACCTGTCTGTTCCCTCTCTTCCCCTCCTACCTGTCTGTACCCTCTCTTCCCCTCCTACCTGTCTGTTCCCTCTCTTCCCCTCCTACCTTCTGAACCCTCTCTTCCCCTCCTACCTGTCTATACTATTTCTTCCCCTCCTCTCTCCACTCCTACCTGTCTGTACCCTCTCTTCCCCTCCTCTCTCCCGTCCTACCTGTCTGTTCCCTCTCTTCCCCTCCTACCTTCTGTACCCTCTCTTCCCCTGCTCTACTACCTGTCTGTACCCTCTCTTCCCCTCCTCTCTCCCCTCCTAGCTGTCTGTACCCTCTCTTCCCCTCCTCTCTCCCCTCCAACCTGTCTGTTCCCTCTCTTCCCCTCCTACCTTCTGTACCCTCTCCTCCCCTGCTCTCCTACCTGACTGTACCCTCTCTTCCCGTCATCCTCTCATTCTCATCCTTCCTTTCTTACCTGTCTTCAGAGGTCCTTCCTTCTCTACTCCTCTCCTCCCTCTCTCTCTTCCACTTCTCTCTCACTCCCCACTTATCAGTCTGTACCCTCTCTTCATTTTAAAATCCCTCCTCTCTCTCCCTCTCTTTCTTTCTTTCTCTCTTACTTCCTTACTTACATGTCTGTAAACATCCTCCCAGTCTTGTCTGAGGGGACCCCAGGCTCCAGCGCTGGACACCTTACGATCCAGGCAGTGCTTGATCTGCTCCTCCAGCTGCTGGTTGAGCTGCTCCAGGGCGTGCACCTTGTCCCTGTACTCCATCAGGCAGCTGTTGAGGTTCTCGGCACCCCCGGGGTACTGCCTGCCACCGGTCCCGACCCCGTGGGGCATCACAGGCACGGCCGTGCTCCTCAGCCCCTGCAGGAACACACTGCTGATGCCCAGGGCTCGTCGTGACACGCGCGTGCCCATGCTGGAGGTGACGCCCGTGGGGGCCGTCCCCACAAAGACTCCCCGGGGGGCATTGGTGATGCCTGCGGTGCCAACCCTGGTGTTGGCACTACCTGGGCGCTCCTTGGCAGCAGGTTGGTTCAGGAAGGAGGATCGACGTCTCGGCAGAGGCATGGCCTCTTGTTCTTGGACAATGCGGGTATGAGATGGGAGAGAACAAGGTGTGTGGGTGTCAGAAGAAGGCTAGTCACCCTGCATGGACATCGTCGAGAGGCTTAAGAATCTGTTCGATGGCCTGATCGTGTCAAACAGCCGTAGTCCCTGGGCGCATGGCTCTTTATTGTGGCCTGAGCTTCTGGAAAGCAGAGGGGCTTATTGTTCTCCTGTGGTGTTTGTGCTGTGATTGTGACTGGGACTGGCTCAGGTTGGTGGATTGGGGCTCTTTGTGTGTGGCTGCTGGTTGTTCTTTTTTGGCTGACCCAGCATTGGAGCCCTCTCAGGAAAACTCCATCGAGTGCTGGATTGCTCACCCCATCCCCAAGCACACACTGCCACCGATACTTCTGACTGGACAAAATCTGACTGGAGATGCTTCTACCTCCTTTTGTGTGTGTGTGTGTGTGTGTGTGTGTGTGTGTGTGTGTGTGTGTGTGTGTGTGTGTGTGTGTGTGTGTGTGTGTGTGTGTGTGTGTGTGTGTGTGTGTGAGGGAGAGAGAGGTGTGCGCATGAGTGAGGTGTGTGTGTGTGTGCACGAGAGAGGTGTGTGTGTGTGTGTGTATGAGAGAGGGGTGTGCATGAGTGAGGTGTGTGTGTGTGCATGAGTGGGGTGTGTGTGTGTGTGTGCATGAGAGAGGTGTGTATATGAGAGAGGTGGGTGTTTGTGTGAGAGAGGTGTGTGTGTGTATGAGAGAGATGTGTGTTTGTGTGTATGAGAGAGGTGTGTGTGTGTGTGAGAGGTGTGTGTGTGTGTGTGTATGAGAGAGGTGTGTGTGTGTGTATGAGAGAGGTGTGTGTGTGTGTGTATGAGAGAGGTGTGTGTGTGTGTGAGAGAGGTGTGTGTTTGTGTGAGAGATGTGTGTGTGTGTATGAGAGAGGTGTGTGTGTGTGTGAGAGAGGTGTGTGTGTATGAGAGAGGTGTGTGTGTGTATGAGAGAGGTGTGTGTGTGTATGAGAGAGGTGTGTGTGTGTGTGTGTGTGTGTGAGAGAGAGGTGTGTGTGTGTGTGAGAGAGGTGTGTGTGTGTATGAGAGAGGTGTGTGTGTGTGTGTGAGAGAGGTGTGTGTGTGTATGAGAGAGGTGTGTGTGTGTATGAGAGAGGTGTGTGTGTGTGAGAGAGGTGTGTGTGTGTGTGAGAGAGGTGTGTGTGTTTGTGAGAGAGGTGTGTGTGTGTATGAGAGAGGTGTGTGTGTGTGTGTGAGAGAGATGTGTGTGTGTGAGAGAGGTGTGTGTGTGTGTGTGAGAGAGGTGTGTGTGTGTATGAGAGAGGTGTGTGTGTGTGTGAGAGAGGTGTGTGTGTGTATGAGAGAGGTGTGTGTGTGTGAGAGAGGTGTGTGTGTGTGTGTGAGAGAGGTGTGTGTGTGTGTGTGAGAGAGGTGTGTGTGTGTATGAGAGAGGTGTGTGTGTGTGAGAGAGGTGTGTGTGTGTGTGTGAGAGAGGTGTGTGTGTGTGTGAGAGAGGTGTGTGTGTGTGTGTATGAGAGAGGTGTGTGTGTGTGTGAGAGAGGTGTGTGTGTGTGTATGAGAGAGGTGTGTGTGTGTGTGTGAGAGAGGTGTGTGTGTTTGTGTGTATGTGTTCTGAAGTATCCGTTTAATATGACAGACTGGAGAAGGGCCAAAGGAATGTTCAGTATAGCCTGTTTTAAAGGCCATAACTGGGATATGTTTGATTCAAATAGTCAGTGAAGGAATGAACTCAAATCTGATTCATGAATTGAAAAATAATGTACTGGTATTTAAGGATAATTTTCTCAAATGTTAAAAAATGTTTACATTTCAACACGTCCTGAATTGACCACCCCGGAGAGCACGACTTCTGTCTCTAAGTGTGGTCTTCTTCTTAGCCACAGAAACATACTAGACGTTCCAGCGAGTACTGTCAAGACTGCATGTGGTATTCTGTAGAAGGCTCTATTAGCTTTGTGGGGACAAAGGCCATGTGATAATGCCATACAACATAGACCGTAGAGCCCAGGTCAACTACCAGAGACAATTGAGTCACCACTCACCCTTCCTGAATTCTCTCCAGTGTGAGTGAGTGGATTGGATGTTTTTTCTGCCATGTCACGCATATCAGACAAGCTAATGAGTTGCTGTCAAAAGAAGAGACTGGCCCATTTTGAAATCAGGTGAAGTGCGTTTGATCTCAGTGATCAAAACAGACAGGTGTAAAACTCCAAAAGTTGAATAGAATTGTGCTGTTGTGCCGTGCGGTGACAGAATAGATCAAAGTCATATCGTCTGTATCAAATGGGGATTTTGACACTGGTTAGAGGGATGAGTTATTTGCTTGATTTTAAAGGAGACCGTGTTCCTCGTGTCCTTTTGTAACGTTGTCCATGTTTATTGAAAGGACAGTGATCTGGCCGATAAGGAGACAGACAGGGAGAGGCTCAGAGAAGTCGAGACGGGGCTCGGACTCCGTCGCCAGGGGTTATGTGATCCGGGGTTGGGAGCTCTGAACGCTATACCACAATTTGGCACATTTTATTATTATTTATTTCAAACATTTTAATCAAATTATTTAAAGAGGAATTTTACATAGACAGTTTTGAATCCATTATTCTCCAAAAGGTAGATACATCAACGAAACTGTCTCGTGTCAGAATACATGTTGAAGAGTCATCTGTAGACAGAATTATTTCAGTATTTTACAGTCCCGATAGTGTGTCGTGTAAAATCTAACCAAGAGTGTCATCGCTAGAAGATAAGAACAGAAAACGTTTACAATGTGATCATATAAGGTGTTTGTGTGCTATGTGTTGTGATGTGATATTGCAACATCTTTACTTAATGTAAAAATTGTAATTCATTTCACTACATGTTGTGTTTTTATTTGCTTGAGATTGTACAGATTCTGACATACCACAGTGAGAAATGTTTTTTTCAAAGTGTTTTTAGGAGAGGCTCGTAGCTTTGTTTCAACAGTTCCGGCAAAAACACTTAGAAGAAAGAACCTTTCAGCCTTAGGTAGGGCTTTTTGCAGCATTTCTTAATCTCTGATTATGCGACACACAATGACCTCTGCACTTGTCCGAACCACAAAGTCACAGCGCTAGACATTGCATAAGAACATGTGAAGTTGAACTTGGTAAAATCAATGATTCTTCTTTAGGCGCAGTGATTCATCCAAACAGAACTGTGTGTCATCACTGCACCCTGTCAGGCCAGCATAGTATTTGTATGGGTACTTAACTTCATGGGTTCCTCTATCCACAACAGGAACAGTTTACCATTCCATCTGGGGATGCCCCAAGATCAGATTGACCAGAGAGCTTCACACTGAAATGTTGATGTCTTTTTCTAATTTTTTTCTGGCTGTGTCCTCCATGTCTTTATTTTTTTTCTGGCTGTGTCCTCCATGTCTTTATATATTTTCTGGCTGTGTCCTCCATGTCTTTATATATTTTCTGGCTGTGTCCTCCATGTCTTTATATATTTTCTGGCTGTGTCCTCCATGTCTTTATTTTTTTCTGGCTGTGTCCTCCATGTCTTTATTTTTTTCTGGCTGTGTCCTCCATGTCTTTATATATTTTCTGGCTGTGTCCTCCATGTCTTTATTTTTTTCTGGCTGTGTCCTCCATGTCTTTATTTTTTTCTGGCTGTGTCCTCCATGTCTTTCTAATATTTTTCTGGCTGTGTCCTCCATGTCTTTATATATTTTCTGGCTGTGTCCTCCATGTCTTTATATATTTTCTGGCTGTGTCCTCCATGTCTTTTTCTATTTTTTTCTGGCTGTGTCCTCCATGTCTTTTTCTAATATTTTCTGGCTGTGTCCTCCATGTCTTTATATATTTTCTGGCTGTGTCCTCCATGTCTTTTTCTAATATTTTTCTGGCTGTGTCCTCCATGTCTTTTTCTAATATTTTCTGGCTGTGTCCTCCATGTCTTTATATATTTTCTGGCTGTGTCCTCCATGTCTTTTTCTAATATTTTTCTGGCTGTGTCCTCCATGTCTTTTTCTAATATTTTCTGGCTGTGTCCTCCATGTCTTTATAATATTTTTCTGGCTGTGTCCTCCATGTCTTTTTCTAATATTTTTCTGGCTGTGTCCTCCATGTCTTTATATATTTTTCTGGCTGTGTCCTCCATGTCTTTTTCTAATATTTGTCTGGCTGTGTCCTCCATGTCTTTTTCTAATTTGTTTCTGGCTGTGTCCTCCATGTCTTTTTCTAATATTTTCTGGCTGTGTCCTCCATGTCTTTATATATTTTCTGGCTGTGTCCTCCATGTCTTTTTCTAATATTTTTCTGGCTGTGTCCTCCATGTCTTTTTCTAATATTTTCTGGCTGTGTCCTCCATGTCTTTTTCTAATATTTTCTGGCTGTGTCCTCCATGTCTTTATATATTTTCTGGCTGTGTCCTCCATGTCTTTTTCTAATATTTTTCTGGCTGTGTCCTCCATGTCTTTTTCTAATATTTTCTGGCTGTGTCCTCCATGTCTTTATATATTTTCTGGCTGTGTCCTCCATGTCTTTTTCTAATATTTTTCTGGCTGTGTCCTCCATGTCTTTTTCTAATATTTTCTGGCTGTGTCCTCCATGTCTTTATATATTTTCTGGCTGTGTCCTCCATGTCTTTATATATTTTCTGGCTGTGTCCTCCATGTCTTTTTCTAATATTTTCTGGCTGTGTCCTCCATGTCTTTATAATATTTTCTGGCTGTGTCCTCCATGTCTTTATAATATTTTTCTGGCTGTGTCCTCCATGTCTTTTTCTAATATTTTCTGGCTGTGTCCTCCATGTCTTTTTCTAATATTTTCTGGCTGTGTCCTCCATGTCTTTATAATATTTTCTGGCTGTGTCCTCCATGTCTTTTCCACATAGTACAGCTGGGACATGATGCAACTCACTGTCATGGTAACGCGTTGTCCTTTTTTACCAAGTTGATTTTATCTGTGTTTTCGCCTGCCTCGTACACGCGGTGGAATGCGATGCTTGTTATTCGTTGATTCTGTGTGTGTGCCAGGCCTGGCATTTGGACTGCTCCTTGGAGGTAAACTCAATGGTTTCACACGTCAGTTTCTGTTTCAATCCTCTGGAAAAGCCTCTTCACTCTTCTCCTGTACTTCATGTGGTGAGAGGTCCCTTAGATTTGGCGACATAGAGAGCCGTGAGTGGCTCTGACAGGTCCTCTGTGTTTGGTGTTGGATTCCCCGGATGCCGTGTCAACAATATCACTGTCCTAGTGAGCACAGTTCCTTTTGGCGCAAGGGATTTCAGTTATGCCATGTTTTTATTTATTATTGTTTTCTTTTTGTCGTAGGCAATGTAAAAAAAGTAAATCAGCTTTTAGCTGCAAATGTGTACCTCGAAATCAAACGTATTCTTCATAACATCAGCTGTTGTGTTTTTCGTCAACTCCCAAGCGGTTGCTAAGCGACAACTTCTTCACTGAATGTAGCTATATATTTTTTTTTATTATGAACACAACAAATAAAATAAAAACAGAAATATACGAACAAGAGTACATAAACCTAACAGACAGAGAGGTATTACATATCAAGATTCATTTTCAATTTGTATTGCTTTTACTGATCATTTCAATTCTATCTTAAATAATGTGAAGAGGGGTTTGTTCTCTGCCCACTGAATGTATCTACTGCCATCTGCACGTGCGGGTATCCACTTATCGTGCCAATGTTTGCACACGACGGAAGGGGTCTATAGCTACCTGTATGCTCTCATGACCTGGGGCCTGTTGCACAAAAGTAGAATTAAGACATCCGGGATAAATGACTCAGCTGAGCTCAATGAAGCCAAAACATGTGCGTCCAGGCTTAATTGGTTGCACAAAGACCAAGCCAGGATGAGCAGACACGGATTCATTAAGCCAGGTGAAACCAATCCTGGATAGGTGCGCGCTCACGGCTCACTCAAATAGACCCCGCCACAGATCACAGATTAACTGATTTACCATGGCAACTAGAGCCGCGTACTTTTCCCCGTCGGAAGCACAAATCCTCATGGAGGCATACGAGGAGGTAAAAGATATAATTAAGAAGAAAGGCAACACCGCCACAGTGATAAAGCAAAGAGAAAAAGCGTGGCAAAGTATTGCAGACCGCCTGAATGCGTAAGTAGTGCACAATTACACACTCACCGCTCCGCTGAAACATCACAATTACAATTCAAATATTTAATTCACATCTCCAAAAATGCAGTTGTACTGTAATTATGAAACGGTTAATTTTTTTTATTGAAATGCACTGCAGATATGAGTGAAATTGTGTAAAGTAACTCCATCACACTGTATAAAGCTATGATAAAATTTTTGATATTTTTACTGAAAACAAGACAAAAATACCAAGTAATTTTTTGCAGTGTGACTCCATTAAGTGTGTGTGTGTGTGTGTGTGTGTGTGTGTGTGTGTGTGTAGATTAAACATGAACGGGCCAAAACGGACATGGCAGCAGGTCAAAATCAAATACAAGAACATTCTGCAGAATGGTATGGTCCCTGACTAATATTTAACAAAGCACAAGCATATATTGTACCCAGAAGGTGCCTGCTCACACATTGTCTGTACTGTTTTAGCAGTGAAAAAGAATACCCACAGACAAGGCACGGGTGGTGGGTCACCAAAGGCTGACCTTACCCCAGCAGAGGACATGGCCTTGGAGCTAAATAAAGGCAGGCCCGTCTTAGAGGGGATCCCTGGGGGGAAAGAGACGAGCATAGGTTCCTCCCAAGATGCCACCCGCTTCATTCAAGGTATGTCCTTCCATCTCTACATGGGATACAACCACATTCATATTGAATCAATTTGGACTGTCTGACTTTGGTTTACCTATTGCCTTGCAGTGTCTGGCAGCACTGTGTTCCTGTTAGAGCCACCAGCACAAGCACCAGACGATGCTGATCCAGTGAGTACTCCATCAAAGGCATACTGTAGGCCTGGCATGTCTTGTCTACTAGCTTCAATATGAATCCGATTAAATGTGATAGGGTGAAGGCCCCAGTGCAGCAGCAACAGCACATGATGGAGACGATGATGAGGAGGAGACCATCTCTCTGGATTCCAGAAGGCATGAGGTATCATGTTAAGACTGTGAAAGTACTATTTACTCTACAATGGTGAGGAGTCCTCATCAAAATCAAAAAATCTAATTTCTTTTACAGGACCCAGATGCTATACAGTGGGAAAACCAGCCTGGCAACATAGTGCGTATTAATAAAAGGACACCACATCCTGCCAAATTCCAGCTGCGCTAATTGTATTGTGTTCACAGAGCTCACAAGCTATCAGAAAGTTGTATGGCAACCACCTCCGGTGCCAAATAGAACTGGCAGACATAGACATTCAGTACAAGAAGAAAAAGATGGAAAATCTTGCACTGGAGTTCGAAATAAAAAAGAGGACAATTAGGAAACTGGACCTTGAAATAAAAAAACTTGAGAGGGAGGTGAGATATGCCTTCAATGTACACTGTATGCTAACTGTAACACAAATGTATTAATCATTATTTTTCTTTCCTCCCCCAGCTCCAAGAAGATGACACAGCTCAAAATAAAAATTAGGTATATTCTCGTAAAGTCAAGTGAGCCATGACATATGAGCTCTTATTGTGAGCACACAGGACGGTGGCATCTTTCTAAGGTTTTTTTTATTTTCCCAGCAATCAGTACAACCAAGTCATCGTTATAAGGCATCGCCCTCTTTTGCCCACCCCCCCCAGCACCAGGTGTGGCCACTAGCCTATATGAAGGCCCAAAATTGTGTGTTCCTTTCTGCTCTGACAATGGCATGCCCATTCGTGCGAGATGTGGTGGATGAAGAAGCACTTGTGCTGAGGAGAGCCTTCAGGTGAGAAAGGGTCTTCAGGGACCGGTTGGACCCACTGGCCTTCCCTGATGACCATCTATATGAAAGATACAGGTTTTCTGCAGATGGCATCAGGTATCTATGCAGACTACTGGGTCCCAGGATTAAGCACCGCACTGCACGGAGCCATGCACTGAGTGTGGAGCAAATGGTTTGTGTGGCCTTGCGCTTTTTTGCTAGTGGAGCCTTCCTGTACTCAGTGGGGGATGCAGAACAGCTGAACAAGGCCACAATTTGCCGCACAATAAGGAGTGTGTGTCTGGCTATCAAAGCATTAGCAGATGTCTTCATCTCCTTCCCTGGCCACAGAAGACTCTGTGACATCAAAGAGGAGTTCTATAGGATTGCAGGTAAGAGGATCTACAAATTACAGGACAACTGTTAACACATAGTAGGATACTCATTACTTTGTGTGACAGGTTTCCCCAATGTCATTGGTGCAGTGGACTGCACACACATAAGGATAAAAGCCCCCTCAGGTGCCCATGAGGCCGATTTTGTGAATAGGAAATCCTTTCACAGCATTAATGTTCAGGTGAACATAACTTTTTGATATTGTCCATTGACGAACACTCTGCATTGCCAGTGATGTGCATTGATTGGTGTAATATTCCTCATCTTATGATTTCAGATGGTCTGCAATGCTGACTGTGTGATCAGCAATGTTGTGGCAAAATGGCCTGGCTCAGTCCATGACTCCAGAATCTTTCGGGCCTCTGAAATCTATCAGTGCCTATCACAAGGTAAGCCACACAACCCCTATTTATAACCATCATGGCTGTGTCAAGAATATCACTGTGTTTATGAGGTAGTAATGATGAGATTTTGTGTTGACAGGTGAATTCTCTGGTGTGTTGCTGGGAGACAGGGGGTATGGCTGCCAGCCTTTTCTCCTGACACCTTTCACAGACCCCCAGGAAGCACAGCAGGCCTACAACCATGCCCATGCCAGGACCAGGGCCAGAGTTGAAATGACCTTTGGCCTCCTGAAGGCACGCTTTCACTGCCTTCACAAATTAAGGGTCAGCCCTGTTAGGGCATGTGATATTACTGTGGCTTGTGCTGTCCTCCACAATGTGGCCTGCCTGAGGAAGGAGAGGGCCCTCAGAGTGCCACCAGCCATGGACTGGGACAATCCGGCAATCTTCCCTGATGACGACAGTGGTCGGCTGCTGAGGGACCAATATGTGTTGAATTATTTTAGTTAGTATGTGTGCTTTCAATTTTGGTTAAATATGTCCTGCGGTGGCAGAGGAATTTGGGTTTTTTTGGGTTCGTTTTTTGACGAATTTGGCCTCTTATGATGTTTGTGCGGTATACTGTGTGTAATACAAGGCTGCAGGGAGGCTACTGCATCCATTCATTTGTCTGTTCAGTTGATGTGTATGGATTTGTCCTGCATTTATTTTAGTGTGCAGACATGCAGGGTGTGTTATACACATTCAAAGGTCTGTATATGTATCATTTTGTATAATATGCTTAGATTCTGTGCTTTCCATCTTGTAGAGTCACTGTGACTTCAGTTTTGAAAGGAGCTGATGGTTTACCTGCTTTGTTTTGTCCTTATTCAATAAAGGAACATAATGTTACACATTGTGTTTTTATATTCATATGGAATGTGTATTTGTTTATATGACAGAGTACTAGGGCCACACTGAAGAAAAAGGATAAAGTCATAAATTTATGAGGCTGGTTCTTTCTGCAGAAAAGCTACATATTGTTTTTACAGTTTTGATACTTATGACAATGTGATACTTAATATTCTGGCACATCAGCATGTCTTTGTTTATGAAACCATACTGAAGTACAATTTCACGAAATGCCCCACATCTGTCATTTTAACAACTGTCCTCCTTTAAAACAACTGGTTACAATATTATGACTTGTGTTTTTTTTCCCCTCTGTGGCCCTAATATTCTAGCATTTTATATATAGCCTTATAGTCTATGGGAAACTGTAAATTATCTAATGATAGCAACATCATCTAAAAATCATTTTTTATCCAAAATCATTGAAATTAATGATCACAAACGTTTAAATAACAGTGGGTCTAGTTATATGTGATAACAATGTATAGTGAGCAGTGAAATAACTATTGGTTTCCATTTGTGGTGACTGCTGACTGACATTAGGGATGAGATTAAATAGATCCTGGAATTTAGCCTGGTCTGGAGCAGGCTAGCTCCACAGAATAAATCTCCATGGTAATTTATACCATAACATATCCTCCTGCCCCCTATCCATCTTTAGTGCAACCGGATTACGGATCAATTGAGCCAGGATCACCAAGATATCCTGGCTTAATCCCTTATCCTAGTTTTGTGCAACAGGCCCCTGTAATATATGACCGATAAATTAGAAACATAATGAAAAAAAAATTGGGGGGCCAATTGCAAACAATGGCCAGAATTGAACTCGCAGCTGTATCTTAGATCTCATGTTGTTACCGTGTCAAACGAGTTTGATATCAGACAGCTGCATATAAATGATCAACTCCCGCCCATCAAAATATCAACCTATCAGCATGGTTGAAATTCTCAAGGCTGGTAATTCATCTAAAATACTTATTTTAAGAATATAAGATTATATTTCATACAGACATTAAATCGTAAAGTAACTGTCCAGTGTTTCCACATCATCATGTTGATGTAAAATGAGTGAATATTGAGTGAATATAGTATTACTTTATACAACGGGTGGGTCTAATCCTGAATGCTGATTGGTTAAAACCGCATTCCAGCCGGGGTCTACTTCACAAATCACCACCAACTAAATAAATGACGTTGAAATGCCTATTTACTCTGTTCCATCTCACTGCGCAATCCACTGTCTCATCAACCCTGCCAGGAAATGTACACTTGATCTCCACTATATAAAGCATCTAGACATTATCTCCCATTTCTTTTAGACTATCATTTGGTTTTCAACAGCAGAGATTTGTATGAACCTTGCTGTCTGTCTCTCCGACCTTTTCAATATTGTTTCAATATTGAATTGCGATCTCCGCCGTCTCATATAAAGTGAATGTATCCGAACGACACCGACAGAAAAATCGAACTGGTTATCATAGCAACATACACCTTTTTCAGTTGATTGGATAAATCGATACTTTGTTACGAAAACTAAGATGGATGAGGGGAACATTTATTTTGATATTTTCGGCGGCATGACTATGGATGAGTTGGAAAAAGAGATTTGGAGGATACTGCATTGAATGACAGCAGGAATTCCCAAATTTGGGAACGCGTAATGCCGTCGGGGGTATGCCAAACAACAGACAAGGACGTTGGACCATCGAAGACGCGCAAATATGATGAGAACTACATTGATTTGGGATTCACTTATATTGGGAGTAGTGCCTTTCGTCAGCCACAGTGTGTCATATGTGTAAAAATACTGTAATGAAACATAAGGTCTCGAACCCTCGACTTTTTAGCCTGAAGTCCAGCGCACTATCGACTGTGCCGCAAAAGCATACTCCAGCGGCAGAGTCGACATTGGCGCTTATAAACCCAGGGTCGTTACAGTACTATCTCACAACTTGATGAAACCTTCACTCTTGCACAGACATTTAGAAACAAAACATGCCAATTTGAAAAGCCCCACCCCCCCCCCAAAAAAAGTTTTTTGAGCGAGAATTAAGACTTTCGAATAGTAATGTATAAATAAAAGCAATAGATACCATTAATAAGAAGGGGCTAGAAGCGTCTTAAATGGTGAGCTACCAAGTGGCTAGGATTTTTTCTGCTGCCATGGATATGGCTGGGACAATGCTGGGGTGAAAAGGCCAAAAAAACTATACAGACAATGCCTCCATCAAATACCACTGTTTCGCGATGCATCAGTGACATGGCAGGAGATGTTTTGAAACAATTACTGCTTTGAATACAAGCCAGTGAATTATATGTGTTACAGCCGGATGAGTCAACAGATGTGGTGGGCCTGGCACAGCTACTAGTATATGTATGTTACGTTTATAGGGAGTCAATTAAGGAAGACAACTTCTGATTCTAACATGTATTGACTCAGGGGTGTGAATACTTATGTAATATAGACATTTCTGTATTTAATTGTCAATAATTGTCCAAATCTGCTATTTTTGACTACTTTAACTACTTTATAAGAATCTTTAAAGGTGTCAATAATTTTGACCCCTACCTTATTTGAGAAGAAACAAAATATTACTTGTTAAACAAAATCTCTTTCTCTGAGCAATTGTATTAGTATAAAATAATTTAAGCATACAATACAGCTTATTATTGCTCATCTTTATCAAGGGTGTCAATCATTTCGGATAGCCGACTAGGTGAAACATCCGTCAGTGCCCTTGTGCAAGGCACCTAAAGCAACGATTTTTTTTACAAAAGAGAACAGTTTTTATTGCAACACAAATTATTGCAGTTTTACCATTTCACCACCAGGGGGTGCTGCAGCACCCCCAGTACCCCTACTTCCCGCAGCTTTGGTGGAGCACATCTAAAGATTGAGGATAAAAAAAAATAAGAATGCACTGTGGGGGGAGAGCATTACCCTCTAATAGGGTTGTGCCAACATTTCCATACTCATATTTGTAATAGTATTCGTAAATTGACATGATACTCGTGATCAGAAAAATGTTTTAATATGCCTAAGTAGATGTTGGCAAAATATCTCCCTGCATGTTCTAACTGAAAATAAAACTGCAGATTGGGAGCAGCGTGCAGAGGGCTGTCTGTGCCACCAAGTTTGTTGTCACTCAGTCAGAATGCGCATCAGCATTCAAAGTAAATGTCCAGTTCAAAGTAAATGACACAGATCCATATATGGCAATGGTTTATATATAGGCCTACTGCAGCTCTGATTGGTTGTGCTGCACCAGTCTGTTAGGAGTACGGGCTGAGTCTGACACAGATCCATATATGGCAATGGTTTATATATAGGCCTACTGCAGCTCTGATTGGTTGTGCTGCACCAGTCTGTTAGGAGTACGGGCTGAGTCTGACACAGATCCATATATGGCAATGGTTTATATATAGGCCTACTGCAGCTCTGATTGGTTGTGCTGCACCAGTCTGTTAGGAGTACGGGCTGAGTCTGACACAGATCCATATATGGCAATGGTCTTTTTGCATACAGTGATGTGTGTTTTGTCCTATATTTTTATGACATTTATTTTTAATCCCAGCCCCCTATCCCTTCAGGAGTGTCACCTGTCCTTGTGACTGTCCCCACCCCCCTCCAGGTCTCGCCCATCTTCCCCCATTATCCTCTGTGTATTTATACCTGTGTTCTCTGTTTGTCCGTTGCCAGATTGTCAAGTCAACCAGCATTTTTGTTCTCAACTCCTGCTTTTCCCAGTCTCTCTTTTTCTCGCCCTCCTGGTTTTGACCCGTGCCTGTCCTGACTCTGAGCCCGCTTGCCTGACCACTCTGCCTGCCCCTAACCCTGAACCTGCCTGCTGACCTGTACCTTTGCCACACCTCTGGATTGTTGACCTCTGCCTACTCTGAGCCTGCCTGCCCTCCGGTACCGTTGCCCCACCTCTGGTTTACTAACCTCTGCCTGCCTTGACCTGTCTATTGCCTGCCCCTGTTGGAATATTAAACCATTGTCTATTCGACGTGTCTGCATCTGGGTCTTACCTTGATTCCTGATAAGGAGGCCTTTTGCCTTTTTGTAGGCCGTCATTGTAAATAAGAATTTGTTCACAACTGACTTACCTGGTTAAAAAAAATATATATACTAACTAAATATAGGCCTACTGCAGCTCTGATTGGTTATGCCACACCGGTCTGTTTAGAGTAGGGGTTACAACAAAATCTCTTGTATAGTTTGTTTTGGTGTGTTGCATTGAAGTGGCTTGCGTTGATTCGATCACAGTTGCCACAGTAAAGGGAAATGTTGATAGTATTACCTAACAGGAAAAACTCAATCTTGTGCTTTTCTCCATGGGCTGATACAGTATTTCTTCTGTCCCGGGGGAGCTGAGTGGCAGTCTCAGGGCTACTGCGCATCCCACTTGCAGCTTAGAGGGAACATTGGTGGCCACACAGTAGTGGGTAAACGGAGTACAGGAGGGGGCTAAGCACACACCCCTGGGGGGCCCCCGTGTTGATGGTCAGCGTGGCAGAAGAGTTGTTGCCTACTCTCACCACCTGGGGTCGGCCCATCAGAAGGTCCAGGATCCAGTTGCAGAGGAAGGTGTTCAGTCCCAGGGACCCGAGTTTGGTGATGAGCTTGGAGGGCACTTTGGTTTTAAGCGCTGAGCTGTAGTCGATGAACAGCATTCTCACATAGGTATTACTCTTGTCAAGGTGGGAGAGGGCCGTGTGGAGTGCAATCGTCTGTAGATCTATTGTGGCGGTTTGAAAATTGGGGTGGGTGTCTGGGATGATGGAGGTGATGTGTGCCATGACCAGCCTTTCAAAGCACTTCATAATTACAGATGAGTGCTACAGGGTGGTAGTCATTGTGGCAGGTAACCTTGGTTCTTGGGAACAGGAATGATGGTAGTCAGCTTGCGACATGTGAGGATCACAGACTTGGACCTGCTTGCTGGTCTGCACATGCTCTGAGAACACTATGCCGCCAGGGACTCAAATTCATTAAAAATCCTACAATGTGATTTTCTGGATTTGTTTTTCTCATTTTGTCTGTCATAGTTGAAGTGTACCTATGATGAAAATTACAGGCCTCTCTCATCTTTTTAAGTAGGAGAACTTGCACAATTGGTGGCTGACTAAATACTTTTTTGCCCCACTGTATATATCCATGGCTGCCAATGTCACATTGAATGTGTGAAGTAAGCAGCCTAGCAAGGCACATGCTAGCTGAACAACTTATCAAGGGCTAGCTTCATGGCTTATGTCACCTAGCTAACATTAGCTGGATAGCTAGCTACAGATCTTAATTTGAGCCAGTTTGCTACAGCAGGAAAATAATCCTCCAGCAACAGGAAATTTGATGTTTTATGTGAATTATAATTCATGGACATTCATGTTGGGGTTTATACATTGTTCGTTTGTGAAAATCAGGTCTGAAAGTGGAAATTACAAACTTCAGAAGCCTTTTAAAAACTCAAATACACTACAAGTGTTAAATGCGTTGCAGGAAAGTTCTGCAACACGATGATCAAATTAAGATCCTACATCTGTAGTGACATCAAAAGTGCATGACGTGGATCGGTGAAATGTCAACACAGCTGGGATACCTCGTTGTTTCTGGATACATGTTATAATGCATGACGCGCTAAAGTAGCAGCAAGAGTAGGCCTATGGGTCACTAACTGGCTTAGTTAGCAGATTGTAACGGGCTAATGTGATGCTTCATTAGCCCTTACAGATTACGTACTGTTTGGCATAGCACAGAAAATGTTGGACTTAACTTGAAGATACTTCCTCAATTCCCGACTAAACATCCATGTCTAATTTGCAGGGGGGGTTCGTTAGAATTTAGAAAATGCTCTGTTATTAAATAAAATGTTTTGCTCCTTGAAGTAATCCAACAATGTGAAAGCTACCATCTAGTCTATTTTCAAATCTTATCTCATTGATCGAGACAGGTGAGTGTCATCATGGCGTGGGGTGTATCAATGAGAGAAGATTTGAAATAGACAAGATGGCGTTGTACACATTGCTGGATTCCTTCCAAACATGCCCGTGTCTTATGTGTTTCAGGAGTCAACAGACGACAACAATTCAGCCTTATTGAAGTTTGTCCAGAAAAATGCAGTGTACACATGTATGTAACCTGTATGTCACTGTCAATCAAATCTTTACTCACACAAGCCCAGAAAACAGAGAAATTATTTTCTCTCTTTCTGAAAATCAGATCCTAAATTAACCCCAGTTTCTATCCTCCTAAAATCCTTCCACCACCCAGGGGAAATAAAGTAGAGGATATGAGGACTACAAGGCTGGACAATCATGGCTTGAGCCGGCCATTGATCTACATAGTTCCTATAAATGAAGCTATACATTGATCCATGACAGACAGACAAGGTGCCTATTCACTAACTCCACCTACAGTATTTGTCTGTGTTTCAGGAGTCACCAGACAGCAACTATTCAGCGTCGTTGAAGTTTGTCCAGACAAATGCAGTGTACACATTCATTGGAGTAGCCTGTAAAGGCATGTCACTGTCAATCACATCGATACCCAGACAACTGAGAAAGAGTATTCTCTCTCCAAAAACAGCCAATCAGATCCTAAATTTTCATCAGACCACAAGATTTTGTTTGTCCACTTAATGATGAATGTTGTATGTTACGTTGTGAATTTGAACATGAATTATGCCCCTTATTTAAGATTACTCTGATGTTTTTCGTACGATGTACCCAATGATTAATGAAAACGTGCTCGGTAGGTCGATGTCCTCATTGTTGTTTTACAGACGTGTTTAAATACATCTTATTTATACACTTTATTCTAATATTTATGAAATGAAAATAGTTATATTTGGTAACACTTATCTGTTTTTCCTTCACCTCAGCGCCTCTCGATGCGTGGAACGGATGTGGGTGGGGCTAGGTCTACATAAGGGTGATACGTTTTTTTTTAACTGACAAAAGCTCTGACGAAGGCTGTGAGGCCGATACGTAAAGCTTATTAAAGATCCGTGATAATATCAAGAGCAGTGTGCGGTTTCCTTTTTCCTTCATTTTGTCCATCCCCCTAAAACTCCTCCACCACCCAGGTGAAATTGAGTAGAAGAGGGGTCTTGAGCCTGTCATTGATCTACACAGGGTGGGGTAGGAACTTGACAGCACTGTCTTGACTGTATACAGAAAGAGAATCCCTGCCTGATTCTGTTCTCTGGACTAAACTGAGAACATCACAATGGTAATGGTATGGACTGGACCCCGTGACAGACATAATGACAAATTCAACAACCTACCTATGCCATTCATGTGTCTTACGGACGCTCAGTAGCGATATTGTTATATTGACATAAAGTGAGTTGTGGATGACATTGTACGTTTGGGTCCAACATGGGTCCATGCTTTGCTTTGTTTGTCATACAATGCCTGTTCTGAAGAATCCAGTATATAAATATGCAGTGTGTGTATAAACAGTTTAATTAAAAATGTATTGTACAATAGTAGATACTGTATATTAGAATGAGCTGTTTGAAGAAAACAGCAAATATGTGTGAAAAAATATATAAAGTTGTTTGTTAGTATGTTTAATGTGTGTGTGTGTGTGTGTGTGTGTGTGTGTGTGTGTGTCTTTGTCTCTTACTACAGGAGCATGATGGCTGTTCTCTCTGTGTGTGTGTGTGTGTCTTTGTCTCTTACTACAGGAGCATGATGGCTGTTCTCTCTGTGTGTGTGTGTGTGTGTCTTTGTCTCTTACTACAGGAGCATGATGGCTGTTCTCTCTGTGTGTGTGTGTGTGTCTTTGTCTCTTACTACAGGAGCATGATGGCTGTTCTCTCTGTGTGTGTGTGTGTCTTTGTCTCTTACTACAGGAGCATGATGGCTGTTCTCTCTGAGCAAACAATAAAATGGAAAACAAATAGTTAATTATAGTCTACTCTTGTGCTCAGGGTTCTATCGCATATTGATAAGACGTTACAATGTTACAATCTTTTTACAGGGTTACGTTATAATAAAGCACCATGGAAAATTCAGTCCATGTCTGTGTTCGAAGAAGCCACGACTTCCTCCTCTCTTGGCTATAACCTACAGTACATACACTACGTGACCAAAAGTATGTGGACATCTGCTCGTCGAACATCTATTTCCAAAATCATGGATATGGACTTGGTCCTCTCCCTTTGCTGCTATAACGACCTCCACTCTTCTGGGAAAGGCTTTCCACTGCAACGTTCCTGCAGGGACTTGATTCCATTCAGCCACAAGAGCATTAGTGAGGTCGGGTACTGATGTTGGACGTTTAGGCCTGGCTTGTAATCGGCGTTCCAATTCATCCCAAAGGTGTTCGATGGGGTTGAGGTCAGGGCTCTGTGCAGGCCAGTCAAGTTCTTCCACACGGATCTCGACAATCCATTTCTGTATGAACCTCACTTTGTGCACGGATGCATTGTCATGCGTGATTCATCTCTCCAGAGAACGCGTTTCCACTACTCCAGAGTCCAATGTCTGCGAGCTTTACACCACTCCAGCTGACGCTTGGCATTGCGCATGGTGATCTTAGTCTTGTGTGTGGCTGCTCGGCCATGGAAACCCATTTCATGATGCTCCAGATGAACAGTTCTTGAGGCAGTTTGAAACTCGGTAGTGAGTATTGCAACCACGCTACAACACTCGGCGGTCCCGTTCTGTGAGCTTGTGTGGACTACCACTTTGCGGCTGAGCCAGTGTTGCTCCTAGATGTTTCCATTTCACAATAACAGCACAGTTGACCGGGGCAGCTCTAGCAGGGCAAAAATTTGACGAACTGACTAGTTGGAAAGGTGGCATCCTATGACGGTGCCACGTTGAAAGTCACTGATCTCTTCACGTAAGGCCATTCTACTGCCAATGTTTGACTTTGGAGATTGCATGGCTGTGGGTGAAATAGCCCAATCCACTATTTTGAAGGGATTTCCACATACTTTTGTATATACAGTGTACACATTCTGTTACAGGAACACTGGTATTAAAAAGAATACAAGCTAACTCGTAATGTTGTACTCCAGACTCATCAATAGTGTAATATCTGGATGACGTTTGATAATACTAAGTAAATACAAAGGAACATATTGTAGAATGACATGCTATGCATACATTGCAAGATCTTTATTGATTTACAATATATTTAGTATAGAATATGAATTATGATTTTAACCAAGTGACAGCCTTATTCTAAGGCCACCTGTTCATCACAACAATGTGCAAGAAGTTGGCCTATTGTAACGGTTTTCTTGTGTCGAAGGAGAGGCGGACCAAAACGCAGCGTGGTTATTATTCATGGTTCTTTAATAAAGAAACTATACATGAACAGACTAACACAACCAAGAAATGTGCAAAACCAAGAAATGTGCAAAACCAAAACAGCCCTATAGGGTGCAAAACCAAAACAGCCCTATAGGGTGCAAACACAGAGACAGGAACAATCACCCACCAAAACCCAACACCAAACAGGCTACCTAAATAGGGTTCCCAAATCAGAGACAATGACTAACACCTGCCTCTGATTGAGAGCCATATCAGACCAAACACAGAAACAGACAAACTAGACACACAACATAGAATGCCCACTCAGATCACACCCTGACCAAACAAAACATAGAAACATACAAAGCAAACTATGGTCAGGGTGTGACACCTATGGTATTAGCAAAAATATTTCTAGCACACCTCCAGAGCTAAGATTTACTATTGCATTTAGTTTGGCTAAAATAGAGCCCATAAAATGCATTCCTGTTTTTCTTTTTTTTTTTTTATCAATTATTCTTTTTTTATACCTTTGATGCCATTTTCACAAGTATATGGTACATTTTCACAACTCTTAACATTTGTGACTCGACATTTAACTATGACTTAAAATGGAATCTGCCAGAAAAAAAAGCAACACTGGTCGTCCTACAACCGTGGTTAAAAAAAAAAAAGAGGCCGACCAGTACTTACAAAATTGCAGTACATATTATGCTCTTCTATCACACGTGCAATGATGTCCGAGGGGGAAAAAAAGAGAGTTCATTGTTTTGAAGTAGCTTCTTTGTTGTTGTAACATTGTAAACAGATGTGGCCGTTTCACCCCAAAGGATTCCAGCTTTAATGAAACTGCTCAAAACTTCAATTACTGAACCAAAATTATATAGTTTCATTTCTTTCCAAAACCGTTTTACAAAAACATTTGTAAATAGGCTTTTATTGTTTAATGAACTTATGAAAAGGATTGGGGTGTCTTTTCACTATCTAATCATGGCATGGAGTTGATCAATGACAAACATGTAGTGGTTTGAAATTTACCACTTGATGGTTTCATTTCGGTGGGACAAATAATCTTGTTTTTTTATTAAAACTCTATATACAGTATCTGCTTCACTCTCAGAGAAATAAGTAGTACAGCTAGATTTTACACAAATGTTTAATACATAACTTTACAAATAACACATCTGTGACACCAATATTTAAAAAACTTTTATTTTTATTTTTTTAATCAATACAGTAATATTAGATCTGTGTTTATATTTGACATGTTAGTCATTTAGCAGATGCTCTTATCCAGAGACTTAACAGTTAGTGCATTCATCTTAAGATAGCTAGGTGAGACAGCCACTTATCACAGTCAACTATACAGGATCTGAAAGTTCCATTCCAGCTGAACAATGGATATACAGCACCTTCAGAAAGTATT